>NC_071624.1:3363764-3671151 GCF_014839835.1 Dryobates pubescens | reverse complement strand
TGTTCCAGTATTCTCAAATATGTTCTTAAACAGCTTCCTAGACTGTAGCAATTCAGATGTCTCTGCAAATTGTTGCTCAGTGCAGGTCTGTCTGTAGTCCGTACTCCTCTCTTGTCTTCAGCTTTGTTGCAGAATGGCTTGCAAAGACATGGTTCTATGGAACAATGGTTTGAACAGAGTATGTAGGCCGGACTCCATCTTGTTATTTACTGCTCACAGTAAGCTAGTGTGTTGATGCAGCCAGGCCACCATGGCCTCGTAGCTGTGCTTGCAGCTTCCTGCAAAGGATAACAGGACACCAAAGCAAGGTCACTACGCCCTTACAGGCGATAACAAGTAAAGAAGAATGTGAAACCGAATTCTTGTGATTATCTCATCAGGATGGGAAAGCAGGATGTTTAACCGCAGAAGGTGGGGTTGGCAGCTAGGCTACTGTATATAAGAAGTGTCTGATGCTCAATAAAGTTGGATTTCGTGGATCATATTGATCGTTGGCGACCCCTTCCTGCGGCACAGCTTCACAAAAAGATGGATATTGTGAGTGAGTGCAGCACTGTCACACTTACAGAGCCAGCAGAGATGCAAGATAGTATCCTCCTTCATGCCTGGGAAGAGGTCTAAGGAGGAAACTGTGATTCAGGAAACCTGAAAATTAAACCTTATGGGTATCAACCTGGAAAGAAAGTTTCAATTTAGCACTGAGGATGCTGAGACACCAAAAAACAAAGAAAAAGCAAAACGAACCCTTCACTGCTTGAGCTCTTAAAGCCACTGAAAGAAGACTTGGTACAGAAGCAGGCTGTTCTCCATGTAGAAACCTCAGTAGGAATCAGGGAAGGGCTTTGGTTAGCTGGAATCATCAACCTCTTTCCTTGTCCTAAGGCTCAGGCAGTTGGGTGCATGACAGATGAAAGCTCCCCCTGAACAGCAAAACCATGACACAAAAAGGGTCCTTGGGATGCACTGCTGTGAAAAATGTACCCTATGAAACTGGTCACTGACACATAGATGCACAAATGTTATTGTCTCAAACATTAAAAGAGTTCTTCTGGGTTTTGTCTCTTTGTGTGGGTTTTTCACCCCCTTGTTTTCCTTATGTGCCTGTTTTTACTGTAGAAGAGTAGAACCACCACAACCTCCAGAAAAATTTCCAGTCCACCACCATTGAAGCAAGAGGTCCCTGGAGAGCTTCCCTGGTCTGTTCTTTCTCCGATTGCTCCAGCAGGACTTCACACAGTAAAGTGTTTACCTGATGTTTAGCCCCATCCCTGCAGCGACAGCTGGGTATGTTCTGGGGTGCAGACAGTCTCAGACTGCTGGCATTCAAGGTGATTTTTTGCATTATTTTCCCAGTCATAAAAGCAATGTTCAAAGAAGAGGGTTGATAATAGGCTGTGAAAACAAAGACAAAGCCTGGGCCTGTTAAAGCTTCTGAAAGTGTACTAAAAGCTACAGAGGTCCCTGTGCTCTGAGTGTTACACACATTTCCAGCAAGTTTTTCGGAACTGGGAAAGGGCAAATGCAGGAGTGGTGTCTCAGAGCCACAGCTCTCCCCTTCTGCTCTTTCCTGTTGCTGGGTTCACACAAAGCTGCTCTGCAGGGAAGTCATTCTGCCCCTGTACTCAGCACTGGTCAGGCCACACCTTGAGTGCTGTGTCCAGTTCTGGGCCCCTCAGTTTAAGAAGGACATTGAGACTCTTGAACACGTCCAGAGAAGGGCAGCGTGGCTTGGGAGAGGCCTTGAGCACAAGCCCTATGAGGAGAGGCTGAGGGAGCTGGGGTTGTTTAGGCTGGAGAAGAGGAGGCTCAGGGAAGACCTTACTGCTCTCTATAACGACCTGAAAGAAGGTTGTAGCCAGGAGGGGGTTGGTCTCTTCTCCCAGGCAACCAGCACAAGAACAAGAGGACACAGTCTCAAGCTATGCCAGGGGAAGTTAGGCTCAAGGTGAGAAGAAAGTTCTTCACAGAGAGAGTTGTTAGCTGTTGGAATGTGCTGCCCAGGGAGGTGGTGGTGGCACCATCCCTGGATGTGTTCAAGAGGGGATTGGATGTGACACTTGGTGCCATGGTTTAGTAGTCATGAGGTCTTGGGTGACAGGTTGGACTTTATGATCTTTGAGGTCTTTTCCAACCTTATTGATTCTACGATTCTGTGCGCCCATGGCCATGGGTGGCCCCAATGCAGCACAGTGCTTGTATCTCGAGGCACTGGCTGTGGGTGTAACTCACTGAAAAAGTCACAGCTGAGAGACAAGGCCATTGTTGTAGGGTGCTCACTACTTCTCACTTATGGCAGCAAAACCTGGGTGAATGTAGAATCATAGAATGGTTTGGGTTGGAAGGGATTTTTAAAGGTCATCTACTCCAATCCTCCTGCAGTAAGCAGGGACATCTTCAGCTAGATCATGTTGCTCAGAGCCCTGTTTGACCTCATCTTAAATGTTTCCAGAGAATGGGGCATCTGCTACTTCTCTGGGTAACCTGTTCCAATGTTCTCAACCATGTTCTGAAAACACTGAGCCTGGTGTCTATTGTCTCTTTCTCCTCTGAGGGGTTCACATGCACCAGGGGAAACGTTTAGGGGTAGGTGATGAACAAGCAGGGTGTGCTGGGGCACTTCAGCTATGTACGTCTGGCTCCCAAGAGTAATTCTGGACTTGCTGTAACTATTTTGTTCATCTATAAGTATTTCAAATGTCCTCCAGCATGCCCCCTCACCCCAGCCATTCACTCTAAACACCTTACAGTACGGGAAGTCATATGTGATGCTGCAATAACGCTGATTATGCTTTTCAGGACAGCTGTTTACAGTATGTAGGAATGTCATTAAATAAGGAATCTTCTCTTTAAATGTATAGAGACTCATTTACTTGGGAGCTCTGGAGCTTTGCAGCAGTCACTAAGCCATGAGGAGCAGCCATGTGAAGGGAATCCTTTCCCTTTGGCAAGCGTTTGAGCACTGATCTATTACAGGCATGGCTCAATGGTCTGGTGACACTAATGCCATTGACATAGGAAGCTCTGTCAGCAGCCACCAAACAGGAGAGGCTGCTTTGTGTGCAGGGAACACACAGCAGGTTCCCAAAGGGCTTCCTGGGTGTACACTGAGTTGCAATTTCAGGAATTTTTCCTTCTCATCCCCAATGGCTTTATCTTGTCCTCCCATGACACTTTGCTGTGCTTCACTGTAGGATCCAAGGGCCTTGTTCCCATATGTCCCCAGCATGCAACATCTGCAGGGCCAGGCTTCCTGGAGGGATCACCATGGTGTGACAGGCATCAGTAGAGAAGGGTCTCTGGAAATACCCTGTCTACCTGCATGTACTGCTCTGTGATATTTTTCTGGAAATTAGGGAGTTAAATAATCAGCCATCTCTGAGAGTGACCCTGGGGATGCTGGGAAAGGGGGTCCGTGGAAAAGGCTGAATGTATTCTGGTCTGTAAGCTTCTTTCAGATAAAGTCCTTTTGAAGTCTTATAAAATGTCTAGCAGATAACACCTTTACTGTGCTGGAAGCCTGAAGTACTACTGCATGCCTGGCAAGCTAGGCAATGTAGATACATTGTGGTTTACACACATGGCAGCTGTACATCCCACTATGGTACAGTTTGGGGGGCATTTTTCTTCAAGGTAAATGGCCCAAGAGCCTTGGCCCCCCCACTGAGCTGTGCTTTCAAACCACCACAGTTGCCACTCTTGGTTTGATCTGGTTCAAACAGGTCAAACCAAAAGTGTGAATTTCCTCTGCCCCTGGTGTTAGTCACACCTGATCCATGTGATATCAATGGAAGCATCTACCAGACAGACCTCAGATGAGCCAGTTTCACTTCTGGCTAATTTCAAGTTAATTTAAGCTTCTCTTCCCCCAGATGAATTTTACCTTTGTGTCAGCAAAGTACTTCAGCTCAAGATACTTAAGATAAACTTCAGGAAGGCTACAAACCCACTAGGTACATGGAAGGGCACTCTTCCCGCAAGTGTGGGAAAGAGTGATAAATGTGGCTTTTGTTTGATCTTGCATAAGTTTGTATCTATTTAATTTATTGTTATTATTTTCATTAAATCTACTATACTTTTTTTCCCTCCCTATCCCTTCAGTCTGTCTCCATTAATCCCTTTCTCTTCCCTTTGGGAAAGGATGGAGGTACAGTATCTGTCATTGTTTAGTGGCCAGGCTAGCCATAACCTTTGACAGACAGTATTTTCAGAGCTGGAGACTTTAAAGCTCAAGTTGTTTTGGGCAGGAGTGACTTCTACTGTGTAAGTGCAGGACCTAAAAATGACCTGATCAAGCATAGGAGCTCAGGTGCTCCTGTGCTGCTACTGCTGACAGCCTCCCTCCAAGTATGGGCTGAACCTTTCCCTACAGAGGGTCTTGAGTCCATGAGAGCTCTAAGAACCCAAATGTCAAGAGGAAATGTTGTTCTCACGAGGACCTGCCCACACCCCAAGTGGCTAATCCAAATTTCAGAGAGGGTGCAAACTCCTGCATTTAAAAACTGTCTGAACTGAAAATGTTAATGTAAAGTTTAGAAATGACCTTTAGGCACCTAGTTCAGACACTGTTTTGCCCTGAGTAAAACCAACCCTGTATGGTTAGGAATGTAGGTGCATTCATTGCCCACAGAGATCACAGTATCACAGTATCACAGTATCACAGTAACTAAGGTTGGAAGAGACCCCAAGGATCATCAAGTCCAACCTGTTCCAACAGACCTCATGACTAGACCATGGCACCAAGTGCCACGTCCAATCTCCCCTTGAACACCTCCAGGGACAGTGACTCCACCACCTCCCTGGGCAGCACATTCCAATGACGAATGACTCGCTCAGTGAAGAACTTTCTCCTCACCTCGAGTCTAAACCTCCCCTGGCACAGCTTGAGACTGTGTCCCCTTGTTCTGGTGCTGGTTGCCTGGGAGAAGAGACCAACCCCCTCCTGTCTACAACCACCTTTCAGGTAGTTGTAGAGGGCAATGAGATCACCTCTGATCCTTCTCTTCTCCAGGCTAAACAATCCCAGCTCCCTCAGCCTCTCCTCACAGGGCTGTGCTCAAGGCCTCTCCCCAGCCTTGTTGCCCTTCTCTGGACACGTTCAAGTGTCTCGATGTCCTTCCTAAACTGAGGGGCCCAGAACTGGACACAGTACTCAGGGTGTGGCCTAACCAATGCAGAGTACAGGGGCACAATGACCTCCCTGCTCCTGCTGGCCACACTATTCCTAATACAGGCCAGGATGCCATTGGCCCTCTTGGCCACCTGGGCACACTGCTGGCTCATGTTTAGGCGGGTGTCAATCAGCACCCCCAGGTCCCTCTCTGTCTGGCAGCTCTCCAGCCACTCTGACCCCAGCCTGTAGCTCTGCATGGGGTTGCCGTGGCCAAAGTGCAGCACCCGGCACTTGGACTTATTAAATGCCATCCCATTGGACTCTGCCCATTTGTCCAGTCGGTAGATACTGCAAAAGAGCCTGCAAGCAGAGCATAGATCAGTCTCTGGTTAGAAGAAAAGCAATCAATGACCTGAAATAAGGAAAACAGATCAAGGGGAGGTCTCATGTGGCAAAAGGTTTTCAGTGAAATTACCGTAAGTGAGAGGAGGGGAAAGAAGAAACCACAGCTTTTTAAATTAGGTACACAAGTAACTTGAGCAGAAAATTTCTTTCCTGATCAAGCAGAGACCATAGTTTATCATTTCAGTTGGAAAAGATCTCCAAGATCACTGAGTCCACTCGTTCCCCCAATACCACCATGCTCACTACACCATCTCCCAAAGTGCCATGTCTACATTTTTGTTTCAACGCCTCCGGGAATGGTGACTCCACCACATCCCTGGGTAGCCTACTCCAATGCCTGACCACTCTTTCAGTGAAGAAATTTTTCCAGGTATCCAGCCTAAACCTCTCCTGGCACAACTTGAAGCAATTTCCTTTTCATCCTTTTGCTAGTTCCTTGGTAGAAGAGACTAGCATCCATATGCTCAGAGTTACTGGTCCCATTTGTTTCTACATGAGTATCTAGTTCTGTCCAGCTGTTAAAGTGTCACTTCAGATCTATGCTAGAGTAGGAGTACAGCCTGCAATTAGTGAGAAGTACATGAATTTTGAAAAGTCAAAAAGTGTGCTTGGAATAGTCCCGGGGAAGAGGGATTCTCTGAGTGGTGGTTTCTGCCAAGGAAAGCAGTCCTGCTGCTCAGAGACCTTCTCCTGTGCATTAACCTTTAGGAAAAGAAAGCAATCATCAAGGAAACTACAGTTTGGTGAAGGAAAATAAAATGCACACACACAAATGGACAGGGGAGCTGTGAGGCAGGAGGTCACAGAGGTGTGAGGTGCAAAGGCAGGAGGGCTTGGGGCAGTGGTGGTGTTGGAGATGTGTGTCACAACTTTCCCCTCCACCTGTTTACAGGTGTACATGTCTGAGTTGGACAGGTATGCGCTCACAGCCACGTAGGGTCAATGTCCTTCCTCTGGTGACAAAGGGCACATCCAATAGTCACTGTGTTTTAACACCTCAGAGTTTCAATAAAACCAATTTACAACTCTGCCACCTTGCAGAAAAGTAGAACATTACTTTACAAATTAATGTCACTCATACAGAGTAACTTCCTGTACCTGAAAGTTTTTAAACCTAAGGGTCTAAGAGGCAGAAAATAAATACCACATCTGACTTTGTTGTGTGTCTTCTGATAAGATCAGCAGAAGAGGCTGATTTTTCCTTGACCTTTTATTTGAAGGAGGGAAGGAGAACTACCAGATGAGAGATTTCATCTGTGTGAGACACAGCGTGCTATGCTTGAGGCCATGATGAGTGAAGTGACTGCACAGCTTAGTCAAAATGCCAACAAGGTTCAGTGAAATAAGTCAGACACATCTGAGGGGCTGTGGGAAAGAAGTAAATGTCTGGACTTGCAGCAGCAACTTGCAGCAGCACACACCTCATGAGAGGTTCCTGCTGCAGTGTGACCCAAGCGTTTGCTCTCTATTGCGTTAGAGGGTGCACGCTGAGAGTGTGTTTTAGACAGTGCCAGAGGCGGAAATCTCAAGTTTTAGGTAGAAATTTCTCATGACCTTCCGTGTGCGTAGCAGTATTGATGTCAGCAGCAGATGGAGACTCTCAGCCAGTAACCTCAAAATGTTATCTCCTGAATGGTTAGCACTTGAGATGCTAGCAGAGAAATATCACTGGGAGAGGCTTCAGTGCTTTAACCCATCTCAGATCACTGGACAAGTGCTAGCAGAGTTGCTCATATCACTATGTTTCAGTGACAGGCTCTGCTGAATAAGGAAGTCAGGAGATACCTGTGATGTTTTTTGAGCAGCAGCCTCCCACAGGATGTCTTTCCTTCTCCAAACACACCAGTGCTGTGATAAATGCATACTTTCAACTATTAAAAGTACTTAAACCATTAAAACTAGGGAGAGGTAAAGGGCTAAAGCACCCAAATCAGAGGCAGCTGTGACTATTACAGAAAACTTGGGTAGGTCTAGAAGTCACTTGACTAACACCAAGTGAAATCCTGCCCTGAACAGAAAGAAGATGACACTGAAGTTTGAAGGCAGTGTATGTTTCTCTGAAGGCGCAGGGCCCTTATCACCAGCATCTGGAAAATGCATTGTGGTCAGATCTTTGCACAGAGGATCTCTGGGGTAATTTGCTGCTTTCCTGAGTAGAAAGCTGTGGTGAAAAGCTATCACACAGTGGAAACGTAATGGAGCACAGCAGATGAAAACCCAGCCACCTAATTAACTTTGTAGTTAAATGAGACTCAGCACAACTTTATCACAGAATGTTTTGAATTGGAAGAGACTTTTTATGGGCTTCTTTGTTTCCCCTTCCTCACATGCTCCCTGACATGGGCAGCTCCTTCTGTGTGCCTTGTGCTTGCTCAGAGTTGACAAGGGCTGGGAAGGAGAGTGGCCACCGCCACTGGATTCACAATTTCTTGCCTAAATTTTGTTTATTTTTTCCTAGAAAACAGAGAGGTCTCCATGGAGAGGCTCATGGAGGGGATAGGCATGCTGGCAAATATGTCATATTGGCAAAGCTTGGGACAGCAGGCTGCCTGTGGCTTGAGGTCAGGGGTTTTGAAATGTCACACTGGGTTGAATTCTCACTGGTGGCAAGTAGCTCAGTGACACAGTAAATGAAGGATTAAGTTAGAGCAGGTGCATTGCTTTCAGCTCTGCTCCCTCATTAACGTTTTAACTGTGAGATACTGAAAGCCAAGCTGTCCAAGCTCAAAACTAAATTCCAGTGACAGGCAGGAGTTTAGCTCCCCAAACCACATTTTCCTCGTTTTGTGTTCATGCAGGGGAGAAACATGCCCATCTCCCAGAGCCTATGCATCCACCAAATCTGTGTTCTTTGCTCTTCAGTTTTATTCTCTCAGGGTAAAAAGTCATCAAAGCTGCGGAAAAAGGAAAGGTTGACATTTATAGGTATGTTTATATGCTTCCCTGTCCAGAAAAGCAAAGCAAACATGAACAACATGAACAAAAGCACTCCTGCAGAGGTTACTAATTAATCCAGTCACCAACACTGTCTATAATGCACAGGCAGATTGTCAATGGTTAGGGCTGGGGTGGCCACTAAACAAGTGACAGACACTTTCTATGAACCCCTCTCTCTTCCCAAAAGGAAGAGAAAAGGAATGAGGGAGAGAGGTTGATGCACTGGAAAAGAAACCTAAAGCAGCTTTAATACAAATAATAACAATAAAATGAAATAGATGCACATCTATGCAAAATCAGTATTGAACCCAGCTCCCTGGTTGCAATAGTGTCACTGCCACCACTGATTCTGGAAGCAGGCACTGGAGAAGTCCCAGACTGAACTCAGTGGTAGAGAGGAACCAGATTCAGGAGCTGGAGTTGGGAACTGGGTTTGGGAACACGTAAATCAGGATCAAAGGCAGAATAAACAGTGTCCTCCTTAGTCACTGGTCATTGAAGAAAGAGCTTGGCCCTGGTGATCCCTCAGCTTTACACTGAAGATGACATACATAAAACAAAATCCCTTCTTGGTCAGTTCAGGGTCACTTGTCTTGTCCACTCCTCCCCATAAGTGCACCCCAAGGTGGCACACAATTTAGCAGTGGCCTTGGTCTCCATAGGAGCAAGTATATGCAAAAGCCCTTCTGTACACTTAGCAGTGACTCTAGTCTCACTGCTGGAAGCAACCAGGGTCTGTAAAACATGCCCTAAAATTCAGAAAGTGCTGTCACTGGGCAGAGTTTGAACTGAGAAGTCAAATCACTGAATAGAATTAGCTCTGGTCTAGCTCAAACCAGGGCACACTCGAACTAGCTTACACCACCTGACAGGCTGAGGGTTTGTATCATTTTCTCTCAATCCCATTACTCCAGTTGCACGGGTTAATTATACTGAATGCTCAGGTGCATCCACAGGAAGGGAAAACTCATTTGTCATCATTAGCTGGTGTGCCCTCTTTTCTCTGTGCTTTGGAGCTGTGTAATGGTATTGACAGATCTGGTGTATCTCTGGTAGGAAGCAAGTATTTAGCCACTTAATTCTTGATGATTGATCTTCCTTGGAGCAGGGACAGGTACATACAGTGCTCATGTGGTGTAACGTTCATGCTGGAGGGATAAAACAACATGCCTATGTCCTTCAGCACAGCCCTGTCACATCCAACTTCTGCTGACAGCTCCCTTGGTTATCTAGGATCATCTCATGCTTCAAGTGCGGTTTGGAAACTGATGATGTGCTTAAGCCCAGACAGGGCTTCACATGTTGGGTTGTGTAATGACACCAGTAGGACTGGTATAGGTCACTTGTGGCATTTGGAGGACCATGTGGAGATCACCAGCCAGAGATTCCTCCCTGCCAGTTTGCCCCAGTAGTGGGGGCTGTCCTTGACTGCTGGTGCTTCAGGAACTCTACACCAAAAGCTTTTTGCTGGAATTTCATCTCCCATTCAGTTCAGCCTGATGACACCAGCCTGAGCACTGCTGAGCAGCAGTGGCCGTGAGCAGGTAGTGCCCTGGGTGATGTTAGGCTCTGCAGAGGGACCTCGACCGATTGGACAGATGGGCAGAGTCTAATGGCATGGCATTTAACAAGTCCAAGTTCCAGGTGCTGCCCTTTGGCCACGGCAACCCCATGCAGACCTACAGGCTGGGGTCAGAGTGGCTGGAGAGTTGCCAAACAGAGAGGGACCTGGGGGTGCTGATTGACACCTGCCTAAACATGAGCCAGCAGTGTGCCCAAGTGGCCAAGAGGGCCAACGGCATCCTGGCCTGTATTAGGAATAGTGTGGCCAGCAGGAGCAGGGAGGTCATTGTGCCCCTGTACTCTGCATTGGTTAGGCCACACCTTGAGTACTGGGTCCAGTTCTGGGCCCCTCAGTTTAAGAAGAACATCGAGACACTTGAATGTGTCCAGAGAAGGGCAACAAGGCTGGGGAGAGGCCTTGAGCACAAGCCCTGTGAGGAGAGGCTGAGGGAGCTGGGGTTGTTTAGCCTGGAGAAGAGAAGGATCAGAGGTGACCTCATTGCCCTCTACAACTACCTGAAAGGTGGTTGTAGACAGGAAGGGGTTGGTCTCTTCTCCCAGGCAACCAGCACCAGAACAAGGGGACACAGTCTCAAGCTGTGCCAGGGGAGGTTTAGACTCGAGGTGAGGAAAAAGTTCTTCACCGAGCGAGTCATTCGTCATTGGAATGGGCTGCCCAGGGAGGTGGTGGAGTCACCGTCCCTGGAGGTGTTCAAGGGGAGATTGGACGTGGCACTTGGTGCCATGGTCTAGTTGTGGGGTCTGTTGGGACAGGTTGGACTTGATGATCCTTGGGGTCTCTTCCAACCTTGGTTATACTGTGACACTGTGATACTGTGATGTTGTGACCTAGATGCTTTACCAGCCATTGCTGCTGTACTGCTGACAAGGATGGCACCTTCTGTTGTGCTTTCTCATGTGGTTCTGTGATTATTTTTTTTTGTTTACTTGCTACCATCCTGTGCACCACTCAGCCTCTACTGCAGAAACATGGGTAGTGTCGTGGTAAGCAGTAATGAGTAAAATGTCACTCCTTAGAACTACAGCTCCATCCTCAGTCTCCCTCTCCAGAGTCAGGTGTTTCATTTGCCTTCTGAAAGGGTGAATGAGTTATACCTAATTTTTCATTTATAAAACTTACTATTAAACAGTATTTACAAATTTTTTCTCCACTTCAGGAAATGGAAAAAGATCCAATGAAGCAACAGGGTTTTGGTACAAGGGCATCATCACCTTTCATGAATGATGTAAGATGGATTTGAATCTAATCTGTCATCTTTCCTTTGCCAAGTCACTGCTAGTTCTTAAGTGATGGGATGCTTTTCTTTTTGAAAAATGCATATTTAAGGAACACTCTTCCCCACCCTCCTTTCCCCTCCCCCCTAACCTCTGTGAACCCTCTGACTGCTTTTCTGTCTCTGTCCTCCTACAGCAAAAGTTCCACAGTTTAAACATGCATTGGGTGTGTTGGGTCTGTATGGCAGGATATGGTCATTTGTCCATGAAGGCAGGAGCCCTTGAGGGCTTGAGGGCTTTTGAGCCACCACTTCAGTGGTGAATCTGAAAATGAGAATATTTTATCAGTGCTGATCAATGTCTAAAGGGTGGAGATCAAGAGGATGGGGCCAGATTCTTTTCAGTGGTGTCCAGTGTACAACAAAGGGAAATGGACACAAGCAAACACAGGAGGTTCCATCTAAACATCAGGAAAAACTTCTTTCCTGTGAGGATGAGCACCAGCTTTCCTGGAGCACTGGAACAGGCTGCCCAGAGAGGTTGTGAAGTTTCCTTCTCTAGAGACTTTCAAAACCTGCCTGGATGCGATCCTGGGCAACCTGCTTTGGGTGACCCTGCTTTAGTGTGGTGTTGGACTAGATGATCCCCAGAGGTTCTTTCCCACCCCCTAACATTCTGTGGGTTTATGATTCTGTAATTCTGTGACAATAGCCCTGTAATTACAGCTTGACTCTTCTTCCTCTGCTGTTTCTATCTGTTCCATTTTGTACCTCTGGTTACACACTGATGAGCTCATGGTCTTGAGCACCCAGGAAGACTGCCAGTGTGCTGATGAGCCACCTCTGCACTGGGAGAAGGCAGCAGCAGGTATAGTGCTGTGCTGTTAACTGGTGCAGAGAGTGGGGCTGAGGACAAAGGCAAGGGCTGAGTGGAGTTTGCTTCTCTGTCCTGTAGAAAATTCCACCACACAGGGCATCAGAGGCATTTCTGCAGGGGAAAACCTCTCAGGTAAGCATCATGTTCTCATCTGCATTTTTGAAAAGCAAGATGTAAGGTAATTAGGAAGACAAGTGGAAAAATAAGCATGGGGATGACAGGCAATGAATTCAGAGGGCAGTGACCTTTAAGAACACTTTTGTTTCAGAAGATCAATGTATAGACATTTCAACCCAGTCTATACCACTTTCACTGGAATTCTCTCGACTCGATCAGCAATGTCTTGCCACAGGTCAGCTGCCCAGATGGGTTTTCCTTTCCTCTGCCAGCCATTCTTCTTCCAGTTCTTTAGCCAACCCCATAGAGCATTGGCTACCATCCATGAGTCGGTGTAGAGATAAAGCTTTGGCCATCTCTCACGTTCAGCTACGTCGAGAGCTAGCTGGACAGCTTTTACCTCTGCAAACTGACTGGACTCTCCTTTTCCATCCTTCGCCTCTGCAACTCGGCGTGTTGGACTCCACACTGCAGACTTCCACCTTCGCTTGTTCCCGACGAGACGACAGGAACCGTCTGTGAACAAAGCATATCTCTTTTCATCATCTGAAAAGTCATTGTAAGGAGGAGCTTCCTCAGCACGAGTTACTCTCTCCTCTGGAGGTTTAGTACAGTTGGTATCTTCAGGCCAACTTGAGATCACCTCCACCAGACCAAGTCTTTCAAGATTTCCCATTCGATCTCTCTGTGTTATCAGAGCCATCCACTTAGACCAGGTGGAATCTGTGGCATGATGTGGTGTGGAACCTTTGCCTTTGAACACCCATTTCAAAACAACCTCATTTTGCTCCTCCGGCTGAAGCAAGCAATAAATCAACTTCATTACCAGGCCCCACGTTGGGCGCCAAAAAAGGAATGTTGTGGGTTGAAAGGAAAGGCCCAGCTTTCCCTCCCCCACTAAGAAGAAGTAAAGGAAGAAAAAAAAACCACAACTAGCCCAGCCGGTGAAAGCGAAGGGGATGCTGTATTCACAAAAGCAATTTTGGAACGCAGGAAACTTACAGAAATGTACAGAAACTGTACAGAACTGTACAGAAATGTACAGAATTTTACAATATATACAGAAACATACAACAAAGAAACAAAGTCAGAAACCAGACCCCTGACAGAGGGGCTTCCCCCTGTGCCCCCTTCACCCCCCCTACCTCCCTTCTTCCCCAAAGAGGAGTAGAAAGAGCTGAGGGGTGTTAACAAGCGCCGAGAACAAAGGCCTAAGTACAGGAGGGTTAGTTCTTATCTGTTATTTGGCCAGAAGCCCAGAAGCGGTCAGCTAGAAGGGAGGCGAAAGGAAGCGAAAACTAAACGAAAGTTCCAGCCGCTCCGGGTCTTAAGATCTCACTCCCCCATAGTCCACCAATGAAATTCGTTTAGAATACAGAATATTTACAAACATTTAGCCAAAGTGCCCCTTCCTTAAAGGCACAGCCTCAAACAGTCACACATGGACAGGAGGGAAAGTAAGACAGGGAAAACAACCCCTCCTGGTTGAGATAAGGAGTTTGCTGGGAATGAGCCAATGCACAATTACCTTAGTCTATTTGCAGAAAAAGTGCAGCAAAATGCAGAAGCAGCAGCAGAAGCCAGTGACCTGTCCCCCTCCCCCAACCCTCAGCCCACCCTACAGAAAAGGGACCAATGCTCCAAACCCAGAAACCAGTAGAAGAAACCAGAATAGGAAGCCTCTCATGTTACAATCTGAACTTCAAGCCCCCTGGTAGTTTGCCCCCGCCAGCATTTTAATTCTGAACCTGGCATGGTGTTGAACAGACACCAGCAGATTCAACTCACCCCATGACATTTTGGCATTTTCCAGCACTGCCATTGGATAGGACACTGGTGACAAATGTCAGGAAAATACACAGGTCCTCAGAAGGAGCCGTTGTGCGCAGCCTTCTCCTGTCTTCCTTGGAGGAGCTAATCTCTGTATCCAGGTGAGACAGCACATCAGTCCTGGCCATAAAGCCAGCCTGTCTGTATCTCTGACCGTATACCCATGGTTCTTATCCCCCAGTCACTGCACCCTCTTGGCCCACATTCTTCTTTGGGGCTCTTTACTAGGCTGTTATATCCAAATTAGCTGCTTCCCACCTGCACCTCCAATGCTTCGCCACAAAACATACCTTCTTCTCTTCTCTGTCCTCCATGGGCTGAGTTCAGTCTCCTCCTGGGACTGTAAACCACCATATTCTTAGTCCACATTGCCAGCTGCAGCCTCCTGCATGCTCATGGTGCACCAGTACAGTTGCAGCTACCATCTCTGGAGAAGCACATCCCCTCTTCTGCTTGCCAAAGGCTGTGTCCTGCAACGTAAAACCACAAATGCTGCCACTCTGTGCAGGCCTGGTGAGCCCTGTTCCCTGAGGGACACCCTGCTCACCCAATCCATGAAGGGCTCAGAGCTCCTGGGCAGGAGGAAATGTATGTGAGTCCAGCCAGGGATGGACCCCACCACACCTGCCTCAACCGGTCCTTGAGACTCAGTGTTAGGATGGGTGACCCCTGACATCCAGCTCTCCCCATCTGAAGGGATCATCAAACCAAGTGAGATCCACTCAGCTTTCTGCCTCACCTATTGGAGGCTGAGCAGTCTGCCCTGCTGGGCAGCAAAGCCAGGGAGAGTTGCATGTCCCTTCTCATCTTGGTTTTGGATGGCAGCACCCTTGCCATCTCTGCCTCTTGGAGAAGGAAGGATGAATAGTCAACCATCTTGTTTCTCAAACTGTGTTCAGACCTCCCCAGGCAGACCTCTGTGTACTTCAGGCAGCAAGCCACCACCACGTAGACCACACCATCCTACAGAAGTTCCTTGGTCCCCACCATGTGGTGAGCTAACCATAGGTGCATGTGGGTGAGTGACAGACGTGTGACCTGTGAGTAACTGCTCAGCCTTGTCCTGCCTTGCACGGCAGGGTCACCACCCAGCTGCCACAGCATGCTGAGTGTGGGTACCACTGGTGTGGAGACAGCTACAGGTGCAGGGGTTCCAGAGCTCTGGATCCCCAGCTCAGCCTGGGTGACAGCTATGGCAGAGGATCAACCTCTCCCCATGATGGGCATCTGGCCCTATCACAATGGAGTCATGGGTGCAGTAGTCTCTTGGGAAGGCACAGTCTGGGGGGTGGTCTGCTTCTGCAGAGCTGACATTGTTGTGACTCATCTTGATGCTGTCTCAGACTTTGCAGACACACCCTCACTTATTAACAAGTCTCCTCTTGAAAAGAAAGCACCCTGCTTTAATGGTTTTCACTGCATTATTTCCATTATGCCACGCCATCAGACACTGCTGCCCTGAAGCATTACCCCTCACAAAGCCCCAGGGAGGTATTTGATCCCATTCCCACTGGCCTGTGGCTTTTGTCCACTTAGCAATTCCAAGTCCAAAACCTTGTCTTTGGAAGATGGGTGTCCCTCAGGCAGTGCATCCTCTCTGCACCTTCATGGTGCTGCAGCAGGCACATCCAGCGCAGCATTTCTGTTTGGAACTGCTCCTGTCCCAGGCACTATACCCAGAGTTTTGGACAGCAGCACATAGAGGTGGAGCTGGCATTTTCCATAGAAAAGTTTAGCCTGCTCCTTGTATTCTCCTGCCCAAAGTAACTTTCTACTGCTCCTCATCTCTTCTTATTTTACAGTCAGGTCTGTGTGTAAGCTGGCACTCACAGTGTGCTCTTTCCTTCAACACTGCTGACTTACTCAAAATTTCTTCACTGAAAGGGTTGTCAGCACTGGAACAGGCTGCCCAGAGCAGTGGTGGGATCACCATCCCTGGTGGTAAAGACATGTAGATGTGGTGCAGAGGGATGTGGTTTAGTGTTGGGTTAATTGTTGGACCTGATGACCTTAAAGGTCCTTTAAAACAAAAAGATTCCATGATTCTGTGACGGGCAGGAACGAGCATTCAGAGTACTACAGGAGAGTCTCACCTTGATCCCTGGGAAGGAAGAGATCCCAAGGTCTTCCCCTTGGAAACCATTTAAAAGCATACTAAGGACAAAAAGGTGATTTGATTTACAAAACCATACCTGACCACCTTGATAGCTGCCTCTAAAGAGATGACTTTGCTTGTTGGATGAAGAGAGAGAAGTAGATGCTGTTTATCTCAACTTTAGTGGTGAAGGCTTTACTGTCTCCCATTATCACCCTCAGGGACAGATTGATGATGTCTGGGCTAGATAAATGGACAGTGAGGTGGGCTGAAAACTGGCTGACCTTCCAAGTTTCAAAGGCTGTGCCTGGCAACATGAAGTCCTGCTGGAAACCCTAGTGGAGTCTCTTGGAGATCAAGATTAAGGCAAATAATGAGTTGACAGTAACGACCTGGTGCTAGGACAGGGTGCACCCACCCCAAGTGCTATTGTTCAGAGGCACCTTGACAGGCTGGAGTACTGGGCTGACAGGTATCTCATGGGGTTCAATAAGGGAAGGGCCAAGTGCTGCACATGAGGTGGAACAACCCCAGGCATCAGTACAAGCTGGGGCTGACTGAACGGAAAGCAGCTTTGCAGAGAAGGACCTGGGATCTTAGTGGAAACCAGGCTGATCATGAGCCAGCAATGCACTGT
Source organism: Dryobates pubescens (assembly GCF_014839835.1). NCBI lineage: Eukaryota > Metazoa > Chordata > Aves > Piciformes > Picidae > Dryobates > Dryobates pubescens. Next base: position 3,654,345 of record NC_071624.1, on the reverse strand, counting down.
TGCAGCAAAGCCAGGCAGCAACACCCTGGGCTGCATTCAAATGAACATTGACAGAAGGTCAAGGGAGGTGATCCTGGAGGTAATTTCACCTACCTGGTGAGACACATCTAGAGTCCTGTGTCCATTGCTGAGCTCCGTGGAATGAGAAAGACTTGGACTTACTGGATCAGGGCCACACAGATGACTGGAGCTGAAAGAGCTGGGAATGTTCAACCTGGAGAAGAGAAGGCTCACAATCCATGTGTACTGACACCTAATGGGAGAGGATAAAGAAGATGGACGTTTTCTCAGCAATGGCAGTGAGAGGACAAGAGGCAATTTGCACAAAGTGAAATACAGGAAAGTCTAGTTAAACACTAAAAAGGGGGAAAAAAGATATATTCTTAGGGTGATCAAACACTGAAGCAGGTGACCTTGAGGTCTTGTGAGGATATCCCTGGTGATATTCAAAACCAGACTGGTCATGGCCTGGAGAGACTTTCTCCAGCCAAGAAATAGCCTGTGCTCTGCCAAGCTGCTTGGTGGGCTTACCTCCCCACCCAGCACTGTGCAAGACTCAGTTTAGCACTCAGCTGGAGGGCTCTGCATCGCCAGCTGTACAGCATGCTCTAATATCAGATATCACATCTTCTTGGTCTTGCTTAGCTTGGGTTTGAACACAGTATTTCAGACCTACAGTTACTGAGTACCACTGCTAGCTGCTGAACACACTGCTTTACAAAGGGCTGCATGGCGAGGTGATAAACCTCACTGGAAAGTATTGACACCATTTATTTGGTCATCAGATTGATAGTCAAGAATAAACTGACATGAAATCTGCCCTGTAGAGGAGGAGGAGGTGCTACAGAAACCCTCAAGTAGCAGCGAGCTATTGGTGCCAGATGCAGCTTGTGCCTGCTCTCCAGCCCCACCATCTCACCCTGTTCCTTGCAGCCACCGAGCCTCCTGCCCTCCCTCCAGTGGGATCTGCTGCTGACTTTGTGCCATCAAGCCTGCAGGTAACATCCCTTTGTTTCATTCTCTCTTGCTGTCTGTGAACTGTTGCTCAGAATCCTGCTGTGGCTGGGAGGAAGTTTGCTAATCTATTCAATGAGAGATCTATGAAGTAGATCTTGATCTCTGAGCCTTTCCGTTTCTGTTCTTACTCCAAGGTATTCTCTGGGTACTTTACCTGGAAGATCACCTCCTAACAGCAGGTGGGAACTGGAAGCTAAATTAGACTCAACAGAGGAAAGGAGTGATTCTAAAAGATTTTCTTTTCTTTTCTTTTCTTTTCTTTTCTTTTCTTTTCTTTTCTTTTCTTTTCTTTTCTTTTCTTTTCTTTTCTTTTCTTTTCTTTTCTTTTCTTTTCTTTTCTTTTCTTTTCATCTAAGTGAATCCTTGCATTGTCTACCAGGGTCTTTCAAAGCCACTCTGCGGCTAAGGTGACTCCATTACAGTTTTCAAGGGATACAGTGACAGACAAACCCAAAAGAAGATTCAAAAAGGACAATTTAAAAAGATCATTGTGTTTCAGAGAGTTTTGAACAACAGCAGCAGGGTCAGAGCAGGCAGTTTCTGAATTTCTTTATGCTGTTTAGAAAGAGAAAGGAAGAGCTCCTCATTTATGCACCATAGCAGAGCCCATCCCATTTCTAGGAATGTTGGTGAAAATGAGGGCAGTTGCCATGGAGTTGGCAGGTTTGAAGGCAGTTGATGCAGAGGATGCTATACTGTACCCCATACTTCCTACCCCATTTTCCTTCTTCCTCAAATTTTACTCACTTCCAGGTCCCTTCCCTAACCCATCTCAGCTCCCATGCTGTCATTTTACCCACCACAATCACCTGTCATCCCTCTGCTAACTGCTCACTTCTGAGCTCTCCCCACAAGGAGGGAGGAGGATTGTACAGGGAAGCCTCCCACTCTGGTACAGCTACTTTCCCATGGGTTTTCTGCTGTGAAAAACACAGTGTTTGCTGCTGTGACACTCCACTGTGCCTTCAGCCTCTGCCTTGTCAGGGGTCAGGAAGAATCTTGCTTCTTGAGCTGCTGGAGGAAATGAGTCCAGCCATGGCCTTCCTCCTCAGCCAGTCACCAACTTCCAAGGCATATGGGGGATGGATGCTGGACAGCTCTCCCCAGTCTATGGTGGAGGGAAAGCAGAACACATTGCTCTATACTGGTGACCCTGTCAGTTAAAGCCCAGCCTGTTCCTGGTCCTCCAGACACAGGAAGATGCTGTTTTACAGCCCTCTCCATCCTTTTCTCACAGCTTTAGCTTTCTGCCTAGCCCTTCTGATGCTGCAACCCTCTGATCTACCCTACTTAAGGACTTTCAGCAGCCACAGGATAAGCATATCCTGTTATCAAACTGCATCTTCTTTAAAGACATCTCATCCTCAGCCATACACTGTGCTGCATGGCCTGCTTTAAAACCTTCTGCTCATTTCCTCCTTCGTCCTCCAGCTTATGAGCTGCCTCATGGCCTGGAGCCCTTTTGAGCCCTGATGCTGGGAGCTGCAGTGGGCCACATCTCCAGCTCCAAAGATGGTGCTGTCCAGAGTCCTTTCACACTGCAGAGCACAGCAGCATGGCTTGGCTTGTGTGGTACTTCAGCACAAAGGCAACTGCTGGCTTTGCATACTGGGGCTAGTGAAGAGCAACTTGGGCATCAGTCATACCTGCAGAGGCATCTGCCTTCTGCAGTTAGAGAGCCCAGCAGTGTGGCAGCTTCAGTCCCTGATGTAGGAGGTGTCCCTGCTGCTGCTGTACAAAGAGGTTTTGCTCACATGACAGCTGTCAGCTTCCTTCCAGGGCACAGGCAGGGAGCAGCGAGCCTCTGTCAGGAAATCCAGACCTGAGCACACAACTGGGAGAGAGCTCTATGCAGGAGCCCAAGACAATGATATAACCTCCCCCAACCCACACCTCAATGCTTAATTTATTCATGCATTTATCAGTAACTTCAGAACTGGTCTGATTCTGCAGGCAGTGCCCTCACCAGCAGACCACAAGGTCTGCATTATGTCTAGAGGCAATCAACTGCTTAGCCAGGCATGTTCAGTCATGGTGTACCCTCCTCCATCTCTGAATGCTGTGGGATTTCATCAGATGCCTTATCACTTCACTCTCCTGACAGACTGAACTTATTTTGAAATCAAAGGTTCTTTCCAAAGTGCCTTTACATGCAAGCAGAAATTCAATGACATATATGCAGAACCACCACTTCACAGAATTGTTCCATGTGCACATCCCACAGAGCCACTTCGCACCGGATGGGGTCTGATAAAAGCTGATTTCTATCAGCCCATGAACTGACATTCTTCACACAGCCAACACTCTTGCAAAACATCTAGTAGCCAGTGTGACAGAGGCTTAGTACCTACCACTTACATCTCCTGGATTTCCTAGGGTGGCAGGATGCCTACCTTGAGAAGCAATCATCCAATGCAGCCCTTAACACCAGTTGCCTTGTTTTGCACTGGTGTTTCCTCTTTCAGATGTGTCTTTCTGTTTCACCTCTTGCAGACTTGTACTCTCTCCTTGAATAAATGGGTTTAAAATGAGGTTAATCTTTCCATCCCATGCAGCTGGAGAGCAGCCTGCCTCACTTACTCTCTCAGGGCTTCAAATATGCCTTCAGGGTGCAGGAACTCAGATTCAGTTCTGTTTTCTCAGCTTGAAGCAGGAGGTCCAGGTTCACAAGGTAGTCCAAAGACTCAGAAAGCTGCCTGATTAGAGCCAGAACATGAGGACAACATAAGGAACATAAGGTGACTTCTGCTAAGCCCTTGTAGCCCCTCTGACTGAGAAAAGCAGTTTTAGGTACTCAAATTCACATTAATTGAAAAGTAAATATTTACTTAAACCCCTTTTTATAAGAGGCACTATGTATTTTTATAGGACACTCTTTTTTTTAATGAAGAGGTAGGAAGAAAATCTTACTATGTCTTTTCCCATTTCAGGTCTCAGAACACCAAACAACAGTTACACAACAGGACAATGAATGTGTCCAGCACCTGCAATGTCACAAATCTAGAACTGTATGACCACATTCGTCTCATTGAATTTGTTCTGTATAACCTCATTTTCTTTTTTGGAGCACTATTTAATGTTCTTGCCCTCTGGGTTTTCTGCAAGATGAAGAAGTGGACAGAAACCAGGGTGTATGCAATCAATTTAGTCTTTGCAGACTGCTTTGTCATCTGCACCTTGCCTTTTGTGGCTTATTTTCTCTGGAATAAATCAGCTCGAAGTGAACTCTGCCAGGTTATCGAGGCAATGTATCTTATCAACATGGTAATGAGCATCTACGTCATTTCGTTTATCTCCATTGATCGATACATTGCCATAAAGTATCCCTTGAAAGCCAGGACCTTCAGGTCTCCATCAAAGGCTGCTCTTCTCTGTGGGCTTCTTTGGCTGTCTGTGATAATTGGGGTCACCTTAGACTGTCAGCAGAGAAACGCTGCTCTTTGCTTTGATAGCGATATCACTACTCTGAGCCTGCTATCCTTTTCCCTCGGGTTTACTCTGCCGTTAATAATCTCACCAATTTGCTCCATAGTCGTAATCAGAAACCTTAAGAGACATCTGAGCACAAATCCACCAGACAAGAAATTAATCCAGAGAGCTGTTCATGTTGTTTATGCAAATCTGATTTCATTTCTGATATGTTTTCTGCCAGCCTACCTCGGGGTACTGGCTGGGTTCATAATAGAGAGTGTTGCAGCTACCTGTTTCCTGCTCCAGGTTATGAAGAACTTATCCTCAGTGACCAGGTGTATTGCCACATCCAACTGCTGCCTGGATGGTGTCTGCTACTACTTTATGACAAAGGAGTTCCATGAAGCCCTTCTACAGCCCAAATCCAGTACTATAAAAACCAGATCAAACCCAACCTTTGCAGACACACACTTGTTAAATGAAGGTGGAGAGGCAGGGGGAAACAAAACCCCCAAACCCCAGACAACCCACAACAACCCTCTAAGATCAAGAGAAGGTACAAATTCAGCATTATTGGGATAACTACTGCTCTTTCTGTCTAGGGAACTCTGTGTTAGGTTTAGCACTACTAAGTTAATCGTAATTTTCACTTACATGTTTCTCTTAAACATGTAAGGTACTTCACAGAGATATGTGAAAGTGTGTACGTAACCACTGGTTGTCAACATGAATCCATTCCACCCTCCAGCACCTACTCTTGCAGCACTCTTAGAGGAAGGCAGGTGAACCATATATATCTCTCAGGCTCAGTTCATTTTGCATCTAAAGTCAATTGATCCTTAATGCCAATATGTAGGCAAGAATGCATCATGTTTTATCTCATTGTGTATTGTGGGTTGTTTGTACTATTAAAATAATCCAGTTTATTTCTTTATCATATTCCTCTGGTGTGCTGGGAGGCTTCATGCAGTACCAGCATATTAATAATTACAGGGCCCTGAGCAGCCTAGACTCTGATGATCACCCTTCCCCTTCACGTGAGTGGGTCAGGTAGATGTGAAGGCACACTTTCAGGATGAAAGCAAGATTTGCCCAGCGCTGTAAAAGCACAAAGCCCAGGAGATTTCAGAGCTGACTTCTCCTGCCAACATCCCTCCTGTGGCAATGCTAAGCCCTGGCACATAGACAGCTCCTTAGGGCAGCCACCTCCAAGGAGGCCGCTGCTCCAGCCCGTGTGGGAGGGAAGCTCTTTTAAGTCTCTCTAGACCTCTGCTACAAGTGCATTGCTAGTCCCTGAATTTATCTTGTGGCCCAGTCTGGCCCCTCAGGTTCACCCTCCTGGCCACAGCTTGGGCTCAGACTGTCACCCTGCAGCTGGACACAGCTGGAGCTGCTTTTCACAGCCTGCCCAATTTGACACCTCTAATGTGCCCATGGGGGAAATGCATTTGTCTATGAGTTAGCAGCCTAGGAAAGTCAGGGATAGTTAAGGAAATGGTTGACCTCTCTATGTTATTCTAACGCTCCATACAACTGGACTTTTCCCTTTCTATATCTCCAAACTCTCCAAAAAGCTCCCCAAGCTCTGCCCAGGCAGTGCTCACAGCTCTCCTAGAGACAATGTGGAGGACTCTTTCCTGTCTACTTATGCTGTTTCCCTTGTGACCTGCCTCTGCCTCCAGGGAGCACAGAGCAGCTGCTTCATCTGCTGTTATCATCTTTGGGACCTTGAGTGCAGGAGATATGAAGAATGGGACAAATCCTGACAGGAGTCAGAGTCTGGGTCCTGTCAGCTGGCTCGCTTAGATGGGACTGAAATTACTGCGGCCAAAAACCGGCAAAAGCCATCAAAATGACTGTAAAATGCTACTGGGGCATGTTCTTAAACACATTTCTAACGGTTCTGACACCTGTGGTATGCTCACTGCCATACAGGTATCTTACCTGCACCTGGCTGGCAGCAGCAGTCGTTACCAGCTTGGCCTTTCCAGTGCTGCTCATGAGCAGTGTTAGACACTTCGCAGAGGAGAAGCAGTCTCCTGCTGCCCATGTGCTTTCTTGTAAAGACATCGAAGAGAAGTTTGCTGGGGCCTCTTGCCCTCACCTCACTGTTATGGGGTGCAGGAGCAGTGAAGTGCCCCCCTGGAAAGGCCACCAGTCCCCACACTGCTGTCTGCCTGGGATGTGCTCTGCAACCGCACCGGAGGCTGCACAGGCTGCTCTGCTCCCTGGGGAACCTTCTGCTGCCAGAAGAGCCATTTGCAAACATTATGGGGTTTATTTCAGAAATTATTTGATTTCCTATGGCTGAAAATATTAAATTTTAATTGTTAGCTTGTGTGAGGTGAATGGAGGGGAGAGCAGAGAGGGTGGAAGAAATGGTGCTGAACCATCGATCTGATCTGAGTAGAACAACAGAGGGCACCAGAGACTCGACCGTCCCAAAAAGCAGGTGATAAATGAAGCACTTGTGGTGAACAAGAGCTCACTGCTGTGATTCAGCGGTCCTGAACTGTCGGCAGCAGGCTCCAGGGCAGCTGTGCCCTGCACGGAGCAGCCTCCTGCACCGGACAACTGTGGCAGCAAGAGATCTCTTCCCCTGCCAGGACACCCACCTCTACACTGCAGCCTTTCTGAGGACAAAATCCACCTGACAGCCCTGCAAGAAGAAGGTAATGTCTTTTAGTGCTTCCCACACCATTGTGTGGCTGTGTGCTCTGATCAGTTCTTCAGGGTGGGCTTTCTCAGCTCTCAGCTAAAGAGCTAGCTGAGGCTGTCAGCATACAGGTCACGCTTCAGCTGTACACAGATGCTGCACTTTCCTCCTGCTTTCACAGCTGTTACACCCCACTGTTTTGCAGCCACATGTCATTCAGGAGGGTCTTCATCCTTGTGGTTTCACACCAGTCTGTGAGCACGTAGTCATCCAGCTCCAGGCACTTCATGGCATAGGACCTTGGGAACAACCACCAGCTTGTGCTCATATGGAGGACTCAATGGGGTTGGGATGCCCAGCCCAGAAGGCTCAGCTGAAACTCAGGGCAGTGCTAGAGAGTGGATTTTTCACTGTGGGATGACCACAGGATGCTGGCAAAGAATGGCTGCGGCATAGGTGGTACCACAGTGCAGCCAAGGACCTGTGAGGCTGAAAGACCAAGGCAGCCAGGACACTGGCTGTGTGTTAGTTCCTCCACAAATTCCACTCTAAAAAAATGCCTGTATGCTTGTGTTTCAGTGATGCCATACCAGTTCTGGTGCTAGAGTAGGTGCTGCTTGATCCATCCCCCAGTCTCAGTCACTAAAAGCAGTTCACATAGTTCATGCCATCAGACACTTTCACTACATTTTAGATGTTGATGCTTAGAAGTTGTTGACATATAAGGCAATGTATTTATAAGAGACTGTAGGGATCTGGGTGTTTTTCTTTCTGCCTCACTGTAAACATTTCCTTTATGAGCTGCAGACTAAGTCTGATTCATTCTCTATGACCTCCTTGCTGGTAGTGGATGCCCTGAAATATTTAAAGGAATATCAGAAGGTAGTCTAAGGTCTTGGGCGGCTTGTGTGTTCTGTTTTAGTGCTTTAGCAACATTTTGGCTTCCCACCTTTGAAAGCTGAGCTCAGACACATGCCTTCTTTCACTTCCCCTTCTCTCTGTGGAGACCCATTATCTGCCAGGGCTGGTGGTAGCTATGCTGAGCTATCCCTCCCCAGCAAGAGGAGCAGGTTTGTGGTTTGGGCAAGCCTACCTACAACAGACACTGACCCACCAGCCTTCTCACCACACCCAGGAGTAAAACCACCTGAACTACCCGGCTGGAAGGGCTCAAGTCCTGTGAAATTTCGCAGGCCTGGCAAGACCAGAACAAACCCATGGGGTGGATTCAGCAGCAAAACAAGGGTCTTGGAGGGCAAAGGGGAATGCTCCTCAGGTCTGCTTCAGGCTGCCCTAAAACCAGCAGCTCTATTGTAACCACAGCATCAGCAAAGATAAGGGACCACAAAAATTACCATTGTGCTTTGCAGACCGTTTGCTATCACCCAAACTGTGCACGCCAGAGCTGGATGGAGGGCAAGACAGGCTTAACCCTGTAACAGCTGCAAGAAAGGGCTGCTTCTGTGTTTTCATCTAAGCTGGTGGCCAGTAACAGTGTTACTTTGGAGGTTAAGGGGTAGGCAGTGCTGATGAGCCATTGAGCCCTTCCAGGGGTTTCCTATATATGCAGTACAGGACATGAGGAGCCATGAGAGCAGGGGCACAGCAGCAGCAGCCAGCCCAGAGGACTGACACCAGGCTCAATCTTACGCCTGCATCTTTTTCTTGCAGAGACAACCCAGCATGAAGAACTGCACTGACAGCAACACGCTGCGGAATGGCACTATACTGCTTCAACTGATTGTCTACATCCCTGTGCTCTCCCTGGGGATCCCACTGAACTTGATCGCCTTCTGGGTCTTCTGCTGCAAAATCAAGAGGTGGACTGAGACCAGAGTGTACATGATCAACCTCACAGTTGCGGACAGTTTCCTTCTCTTTGCCCTGCCTTTCATGATATATTTTCACAAGTACAGCCACCCCATAGACAAGCTGTGCTTGGCCATACGCAGCATATATTTTATAAACATGCCCATGAGCATCCTCATCATCACCCTGATTGCAATCGATCGATACATTGCAATCAAGTTCCCGCTGAAAGCAAAGGTCCTTCGATCGCCGCTGAAATCAGCTTCTGTCTGTGGGTTTCTCTGGATAGTGATGGTAATTAATTCTTACCTGCACCCACAATTTTATGAAAGATCAGAACAATTCTGCCTCGACAAACAATCTATTCAACCTAATTATTCAATGGTACTCACCAGTGTTTTGGGCTATTTCATTCCCTTGGGGACTGTGATTTTTTGCTCGGTACAAGTCATCAGATGTCTCAAGAAGAAGATTGACAATGGTCCTCATGAGAGAAAGTTTATCCAGAAAGCAATCCACATTGTTTCTGTGAACTTGTGTGTATTCATCATATGCTTTTCACCTCTCTATATCACACTGATCTTGCGGTTTGCAGTGGATGTTGCTAGAGCTTGTTCTCTGCTCCCGGCAGTTAACTTCTGCATGCACGTGTCTGCGTGCTTCGCAAACTGTAACTGCTGTTTGGATGCATTTTGCTATTACTTTGCAGCCAAGGAATTTCAGGAATTTCCTTCTCTGCTCCCTGCCTGTTTGTCAGTGAGGTCCAAGGTGAACCAAAGAAAAGAGTCACAGCCACCCACACACCAAGTCACGACACAAATAAGCTGTAGTCCACTATAGATGTTAGGAGCCACGGTGTTGCTGAAGTTTTGAGGAAGAGGGAATAGGACCACCTACAGAATCATAAAACCATAAAATGCTTTGGGTTGGAAGTGACCTTTCAAGGCTATCTATTTCAAACTGCTTGCAGTGAGCAAGGTCATCTTTAACTAAACCAGGTTGCTCAGAGGCCTGTCTCACCTGACTTGGAATGTTTCCAGGAAGGGGACAGCTCAGTATTTGCAATAATTTTAGGTACAGACATACCTGAAAAAAAGGGGCAACCCCCTCCAAGGGGTCTGATGTCAACATGAATTTTGTCCTGCTGTCCTCAGAAACTTGAGTTGAGCTCTGAATATTGCCTTGGGTTGTGGTATCACAGCCTCAGGTGTCTGAGTCAGACTGGTATGGAGAACAGATGATAAGGCCATAATTTCTTCCATGCACTTGTTTGTACATATCATGCAGCTAAACAAAGGGGACTGAGCACCCTTACACATGTTCACTTCTAGTGACCATATGGTCCCTCAAAACCAGGAAGAAGCCTCTGTACTACAATGCCGCACCTAATATACCTGTGGTGCTCACATCAAAGAATTTGCCTGTACAGTGGTAGCTTTCCCTCAACCAGTTGATTTCAAAGCTTGTAGCTGTCACTAGGATGCAGGTATACCATATGCATGGATTAAACTGCTGGAGCCAGACAGTGGCCTGAGACTATTGCCCCATTCCTGCCATATAACACTTGCATTAACTTGTAGCAATGCCCTGGCATTTCTGAGACTAAAACCACTGTGGGTATAAATAAAGATATTACTGCATGAGCTACACAAAGTGTTGTGGACCACAGCACAGGCGCTTGTGCACATCAGGTATAAAGCTCTAATGATCTGACCTCACTCAGCTGACTACTATAAGCCCTGGTGGTAGGTTGTTATACTTTCATGGGATCAGATCTTCAGTGGGTGTCCTTCCTGGTGAGGTATCATTTGATCTGTCTGAGTCATCACAGCCTCATGCTGCAGAGGTGTTGATGGCCAGGAAACAGCAGTGAGCAACATAATGCAGATGCAGACCTGATCCCTCCTTTACAATCCATCATCAGTTTTCAGGGGAGGTTTGGTGAAAGCAGGGTGCAAAAAGCCCTTCCACAGAGATAGGGCCGACCTATGGCTGAGAGCTCCTCAGCATTGCCCTGTGTGATGAGGCATTGCTTTGGACCTGGGTTTTTCTCTTTCAGCTGCTTGGACAGTGCAGAGTGGGGGTTCAGCAGCTCTCCCGCACCTCATTTCTAGACCTTTAACTCTTCCCATGCATTATACAGAAAGTCTTGATCTAGCCTATCTGGATCCTGGACCAGCATCAGTTTTAATGTTGGGCTTTTCAGGTACCAAATGCCTCTATAATACCAGTGCTTACATCATATGTCTTTCCACCCCATAGACAAATGACAACAGAGCAGCTCAAAACAGGCCACAAAGGGAGGTCTTGGAGCACTGGAAGGAAGTAACCCATAGAGAAACCTGGGCTGAGAGGGGAGCCAGTGCCAGGGTGTGACTGCTTCATACTTACCTGCATAGAAATTTCATATAATACTTTACCATGTAGTTGCTTCAGTAAGTCAGCATGGGAAACACTGTAGAGTTGGTGAAATACATGTGACAGCTGTATTTCAGTCGGCTTCATGGTCCCTGAATTTCAGTATTTTCTGGCTTGTGAACCACTAAAAGAAAATTGCAATGTCATGCAAACCCTCATTCTGCTCATTTAAACCTACAGACAACTGCTTTTCTTAGCAACAACTTACAAATGACCTATCACCTTCTAATGTCTGCAGACCACATGCTGAAACCACTGTCTAGACACTGGCCAAATAACACAAGAAACTACTCTTGCCATCACAGAAATCACTCCCAATCCTGACTTTATATCTACCTTCTTTATGGCAGCACTTCGGCATAGGTCCCGGCATGATGGAAGCTACAGTGAGTGACTGCATCGTAAAAATGGATGAAACTACTCAGGTCATTCAGCTGATCATTTATGTCCAAATGTCCTTTTTTTTTGCTATATTATTTAATGCCCTGGCATTACAGGTATTTGACTGCAAGCAAAACAAAACACCATGCATGTCACCAACTTAATCATTGGACACTCTTTGGCCCTCACTCTGCCTCTGAAAGTCTCTTCTCAAAGACAGGAAAAGATACAAGAGACAAATGACCACACACACACACACACAATCTCAAACCAATCTGTTGCTTAAAGAGATGCATTAGTCTTGTCACTCTTGTAGCTGTCAACAAATACACTGTAATTGTCTGTAAAGAGCAAGAGGCTTGACAGAACAAGAGGAAATGGCCTCAAGTTTTGCCAGGGTAGGTTTAGGCTGGACGTTAGAAGCAATTTCTTCATTGAAAGGCTGTCAGGCTCTGGAACAGGCTGGCCAGGGAAATGGTGGATTCACCATTCCTGGAAGGATTTAAAGATGTGCACATGGTTTCATAGTGACCTGGCAGTGCTGGGTTAATGTTTGGGCTCAATGACCTTAGAGGTATTTTCCAAGGAAAATGATTCTATGATTCTAAGGGCTGTTCAGCAAGGAAAAGTGCTTCTGTTTCCACAAAGTGTGCAGAGGGCCTTCAAATGCACTTTTGGCTCTGGGATCCCCCCTTGAGATTTTGCATCTCATAGGTTATAAAGCTTGCCTGCTCTGTGGAAATATCCACTATTTCAAAAGAGTTGGTTGATTCATACCAACCAGTTATCCTACTGTTTACCCTGAAAGCAAGGAAGTTCCTCTTTTTGCAAGCCCAGTCACACTCAAGTTTTCTCCCCGCTACCTGGGACACCTTGTCCAATTCACAGTGGGCTCCAATTCATCTGTCCAAAACACAGACTGGTAACACCTTTGTGCAGGTGGCCTTGGGCAGGCCCCATAGCATAGCAAATACTAGCTGCTGTTGAGTTGCCATTTGCTACTGCTTTGTAACCAAACTTCTTCTTATCCAAACCTATATTTATTAGATCAACGAAGGATCACAGGCATGGCAGTTAAACTAAAGAGCCGCCGTGGTTTCACCCCAGCTAAGCACCACACAGCCACTTCCTTACTCAGTATCACAGTATCACAGTAACTAAGGTTGGAAGAGACCCCAAGGATCATCAAGTCCAACCTGTTCCAACAGACCTCACGACTAGATCACGGCACCAAGTGCCATGTCCAATCTCCCCTTGAACACCTCCAGGGACGGCGACTCCACCACCTCCCTGGGCAGCCCATTCCAATGACGAATGACTCGCTCAGTGAAGAACTTTTTCCTCACCTTGAGTCTAAACCTCCCCTGGCACAGCTTGAGACTGTGTCCCCTTGTTCTGGTGCTGGTTGCCTGGGAGAAGAGACCAACCCCCTCCTGTCTACAACCACCTTTCAGGTAGTTGTAGAGGGCAATGAGGTCACCCCTGATCCTTCTCTTCTCCAGGCTAAACAATCCCAGCTCCCTCAGCCTCTCCTTATAGGGCTTGTGCTCAAGGCCTCTCCCCAGCCTTGTTGCCCTTCTCTGGACACGTTCAAGTGTCTCGATGTCCTTCCTAAACTGAGGGGCCCAGAACTGGACCCAGTACTCAAGGTGTGGCCTAACCAATGCAGAGTACAGGGCACAATGACCTCCCTGCTCCTGCTGGCCACACTCTTCCTAAAACAGGCCAGGATGCCATTGGCCTTCTTCGCCACCTGGGCACACTGCTGGCTCATGTTTAGGTGGGTGTCAATCAGCACCCCCAGGTCCCTCTCTGTTTGGCAGCTCTCCAGCCACTCTGACCCCAGCCTGTAGCTCTGCATGGGGTTGCCGTGGCCAAAGTGCAGCACCTGGCACTTGGACTTGTTAAATGCCATCCCATTGGACTCTGCCCATCTGTCCAGTCGGTCAAGGTCCCTCTGCAGAGCCTTTCTACCCTCTAACTGACTAACATCTGTTCCCAACTTGGTGTCATCTGCAAACTTGCTGATGACTGACTCAACCCCCTCATCCAGATCATCAATGAAGATGTTAAAGAGGATGGGGCCCAGCACTGATCCCTGGGGGACGCCACTGGTGACTGGCCGCCAGCCGGATGTGGCACCATTCACCACCACTCTCTGGGCTCGGCCCTCCAGCCAGTTCCTAACCCAGCACAGAGTGTTGTGGTCCAAACCACGAGCTGACAGCTTAGCCAGCAGTTTACTGTGGGGGACGGTGTCAAAGGCCTTGCTCCCTGCTGGAGCCCAGACCAGTTCAGCTGTGCTGAAGAATTTACAGTTGGCATTGCTGTCTGTAGCCGAGCTTACTGCATATAGAGTTGTGTGAAAGGAAAGGTGTTTTTTCTTGTAGAATGCAAGCTAATATATTCCACTGCTCATGCTCCAAATTTAAAAACAGTGTCTGTTTTTCTTCTTGTGAAGTGGAAAGTTTTGGCTTCACAATCCCTGTCAACACTAAGTGTACCTGTACTGAATATGACAGAAACAGAAACATTCTCTTGCAAGCAAAAATAAAGCTATCTTGCAGCAATATATCTATAAGTAAATAAGCATTTATTGCCTTTATACACTGAAATCCTCCATTAGTGATGCAAAACCTGTACTGGAGATGGTGAGAGGAGATACAGGTCTTATGATACAAGATCTGCCTTACAACAGGATATTTATTGTGCAACCCAAAGATAAGTAAGAAACATTTGCACTACCTTGGGCAAAAATTACGATCAGGTTTAAGTGTCTAGTTATACTGACATTTATGATGGGTTTCTGACACCTTTGTCTCTCTGAAAACTTCCTGAGTGCTCCCAGTCGAGGGAACAGATGAGTTCTCAGTGTTTGGGTCACAATAAATCAGCATCCATCATATAGCAGTGGAATAGATATCCATGAGGATAGAGGCATGCTTACCTACAATTCTTTCCCACTTCCTAGCTCAAGAGTCTGTCTAGTGCCAGTGGGGAGCATCAGCCATCAGCTATTAACACCTCCAACAAGCAGGGCTGGAGCACTGCATTCTGCTATCATTTCAGCAAGATGCAATCTTTCTGTCATAGAATCATAGATCGGAAAAGACCTTTAAAATGACCGAGTCCAACCATTAACCCAGCACTGCCAAGTCTACCACTAAACCGTGTCCCTCAGCACATCTACACATCTTTTAAACACCTCCAGGGATGATGCAGCCTTGAGCAGCCCTGTCCCTTAAAAAATAAAAACAAAAAGGGATGCTAAGAATGGCTTAAACATTAAAAGAACAAATTGGTGCTGCAGTCAAGACTTAGCCTTTGAAGTAAAAACAAAAACAACTTGCAAGAAGTATAAAAGTGATTCAGAATCCTGCTTCTGAGTGAGTAGCCACCAGATTTAGCATTGTTGGCCCTTCTGCCAAGGAAGGCAGGGGCTGGTGTAAGACAGCATTGTGCTGTTTGGTGGCATCAGGGCAGGCCTGAAATCTGAGTTATCACCAGAGGCTTGGGCTCCAGCAGCACTCCTCTCCTGTGGGCTGGCAGACACATATTACAGAACTCTACACAAATAGCTCTCAGGCTTTGGAGGGAACTCTGTGGCTTTGGTTTCTCAGTTCCAGTCACAAGCACTGCACAGCAGTCTCCTGCAATGTCCCATGCAGGAGCAGGCAGCTGGGAAGCACAGGCTTTGCTATGCTATCCCCAGTATGTCTGCACAGAACTACATGGCTGGTCCCTGCAGTAATGATGCTGTGGGAGTACAGAGAGCACCAAAACAGTGCATAAATCCCTACAAGCCTGTTATCTGCTGTGGCTCAGTTCCTGTGTGTTGCTAAGGAAGGGGAAAGGGGAAACAGTCTCCACAGACAGGGTTGGTCATTGTCTGAGGTTGATGCAGTTAGCCTAACACTGCAATTTCACAGGCTTTCCATGCTGAAAATAAGACTGACACGTTCTACTCCCAACCCTGCAGTTCTGTTTAGGTCAAGATCTGTTGTTGCCACATCACGTCTTCCAGCGAGAAAGCCAAGAAAAAATCCACACAGGGAAGAGGCACTGCAGAACCTGAATGCTTCAGGGTCACACAACATCCTGTGTACTCCTCAAACATGTGGAGTAGGTACCAGCACCTCTGTAACTGTGCCAGAGGCCATGTCCCACTGGGATGTGTCAGCAGTTGTAGCTTCTCTGGGAAGCAGAGGAGACCAAGATCACCTTTAGAAGGGAAAGAAGGCAGGATCCCACCAAACCTGAGTTGTCCTATCTCTTATCAATCTGTACCAGGCACACAGGAAAACCTCACATGAAGGGCTTGCTTTGGCTGGGAAGCAATCTCAAACAGGACATCAGGTGGTGCTTAAAAGGGATGGAAAAATGATGGTGAAGAACAGAAGTAAGTCTCAGAGGTCAAGAAGTGTAAAGATAAATGGATCTTAACAAACTCTTCCCTACCTACAAATTACAAGCAAAGAAGGAAGATGACCCAGTACTGTTGCTGGTAAAAACCAACAAACTTGTCCAGGTATGTCCTGAAAACTACCTGATCGCTTTGCCGCGGTTTTCAGTAAGGATGAGGAACCTGAGAAATCAAGATTTTTAAAGCAAATGGTGCAGCAACACCAGCAACAAGGCTTTTAAATGAGTCAGTCAAAATAGGACCTGAGACAGAGACCACCAAACTTAGTCCCCTCTATAGGCTGGGAGAAGAAATTGAGGGCTCTGGCCAGTAACCACTCTGCTATGCATAGATCTGAAAACTGGGCATTTCACAGCAAGTCTAAGCAATACTTATTGGGAGGGCAAAAACCCAGAAATATAAAAATTAAGTGGTGCTCCACCTTACTGGAGTATTTTGCCTTACTGCCTTCTTTCACAAAGAAAATCACTTCTGCAATCAAGGTGTGGTAGACAGTGAAAGGTCCCTTGGAACGCATTGTGAATGGTAACGTACTTTGTACAGGCACTGGTAGCACTCACCAGTACTACAGGCCCCCAGATTACCCCACCAGAGAGCTGACAGCAAGGAAGTGAGAGAACTGCATGTGTCACCTGCACTGTGCCACGTGGTGACAGCACTGAGACAGGCTGAGAACTGCATATATGGGGGAAGATACAAAGTAAGCATCATTTGTCCATGTCAGAGGCAATTAAAACTGGATGGAAGAAGGGGGCCATAAGCATCTGCAAGAGGCTAGAAGTTGGCTGATGGGGAGCTGAGGTGGAGAGAAGCATGAGGATCCTGACCCAGTGCTGTCCAGGAATCAGACACGGACACAAGAGCCACACCAAGAGATGTGTAAGTTCTCCACAGATAACTCTTCATTGCTTTGCCTACTGGAAGCTGGTGTTGAGTTGCACTGATGTATCCTGGTGAACGTGCTGATCACAGCCAGCTGCTTTGTGCCTGGTGATGTGGTTTGTCCCTCCCTTGAAGCCTCACTAGGCTGACAGGAGACGTAGCTTCCTTCACCTGGCAAGCACAGCATCAGGCTGTGGATAGGAAGCCTCACACTGGAGAGATGATATGAGAAGAGCTCCCTTCATGCTTCATTTTGACTGCTCATGGTTAATGATGATAGTGGTTGTCTTGACATGGACAATAGGAGAGCGTGGGCTACACTAGAGGATGGTGCAAAGTGTTTTCTGTACAGTGGTGAAATTATCACAGCCCAGGAGCTGGATGGCTTTGAAAACTGACGTACTGACAAAGACCATGACATGAAAATGATGGTAGTTGGGGAATCAATGAGCTGGGTGTACCAATAGCTCAGAAACTATTTATAAGCATCCATCAAGAAGCAGTTACAAGAAAAGCAAAAGAAGTCCCTGGAAGTATTTAAGCCATGCTAGACTGGCTCTACCCTGGCAAGGAATTAATCTAAATGACTGATTTGTAATGAGCAGAGAGTCAATCCAGGAATACTCCAGAAGCTGCACTAAGACGGCCTGGAAAGTGGGAAGGGAAAATACGTTTGCCCAAGACAGCAACCCAGGGTATTAACATCAGGACCTCTGAGCTTGTTGATCAACTTGTCTGAGCTCTTCTTGCACACAGGCTGCAACGAACAGCCAAGAAGGAGCCCCTGGCCAGCAGCTGCCTGCAGAGCAGTCACAAAGTCAACAGGTCACAGGGTCACAGTGCCACATTTTCTCAGAATTGCTGGCTGCTGAGAACTACAGGAGATGAGAAAATTACTATGATTCAAAGTGAAACTCAGAGTAATCAGAATCTGCAGACCCCAGGCCTCCCCTCTCCAACAGATCTGTGAATGGACCTGGGGGCTCATCAGGACTGCTCTGTCCCAGGGCTCAGAGGTGTGACTGTAGGTGGTAGACCCTCCTTCAGTCCCATCAGGAGTGGCTGTTCAGAAGCCAGAGAGAAGATGTCAGGACTCTCCAGGGTAATGTGCACAGCCTGTCAGGTGAAGAAGGTCAGTGGGCATTTTCTAATGTCCCATACCTGGACACATTCAAGGTTGGATGGGGCTCTGAGCAACCTGATCTAGTTGAACATGTCCCTGTTGACTGAATAGATTACATTTAAAGGTCCCTTCCAACCCAAACCATTCTATGATTCTACAATCAGGTATTGGAAAGTAAATCAAAGGAAGAACCCATAACCATTCCATCACCAGAGGAACTGCTGCAGGGCAACACAGCAGACAAATATTTCACCTTGCTGCAAGGCTATTACAGGCTCCTCAGTCAACAGAAGGTGGAAAGAACCACAGGAGTGGTGACAGAGGAAGCTCAGCCCCGGGGGAAATGTGTTGAGGAGGGGTAGTGATGCTTCCTCCACCAGCACTGCTGCTGTCACAGCCACTGGCAAATGGTCATCGCAGGACACCTTTCTGGTCCCACAGCAGGAGCACCACTACGAGAGCTCATCGTGCCTGCACATCACACTGCAGCTGGCCTGGAGGACCATTCACTGTAAGGACAGCAAGTGAGCAGGTAATTCCTCCTGGCTATATGGTGATTTGGTTGTTTCAGCTCTGCAAGCTTGCCTTTCCCTAGTCATAGTGGGACACCAAAAACGTGGTGGAGATAGGGAGAGGGCTGGAGCTTGTGTATTTTCAAAGGCTCATTTTGCTACTGGCCACATAAGACACGTTTTGGCTGCTTACGGACTGTTTCGGCCTTTGTTAGATCTCCTTGTTGTCTGTTATCTTCTTCTGGTATCTTACTTCATTTCTCAAATCCAAAGCACAGAATTGCTGCCAGTATCAGCTGTAGCACATTCCCTCATGTCCAAAGAGGAGTCTTCTGGCATGAATCCTCAGCAGCATGACTTTCAAAGCTAGCCAAGAACTGCAGATGCATGTAGATGCTACAGCACCATGTAGATGCTACAGCACTGCCCTATGGTTTGCTCACTCAAGATGCTTTCACGCTACAGGAACCTGAACCCATGGTGTTATGTTTGCCTTGCAGGGAAAATCCAAAGGCATTTCAGATCTCTCAGGTCTCTTCTGTTCACCAACAGTTGCACCTTCTTCATTAACTCCTCCAAAATAGGAGGGAAAATGGCAATATTATCCTGAGATCCTGGGAGATAACACCACTCACTAGACCAGATATGGCTCATCTCTCTATTTCACATGCCTGCTAATCACATTTCTTGCCATGGCATTGGTGGGATTTTCTTCTCTTGGAACTGGGGCAGATTGCTCTAACAGTTTTGAGGCAAAGACCATCTTTCACAATCTCTGAAAAGCAGCATTCAGACTGCCTCCAGCACTCTTGCTGCAGACCACTGAATGCTACCCTTGATTACAAGATTTCATGCCAGATAAAACTACTGAGAGAGGTGCTAATAATTTCTCTTATCACGAAAAAAAGCAATGCACAGACAGTTCAGGATGGAAGAAGAGGACAGCAGTCCTATTGCTCCACACATCCCAGAGCATTCTAAACTGTGAGGCTGCTGGCTGGTGTCTCCCAACTACTGCTAGCTTCAGGATGCCTGCTACTGCCTGATTTGAATCTGGCCCAAAACAGAGGCAAGCATTTTCCCCTGCTGCCTTCCGCAAGCAGTCATCCCTTACAGGACCTAGTGAGAACCTGTGCTTTCCTCTCTTCCACAATAGACCACACTCATATCCCACTCCCTCCTCTTCCCACTAGGTACCCTCCAGCCAGCTCTGCTCTGCAGATTCATCTCCGCCGTCTGGTTTTCACTGTTGGTATAGCCCTGAACTAACTGAATTAATCACCAATTCAGTCAGAAGTGGCTTCTAAAAGGTTTCACCTTGTTTTGCAGGAACTGTGCCTCTTAATAACCCCAAAATGAACCTCAGCAGCTGCAACATCTCACAGTATGAAAGCTTTCCACTCATCCAGCTGTATGTTTACACCCCGGTTTTCCTTTTGGGCATTTTGCTGAACACATTGGCACTGTGGGTGTTCTGCTGCAAACTCAGTCAATGGACAGAAACCAGAGTATACATGGTCAACTTGGCTGTGGCTGACTGCTTGCTGCTCTTTACTTTACCTTTTAAAACTTTCTTCCAGTTCTATCACCTGAAGGTAAATAGATGGTGTCTGGTTTTGGAAGGTGGCTATTTCATAAACCGGTTAATGAGCATCGGCATCATCAGTGTGGTTGCAGCTGACAGGTACCTTGCAATCAAGTACCCTTTGAAAGCCAAGGTGCTGAGGTCACCACTGAAGGCAGCTTTTGCCTCTGGATTTCTCTGGATAGCCATCATCTGTGTGATGTCCCTCATCAAAAGGTTAGAGGACCGAGGACAAGATGTCTTTTGCTTTGAAAAGTCCTCTGTGGAGCCCTCAGTGATCACACTGGGTGCTGTCATTGTAGGGTTTTTCATACCCTTGGTCATTGTGAGCTATTGCTCCATACAAGTCATTGCAGAACTCACAAGAAAGAAGAATGAAACTTGTCACAAGGAAAAGTTAATCAGGAAGGCTGTCTACATCGTGTCTGCAAACATGGCTGTATTCATCATATGCTTTTTACCTCTTTACCTCGGGCATCTCCTTCGCTTCATAGTGGACTCCATCAGCTCCAATTGCTCTGCGATACAGAGCATTAATAATTTTGTTCACCTCGCCTCGGTCCTCGCAAACACAAACTGCTGCCTGGATGCTATTTGTTACTACTTTGTCAACAAGGAATTTAAGGAAGCATCTCCCAAGCTAGTGAAATCCAAATCTGACGCCACTGAAGAAGCTGAAATTCAGCTCCCATGCATAGCACATTAGTGCCAAACAGATGCAGCACACATTTTATACTTGCTATGTTCAAATTCAGATGGGACTCAACGGCAGGCTTTCTTCTGTAGGTGAGGTGGGGTGTGGGGGAGGGGACTTTCTGCTAATGGGAAGGATTCAGACACATGAAAATCAGCTGTGATTCAGACAAAAACAGCAGTCCAGATCCTGACACAATGATCTAGTTTGCCACTGAGAAGTCACTGCCTCATGCAAATTTGACTAAAGTGATAAATTTTTCCCTGCAAATAGTGTCTTTCATTTTCTCAGAAAACCCAAAAGCATGAGCAGGCAGTAGTAAAAGGGGGGATGTGGGGGTGTGGGGATGTGTGTCAGTAGCTCCCACCATGGATCTCTATGAATCTGTAGCTGTGACAAAGAAACAGGTTATTCCACAGATCAGAAAAGAAGAAATGTCACAGTGACACCACTGCAGAGAAAGAATGATGTTTTTATAAGTCATGTCTTTCAGCTGTTAATAATGGTAACAATCGCTGTAGCAGAGGCAGATTTAGTCTGCTTTGGACAACTTTACAGCACCATTCACACTACAGAACAGCTACCACATTACCATGAATTGCAGTACAAGGTTGGTAGAGATTGCTATTGCTTGTGTTAGGGGAAATCTTCACATCAGAATTATTTGAGTCAAGTGGCATTAAACCTACTTTCCAAAGAGTTGGGGCTGGGCAGTGGGAATAAGGAATTAAGGGTCTGTTCAATCTCATAGTGTAGAGGACTGTCTAAAGAAAGTGGCAGTAAGCTGTTCCAAAGAGATCAACACAAATAAAGACTGGCAGAGAGCTCAGTCTCTTAATGAGTTAAATGGAAAAGGTAGGAGACTGGGTGGTACAGGACCTGTTGTGCTGTCTGTACCCAAGAGGGACAAATCATGTACCCACTGTCCAAGCCAGCAGCAAGGGTATGACTTGCAACAGTGACTTGGGTTTCCAAAGGCAGAGCAGTGCATGCCACTGTGATGCACTTACCCACAAACAGCTGAGTAGGTAAACCCATGAACTAGCCTCAGACCACATGCCCCTGGGTGGGATGTTCCAGGCACACATCTCCATTCACACCTCCCAGCCTCAGGCTTTGTTTCCATCTGCCTGCACGTGCTGGGCCACAACCTAAGTAACCTTAACCACTCACACACAAACTTTGGCCCTTACATCTCCTCCTATTCAAGGTACATGCCAAAAAGAGTAAACCCCTCTGGGAGAGGCCCTGCTGCAGACAGCATTTGAGCAGAGCCCTCCATCCACCCAGGCAGTGGCTGAGCTGCTGCCCAGCAAAGCATACAGGAAAGTAACAAAGCCCTGACAGCTTCCCAAGGGGATGTAGGTTTCTAGCCAAGCTTGCCAGAGATTATTCAGATAGAAATGGGGATATCTGCTCTGTCATCACCAAAAGCTCAAAGCATGATCTTGCCTTCACTCACTGCATAGTGGGGAGGAAGAGTAGGAGAGGCTCTGGCTACAAAAGAAACAATACCTTTTAAGGAGGTTGGTTTGTCTTTTCTACCTCTACATTTTCTTTGAATGGATCGTAGGTGCAACAAATAGCATTGTGCATGCAGGGAGGGACTCTTTACAAGGACAAGTAACAACAGAACAAACCGCAATGGCTCTAAACGGAAAGAAGTTGGCTGTAGATTAGATGTAAGGAATAAGTTCTTCACTGTGAGGGCAGAGGCACTAGAACAGAGTGCCCAGAAAGCTTGAATACCCTGGTCTAGTGGAGTGTCACTGTCCATGACAGAGGGCATGGAACCTGGTATCTTTAGGATTCCTTCCAACCCAAACCACTTTGTGATTCTATGACCTCCTCCTGGCTCAGCCCAAGGTAGAGCACAGCTCTGGCAGTGATTTCATGCTGCTCAGCCCAATGCAGAGGGGCTCACACTTTGTTTTCCCCCAGCCTGCTGTGCTGATGGGTCTCCCTCATCACTGCAGTAACATGTACATCTTTGTGACTTTAATTTGGTGGACTGTTTCCCAGTAAAACTAAACATACCTTTAATATTTCCTTTTAATATTTGTGTGATGGGACCACAGTGATTTGAAAAGTGACCTGACTGACAGCATGTGGGGGGTTTTTCTAGACCTCCAGTCTCACCAGCATGGGTGTGAACTCTTCAGAGATGAAAGCTCTGCACAAATCAAACCACTGTTTTATACATGCAGGAAAAAAACAACCAACAAAAACTTCTCCTCCAGTAACCGCTAATTAAATGGGTGGAGGAGATACAAAGCTGCCTACAAAGCATTGCAGAGTAGATTCTGCTAAGCTCACTCCCAGTAACACCCCTTCCTCTAGCAACCTTTTGCCCACAAATAGGTACCATGAACGCTTGGCTAGAGATGGCCAAACTTCCTCACCACAGAAACCTTGCACCAAAGTCTCCGTACAGCACTGAGTCCTCAGGTGCTTACTGAAGTTTGTAGAGGGAGGGAGGCTTGGAGGGGCTGTGGAGAAGACAGGCAGGTTGTGCCAGTGCAGGATGGTGCTGGACAGAGTGTGCAGGAGCAGCTGGTTAATGAGGGCAAAGAGGGAGGACAGCATGTTTCAGTCTCAGAAAAGAGCTGTTTATCTCTTTGACATAGGACCCAAACCTCTGATTTTCACCATTTGAGCAGGGTCTATCCAAACACAGGGCAGTCAGGCATTTGGAATTGCTGAGGCTGAAATACGTGGCATAAGGACCAAGAAAATCTATTAGGCCCCCTGGCCAGAAAATTGGATGATGCTATTCTGTTTACTCACTATTTATTACTTTTTTTTTTAGCTTTTTCCATCTGGAGTTTTTGGCCTAATTTAGCCTAGGAGTGCCCCTTAAATTCATAACCCTTCTGGCCAAGCTCTTCCACTGTATAGATCTAAGGGATGAACAAAGCATTGTGAGGGTGGCAGCCATGTGCAGACAGACTGTAACTCTCCTGGTGGAGCAGGTCTTGACCGGCTTGCTTTGACCTTGCTGCAAAATCCCTCATCACATCGATCAAGCTTTCCAATATGTGCAACTTCACCACCTCAGCACAGGATGCACTCTTTTCAGACTTCCCAGATTTCTCTGGAGCCAAGTCTGGACAACACTAGCTTCATGCTTTCCAAGTGATAATGACACAGGTGTGAGGAGGGCTGGCTCCAACCATGCAGGACCACATCCTGTTTGCAAGCAGACCACACTGCTCTCCCAGCAGCTCCAGGACACAGGCACAAGCATTGCAATAACATCTCCTACATTATAGCAATTATAATTCTATGAACTTGTGACAAAGTTGCACACACCCAGTTTGAACCCTTCACGAGCAATGGATGGACTTGTTACAGAAATAGATCACTTGAACGTCCATGTGGAGCTGCTGCAACGCACTGAAGGTGGCTGCACAGGTGGGACACAGTGCAGGAAGACATTCAGACCTTCCTCTAAATTTCATACTGTTACTCACAGAGGTCTGGAAACATCTGAGACCAGTTCTCTTGCTTGGGGCTTTCCATTTGCTGTCGCATTTTAAATGCACCCTGCTGCCAAGTACTGAACTAGGGCAGCTGACCAAAAACTGAGAGTTCAACTGAATGTCAGGTGGGGGGGGGGAGAAAGTGTGAAAACTGTTACCAAAAACCTGTGACATACTTCAAAGATTTTTCACAAAAAGAGGGCACTTCTGGGGAACTGAAAACCAGGGTGGTTCATTTTTGTTGTCTTGAGATAGAAGCATTCCTATGTCTCTGTTTCTAACAGGATGAACACGTCATACTTCTGCCTTTCTGGCCCTTGGCTTTCAAGTCAGAGTCCTTTGTTTGGTTCAGTAAAGATCAGGCAAAGATATTTCAAGCCATATTTTTACCAGTCTCAAAATTGCAAGAGCAAATCCTTTGGTCTCTTGCTCTTGATGGGTGCCACAGCATACAGTCACTTAAGAGTTCTCTGTGCTGCTGTATAAAAACGTGCTCCAGAAACATCATGTTTGCACGAAAATTCATGTTACATACATAGAATACATAGAATAGAATATACATAGAATAGAATATACATAGAATACACCAGGTTGGAAGAGACCTTCAAGATAGAACAATAGAACAATAGAATAAACTAGGTTGGAAGAGACCTTCAAGATCATCGCGTCCAACCCATCAACCAATCCAACACCACCTAAACAACTAACCCACGGCACCAAGCACCCCATCAAGTCTTCTCCTGAACACCTCCAATGATGATGACTCCACCACTTCCCCAGGCAGCCCATTCCAATGGGCAATCACTCTCTCTGTATAGAACTTCTTCCTAACATCCAACCTAAACCTCCCCTGGTGCAGCCTGAGACTGTGTCCTCTTGTTCTGGTACTGGTTGCCTGGGAGAAGAGACCAACATCTGTCTGTCTACAACCTCCCTTCAGGTAGTTGTAGAGAGCAATAAGGTCACCCCTGAGTCTCCTCTTCTCCAGGCTAAGCAACCCCAGCTCCCTCAGCCTCTCCTCACAGGGCTGTGTTCCAAACCCCTCACCAACTTTGTTGCCCTTCTCTGGACACGCTCCAGCAAGTCAACCTCCTTCCTAAACAGAGGGGCCCAGAACTGGACACAGGACTCGAGGTGTGGCCTAACCAGTGCAGTGTCCAGGGGCAGAATGACCTCCCTGCTCCTGCTGGCCACACTGTTCCTGATGCAGGCCAGGATGCCATTGGCCCTCTTGGCTGCCTGGGCACACTGCAGGCTCATGTTCAGACTACCATCAACCAGCACCCCCAGGTCCCTCTCTGCCTGACTGCTCTCCAGCCACTCTGACCCCAGCCTGTAGCTCTGCATGGGGTTGCTGTGGCCAATGTGCAGAACCCGGCACTTGGATGTGTTCAATCTCATGCCGTTGGACTCTGCCCATCTGCCCAGCCTGTCGAGGTCCCTCTGCAGAGCCTCTCTACCCTCCAGCAGATCAACTCCTGCCCCCAGCTTGGTGTTGTCAGCAAATTTGCTGATGATGGACTCGATGCCCTCGTCCAGATCATCACTAAAGATGTTAAAGAGCAAGGGGCCCAGTACTGATCCCTGGGGCACACCACTGGTGACTGGCTGCCAGCTGGATGTGGCACCATTCACCACCACTCTCTGGGCTTGGCCCTCCAGCCAGTTCCTAACCCATCGCAGTGTGCTCCCATCCAAGCCATGGGCTGACTGCTTGGCCAGGAGTTTGCTATGGGGGATGGTGTCAAAGGCCTTGCTGAGGTCCAGGTAGACTACATCCACAGCCTGCCCCACATCCACCAGGCAGGTCACCTGGTCATAGAAGGAGATCAGGTTGGTCAGGCAGGACCTGTCCTTCCTGAATTGATGCTGGCTGGGCCTGATCCCTTGGCCATCCTGTAAGTGCTGTGTGATTGCACTCAGGATGACCTGTTCCATAATCTTGCCTGGCACTGAGGTCAGGCTGACAGGCCTGTAATTGCCTGGCTCATCCAACCAGCCCTTCTTGTGGATGGGTACCACGTTGGCCAGCTTCCAGTCCCCTGGGACCTCTCCTGTGAGCCAGGACTGATGAAAAATGATGGATAGTGGCTTGGCCAGCACATCTGCCAGCTCTCTCAGCACCCTAGGATGGATCCCATCTGGTCCCATGGACTTGTGGGGATCCAAGCAGCTAAGGAGAGCTCCAATCTCCTGCTCATTGAACATAGGGAAACTATGCAGCTCCCTGGCTCCTTCTGCCAACTCTGCAGGCCAGCTGTCTGGTAGACGTTCTGTCCTGCTAGTAAAAATTGAGGCAAAGAAGGTGTTAAGTAAGTACCTCTGTTGTTCTACTCAAGGACTGAAGAACCAGCTTTTGTCAGTGCCTCAGCAGAGATACTCTGCATTGTGTTTGCACCACTGAGATGCGACATTTTAGAAGGGCAGGACACTGTCACACATGTCCCATGTGAGTGACACAGCTTCTCCACACTGCCACAAGTTACTTCATGACCTGCTTAAGTAACAGGTTTACAATTCTCCCTGTCTCAAAAGGCATTTAGTAAATTGTTATGAGAAGAGCCCTGGGTGGTGGAAGGAGACTAGATAATCTAATCTACTTTCACAGCAGAGATGGACCATTGCTTGCCAGCCATCATGAGCTGGAAAGTCAGCACAGGCAGAAGGAGGTCAGGAGTGATCTTGGGGCAGGAAGCAAGAGATTCCTATATAAATTATAATTTCATGGTAATTTTTTTTAGATTCAGATCATTTGCTGCTGCTCACTTCCTTTCCCTGCTATTACTCTGGTCAAGGGAAGAATGCAACTGATGTTCAATAGCTTTCTACTCTCCTAATGGCAGTTGAGTAATCATAGAATCATAGAATGGTTTGAGTGGGAAGGAATCTTAAAGATCATCTGGTTCCAACTTTTCCTGCCATGGGCAGGGATGCCATCAGGCAGATCAGGTTGCTGAATGCCCTATCCAGCATGGCCTTGAACACTTTCAGAGATGGGGCATCCACAACTTCTCTGGACAACCTGTTCCAGTATCTCACCACCCTCACAGTAAATAATTTCTTCTTAATATCTCATCTAAACCTACCTTCTTTCAGTTTAAAACTGTCACCCCTCATCCTATCAGGACTCTCTCGTAAAAAAAACACCCTCTACATCTTTCCTGTAGGCCCCCTATAAGCAACATAAGGCTGCAATAAGGTCTGCCCAGAGCCTTCTCATCTCAAGGATGAACAACCCCAACTCTTTCAGCCTGTTCTTGTGACGGAGGTGCTCCAGCCACTCTGAATCTGCTCAAGCAGTTGATGTCTTTCTTACTCTGGGGGCCCCAGATCTGGGCACAATGCTCCAGGTGGGGTCTCACAGGAGTGGTGTAGAGGGCCAGAATCAACCCCTTCACTCTGCTGGTCACACTTTTCTGGATGCATCTTCATGATTTTATGTTACCACTTCAAGGCTATTTCCTTTCTTGTTCTGGGCACCCACCATACCAGGCATGAGTGACATTTAACAGCTTTTTAGGAGCAGACTCTCTGTCCAGAGTGCTACCCTGCACCCAGGGAAGAATACACCTGCAAGCTGTGGCTGCTCACCATCGCTGGGATCTCTGTCTGCCACTGCAGTTACATGTTTTCACCTCAAGTGACCCTGCTATATTTACAGTGGATTAGCAGTTTTAGAGGGGAATAGCCTTTGGCTTCTGTTTTGTTTTCAAAGAAGCAGAACCTTGAAAAATTTCAAAGGTGAAGTAAATTCTGCAATAAGAGAGATCTGACTTCAGTAGCAAACTTGGAATGTTTCTCATTTAACAGTTGGCTGGACACAAGTGATGGAGTTTGACATTCTGAGAAGAGCAGGGGATATCTCATCAGACAAAGAGCAACAGGGGAGATCTCCCTGCCTGCTTCCTGGAGCAACAGCGGTCTGCAGCTGTCCTTACTCTGGAAAAAGGCACAGCAGGGCTCAGCTACACCAGCACTGCTTCATTTATTTTTCAGGGATGGCTAATGGGTGGATTTGGGAAGGGTTTGGGTTTGGTTGGTTAGTTGGTGGGTTTTTGTTCGTTTGTTTGGGTTGGTTTGTTTGTTGGTTGGTTTTAAAGATTTTTCTGTTCTCACCTCTCACAGAATCATACAATCATTTAGGCTGGAGAAGACCATTAAGATCACCAAGTCCATTCATTAATTTAACACTAAAACCACTGTTAAACTTCAGAGCTAATTCAGTCCTAGCAGGCAGGTTTCAGGGGAGGCAGATGCTTGAATGCCCTCACCTCTGGGTAAAAAGTACAAGCTAAGAAATGGAGGCCTTGTCAAAATGTTCTTGTGGAAGCAATGTACTCCCCTGCAACCAGGTGCCCACAGAGACAAAGGCTTGTCAGAAAAAGCACTCTGTTTTTGTAAAGGGGCTTCCCAGATTTTGCATTTAAAGGCACCCCCCAAATTCAGATAAGGCTGCTGGTGACAATTTATCCACAAGATTGTTGTGAGACAGATTTGAGGTGATGACACTGAAACCAGTTACAAAATCTAGCACATTTCTGGGGTTTGTTTAATTCACACTGGCTTTGTTTTTTGGCCAGTAAACCTCAAGCTGACTTATTTCCTCTGGTGTATTTCAACATTTGACTCTTCCTCATAAACACACAAACTCCTCATATCTTACTTTATTTTCCTGTGAATCATTTCCCTGTTGAAGATTTTTAGCCCACCAGACACTTTCCTGGTTTATTGCAGCCTGTTCCTTAGAAATCTCCTAAACTAAAGATTGCTTCTTTATTTAAAGTGGCCCATGAGGGGATTTCTGCCTTCCATAAGCATGCAGAATCACTTTTCATGCATGGAAATGTATTTTTAAAATGAAAAAATCTAATCACACCATTGATGCTTAGATTTCACAGCACAGTCTAAATGTCCCTATATATGCCAGAGCCTGGTGCAGCGTCACACAACTACCAGGTGAAAGATCAGCACCTATCTAGAGCTGTCAAAGCTAAAGATCGCTCTGTAACTTCAAAAGGCCCAAGAGCTACACAGAGTGTCAAACCACTAGAGGGAAAACTGACCTCTGTCTGCAGCAACCTCCCCAGCACAGATGGGAAAGGGAAAGCAGAGGTGGTCTTAGAAAGCAGAAATAGGTGGTTTGGGCCAGATTTCGGCTGGGCTGCTAAGATAGACTCCCTGGCAATTTAGACCTTTTCTTGTGTCTAGAAAGAGATACAGAAACATTAATGCAGCGGTATGCCTAACACATCTGAGAGAAAAAAATAGCTTGAAAACTTATTTCCTGAATGTTTTCACTCATCATCCTTCAGCCAGTTTCTTTCCACTCACAGGTGCTTATGCACATAGCCTGGGAAGCCTCAGCTTACCTCAAAGTCAAGCAAATAGGATTTGGGGGAAGAAGGAAACCTGGGATGGGGTTATATCACAGAACCACAGAATGCTGGGGGTTGGAATGGACCTCTAGAGATCATCTAGTCCAATTTCCCTGCTAAAGCACGGCCACTTAGGTCAGGCTGCACAAGAACACATCCAGGAGGGTTTTGAAAGTCTCCAGAGAAGGAGACTCCACAACCTTGCTGGGCAGCCTGTTTCAGTGCTTCGTCACCCTCATTGCAAAAAAGTTTCTCATGTTGAGTTGGAACTTCCTTCCTGTTCCACCTCATGAACAAAGAGGAAGGAAGAAAAAAACTTGCGTGTGAGGCAAATGATCCATTAGCATCGGTTGTGATACTTCTGAAATGCATTCAGCTCCTCTGAAATACCTTGATACTTGCGCTCGCACCCTGCTTAATTCCATAGGGGACAGGATAGGAAGCAGGGGCTAACCTTAACAAATACATGTCATTTTTCATTGTAATTTCCATTCTGCTTCAGAGGGAAAACTAAAAAGAACAATTCTCACAAACATTTTTCCACCCCTGATACTAAGCAGGAAGGTGGTAAGTCCCCAGCTCCCCTTCCCTCCCTCAGAATAGGCGCTCACCTCCAGGACATTCCTCCTCCTGTGACACTCCAGCTCACAAAGCAATTCTTTTGGAGACAGCCTCCTGGGAGGGCACAGCCATTTCATCAGGGCATCACCTCTCACATGTGCTATCAGTGTAACTGGCCATGTTCTTCCCCTTTGTTGCAGAAAGAAATGGAAAGTGATGTGTTTGGCTTCTGGGACAGCATTGCTCTGTGATCTTGCACACAAGAAGGGAAACTGAATTAATTGTGGAAAAGCCTGGCATGTTTCTTTGCCTTGAGAAAAGCCTCAAAAAGTAATAAGGTGCTTTCCTGTTGTTGTCAGTCATATGGGCTGCATATGCAATCAGAGATATCAGAGATGCTGGAGTTACCAGAGAGAAAAACTTTGGAGTTAATATTTTCACGTGGTTGTTCTCCTGCAACAAACTGAAGTGCTGCATGCAGCCCCAGCCTGAGCCAGAGACAACAGACCTGGCTCTGGAGGGCTGGAGCCACCAGACCCAGGCACCTTTAGGTACAGGTGAGAGCACTGAATAGCAAAAGCACCTGGCCACAGAGGTGTTGTGTGGCAAGCTACTTCACAGGATGAACCACTCAAGACAGTGAGGTAATAACATGTCCTTTGTATATGCCTAAGGTGATATCAATAGAGTTAACAAACAACAGCACACATCACACCTGCTTCCACCTCATATTCCATAAGCCATTTTAAAAACCCAAGCAAATAAAAAAGTTTTGGGGTGTTTTTGGTTTTTTGTTCTTGTTGGCTTCACAAGTTAACAGGGGAAACACTAGCAGTGAAGTTTCCAAGCCTCCCAAAATGCTGGCTTGATCTCTGACACCTGAGACCCCTGGTATCCACCTCAGCATAGTGACACCCCATAAGCCAGGGCATGCATTTGACACTATGTGCAGGAAACCAGCCTGAGACAGACAGATAGATCCCCTCCCTGGCTTTGACTGGCTCGCAGCTGGGCACTCACCATCCCTGATCTTGGCAGTGCCTGGCCCCAGCCCACACAGCAGCCTGTACTTGCCTATAATCTAGTGCAGCACAGCCCTTAGAATCATAAAAAATGTTTGGATTGGAAGGGACCTTTAAAGGTCATCTAGTTCAGCTTTCTTCTGGGCAAGGACATATTCCATTAAACCAGGTTGCTCAGAGTCCTAGCCAACCCGACCTTGAATGTTTGCAGGGATGGGGCTTCTGCCATCTCTCTGGGCAACCTGTGGCAAAACTTATTCTATCTACCTAGTCCAAATCTCCCCTCTTTCAGTTTAAAACCATCACCTCTGGTCCTGTCACAACAGATCCTGCTAAAAAGATTATCCACAATAAGGTGTGTTCAGATCCTTCTTTTCTCCAGGCTGAATAAGAATCATAGAATCATGGAATCACTACGTCTGGAAAAGATCTTTAAGATCATTTAGTCCCACTGCAATTGAACTACCATGACCACTAAGCTATACCCTCAAGTGTCAAATCTACAGGTTCTTGAACACCTCCAAGGTTGGCAACCTCAACCCTCTCAGCCTGTCCCCACAGGGGGTTCCAGCCCTGTGATCATTTTTATGGCCTCCTTTAGATCTGCTCAAATAGATCCATGTCTCCTGTGCTGAAGACTGCTGAGCTGGAATCAGAGCACTGCAGGTGGGATCTCACCAGAGCGGAGTAGAGCAACAGAATCCCATCCCTCAAACAGCTGGCCATGTTGCTTTTGATGCAGCTCAGGATATGGTTTGCCTTCTGGGCTGTGGGTGCACATTACCAGCTTATCCCCAGCTTTTCATCCCCCCTTGGCTAAAGCTTTCAAGCGAGTTATAGAAAAGGCCTTTTCCACAGGGTTGCATGAGCAGCCCTGAAGCGCAGGCAGCCTCCAGTGCTGCAGACCAGTGACACCTGCTGACAACAACTCTCCCCGCACCGCCGGCGCCCACACAGCCTCTGCAGCTTTTCCTTCCCAAAAACTCAGTGTAGCTCTGAGCCTCGTTCTCCCACACATTTGCCTAAGTGCTCTTGTGCCCATGACACTCCCTCATGGGCTCTAGATGTGAGGGGACAGTGAAGATGGTGCTCAAATATAATAAACACCAGATGAAGGGACAATGCTTAAAAGACATACTATGCCCACTGTTCACATAGAATAGAATAGAATAGAATAGAATAGAATAGAATAGAATAGAATAGACCAGACCAGACCAGACCAGGTTGGAAGAGACCTTCGAGATCATCGAGTCCAACCTATCATCCAACACCATCTAATCAACTAAACCATGGCACCAAGCACCCCATCAAGTCTCTTCCTAAACACCTCCAGTGATGGTGATTCCACCACCTCCCTGGGCAGTCCATTCCAATGGGTAATCACTCTCTCTATGAAGAATTTCTTCCTAACACCCAGCCTAAACCTCCCCTGGTGCAGCTTGAGACTGTGTCCTCTTGTTCTGGTGCTGGTTACCTGGGAGAAGAGACCAGCCCCCACCTGGCTACAACCTCCCTTCAGGTAGTTGTATACAGCAATAAGGTTTCCCCTGAGCCTCCTCTTGTCCAGGCTAAGCAACCCCAACTCCCTCAGCCTCTCCTCATAGGGCTTGTGCTCCAAACCCCTCCCCAGCTTTGTTGCCCTTCTCTGGACACATTCCAGCAAGTCAGCATTGGCGCATTGTTAAATTTCAGTCCAGCAGAGCAAAATCTCACAGTGCTTGTCATAACTGATTCTCCTAAGCACTAAGAATAAGGCATTTCTCTTACATTTAAGCAGATACCTGGTTTGTATCTGTTTATTAGATTCTTTTCCATGATTCTTTAGATTATCTGTTTATTAGATTCTTTTCCATGTTAGGTAAAATGAACCACAGCCAACCAGAAGAGTGATCAAGCCAACAACTGGCAGTAAGCCTCAGGTTTGTCTTCTATATTAGCTGCAGCTAGATGGTATTTACACCTTTTTTTTCTTTTTTTTCTCCACAGCACTAGTGATTTAGCATGAGAATAATGAATTTTAAAACATTTGAACATTATTTAGTCAAATGATACAAATTATCTACCTTCTTTTTCCAGACAAAACTCTGTGCCAGGAGTATTACTTTTGCAATATCAGAATCACCAGTGAAACTTAGAACATCTTGTAGCCAACTCCTGAAAATTGCAACCTCAAATAAAGCACAGGCTCCATTACCTCATTTTCCAGACAACAGCCCAGGAAGGACAGCTTCAGTGAAGCATATTCTTGCCCACAGATAACACATGGCAAAGAAGCATCTGTAGAAAATGACATTAATTCTTTTTAAGTCCTTCTTTTTTACACACACTCCTGCCACCCTTTTTCTTTTCTTTTGGGGCTGGGGGGTGGAGAGTGGCTCTCTGTTGCTGGGTTCCTTTTTATAGAGCACAATGATGTATGAGAACTTCTGACTTCCAGTCAGCTGTGTCCATTGCTGAGTTCAGGGAACAAATCTGTGCTAAATTAGGCATGAAATAAAGTAATCTTGTGATTGATAACCTGATAAAGGGCTACCGTCAACTTGCAGAAAACAAGGATTTGTACCAAGGTAATAGTTTATGCCCCTGTGGGATTACATTGATTCCTACACAAAGTGTGCAATCAGTTAGAGTCTTCTCTGCCCCTCTCAGTGCTAACACACATGTAGCTCTCGCTTTATCCAAGGCAGTTTCTAGATCACCTCAGTCGTTTGCATGTGGAAGTACAGACTTGCAGAAAAGGCAGAGAGAGACTGTCTAATGAAAGATCAACTGAAATATTCCTGTCTTACAGGTAGCAGAACTTTCTCTAACCTACTTTTAAATAATGCCTCAAAGAAAAGGCTATTTCTTGTTTCATCTGCCTTCAGCATTAGAAAGGTTTGGTTTAAGTTCTAGCTGCAGTATAAATCCATTCTTTCTTTTCCAACCTGCAGTGGATATAAAATATTTAGTTCCTCAATAGCTACCATTCATGTATTGAAGATCTATTTATGCCCTCCACACTTCAATATCTGTGGTCTAAATACACCCATCTACTTCTGGATTTCAGGTGTAGCTCACTATGTTTGCTCCTCTTTTCTAGGCTCCTTCTTGGATTGGGCTGGGGGTTTTTTTGTTGTGTTTTGGGTTTGGTTTTTGTTTTGGTTTGGGTTTTTTGTTTGTCTTGTTTTTAAGAGAGACCCAAGTCTGAATGTAGTTCTTCTAAAGACTTAAACAATTCCATGCTCCATAATCAGGTTGGCAGAGATCTGTGAAAGGCAGCATGAAGGTAAAGCCCCTTCCCACTGGCTGCAAAAGCACAGTGTTGCTACGCACTGCTCCGTGAGATCAGAGGGACACGACAGATGCTGCGCATTTACAGGCTGTGAGCCATGCAGACACAAGCAGTACTGCTGCTGTGCTGGAGAATACCACAGTGGAGAGGCAACATGGTTTGGTTTAAATCGACCTCAGTTTAAGCCTTTTTTATTAAACAATGGGGAACAACAGGAATCACAAAGAGGAGCAGTTTAACATCAAAGCCGGGCACCCCAGGTGGCTCCTATTTCAGCAGAAATCCCTCAGGGCTAAAGTGATTACCAAAATGTGCCTTTATACAGTTGTAGAATAGAGTCATGGAATCATTTCAGTTGGAAAACACCTCTGAGATCATTGAGTCCCACCACTAACACAGCACTGCCAAATACATCTTTAAACCACATCACAGAGTGCCTCCAGGGATGGTGGCTCCACTACCTCCCTGTTAGGGCTCAGAGGTCTGACTGATTAACACACTCCTCAGGCCAAACATGCCCTCTGCTCCTTACCCCACCCCCCACCCCCCCTCAATTAATAGGAAATGTCCAGCTGTGTCCTTAGGCTTCCCACTCTCTGTTGCAGCCTCAGCAATTCACCTTCAGTCACATACCCCTGCTCAGTGCAGGGGGTTGCACCTGATGCACTGTAGAAGTCCCTTCTAGCCCAAAGCTATGATAATTGTTGGGTTTTTCAGACTCTGTGTCCATAGAAATTCAATAGCTGTCATCTCAGGTTGATATTTCAGTATCCTGGTAAGGTTACTTGCCAAAACTTCTGATTAAGATCTTTGTTTTTCTCTTTGCTATATATAAAAACAATAGAACAATAGAATAAACCAGGTTGGAAGAGACCTTCAAGATCATCGTGTCCAACCTATCAACCAATCCAACACCACCCAAACAACTAACCCACGGCACCAAGCACCCCATCAAGTCTTCTCCTGAAAACCTCCAATGACGGCGACTCCACCACCTCCCCAGGCAGCCCATTCCAATGTGCAATCACTCTCTCTGTATAGAACTTTTTCCTAACATCTAGCCTGAACCTCCCCTGGTGCAGCCTGAGACTGTGTCCTCTTGTTCCGGTACTGGCTGCCTGAGAGAAGAGACCAACATCTGTCTGTCTACAACCTCCCTTCAGGTAGTTGTAGAGAGCAATAAGGTCACCCCTGAGTCTCCTCTTCTGCAGGCTAAGCAACCCCAGCTCCCTCAGCCTCTCCTCGTAGGGCTTATGTTCCAAGCCCCTCACCAACTTTGTTGCCCTTCTCTGGACTCGTTCCAGCAAGTCAACCTCCTTCCTAAACTGAGGGGCCCAGAACTGGACACAGTACTCGAGGTGTGGCCTAACCAGTGCAGTGTACAGGGGCAGAATGACCTCCCTGCTCCTGCTGGCCACACTGTTCCTGATACAGGCCAGGATGCCATTGGCCCTCTTGGCTGCCTGGGCACACTGCAGGCTCATGTTCAGCCTACCCTCAACCAGCACCCCCAGGTCCCTCTCAGCCTGACTGCTCTCCAGCCACTCTGACCCCAGCCTGTAGCTCTGCATGGGGTTGTTGTGGCCAATGTGCAGAACCCGGCACTTGGATGTGTTCAATCTCATGCCGTTGGACTCTGCCCATCTGTCCAGCCTGTCGAGGTCCCTCTGCAGAGCCTCTCTACCCTCCAGCAGATCAACTCCTGCCCCCAGCTTGGTGTTGTCAGCAAATTTGCTGATGATGGACTCGATGCCCTCGTCCAGATCATCAATAAAGATGTTAAAGAGCATGGGGCCCAGCACTGATCCCTGGGGCACACCACTAGTGACTGGCTGCCAGCTGGATGTGGCACCATTCACCACCACTCTCTGGGCTCGGCCCTCCAGCCAGTTCCTAACCCATCGCAGTGTGCTCCCATCCAAGCCATGGGCTGACAGCCTGGGCAGGAGTTTGCTGTGGGGGATGGTGTCAA
Organism: Dryobates pubescens; assembly: GCF_014839835.1. NCBI lineage: Eukaryota > Metazoa > Chordata > Aves > Piciformes > Picidae > Dryobates > Dryobates pubescens. The sequence continues at coordinate 3,617,748 of NC_071624.1, read as the reverse complement.
AGGCCTTGCTGAGGTCCAGGTAGACTACATCCACAGGCCTCCCCATATCCACCAGGCGGGTTACCTGATCATAGTAGGAGATCAGGTTGGTCAGGCAGGAGGTCTGCATCTGATTGTATGACAGTCTCTGCCATTTACAATTACTTAATTGAAGTGGTTATCATCTGTTTGAACTTTTTCACTTCCCTGCAAATCTCTTTCTTGGTTCCTTTCATGTTAGGAGGCTTTTCTTCACAGGAATGCACCTGGGCTAAAGTGCAGGGACCTTTTCAGCTTTTCAGATAAATCTCTAGCATTAGGTTTGAAGTGGAAAGCTGAAAGTTTATTGTTGTAAGTGGCATGATTATACTGTAATGAAGTGCAGGTTTATTTCCAAACCATCCACCACATCTCCAAATCATCCACTCTCATTTGTGTGTAAAAACACTTGGCTATGCCATGCAGCCAGAACAAAGACAACCATATCAACTCAGCTGGACTAACACTGCACACCTGAAAGAACTAAGAACCTAACTTCGGTTAGGCTCAAACACCACAACCTGTGCACAAAGGAAGATGAATTCTCACTCTCAGCACAATAAGTCAGAGTACCTTTCTCTCTTGTGAGCCAGCTGAGCTGGTGGCATATTGCAGCATGTCCACCTTACTCAACTTTGTGCAGCATCCAAGACCCATCAGTTACATATTAAATATTAAGTATATGCTGATAGCAAGGGCAGATAACTTACATACAGCTAATTGAGCTTACCTCCATTAGTGCCCTTTTCAGATGCCAGATTTAAGGATGACCAATTCTCTTCGAGGCAGAGATTCATTCTGCAATGGAATTAATGAGGAAATTTGCTCTGTTGCCCTTTCCAAGGGGGCAAGGAAAAGCCATGTTTTCACCAAGAGGCTTTTTGGTTTTTTTTCAGCAGCACAGAGCTCTCTCTCTCACAGGCTGGTTACCTTACTAAAATACAAAAGCAATTGGCCAGGACAGAAATAGGAAAGATGAGAACAAAATAAAACTTATAAACTAAGTGTTCATGCAAGCAACATGCACAACATGATGGATGTTGACAAATAATTATGATATTGATGCACATACTAATATATACACTCTTTTTTTAGTATATATATGCATATATGAGAAGAGAAAGGACTACAAAAAGGAGAAGTCAAGTTCCACCTTGATGCCCCTTGTCCAACTCAAAGACATGATTTGCCCCAAGATGGCACTGTCGGGTAGCATTTCTTCTACCAGCATGGACAACCAGTGAAAACCATGACTTTGAAGGCATCCCTGTAAGCATTTTCTTCAACTTTCTTTCTTCTTTGTATCTGACTTGCTCTTCCTGGATGCTTTCTATTTCTCAGCTGCACTCACTCTTAGGACACTCTTAGGGCAGCAATGAGATTGACAGCGCTTCTCACACCCTCAGATCTAAGCGCCAAGATCAGAGGATGCAGGTTGAATTGTCTGCAATGACTACAGGACACTGTCAGTACACTTGGGCTGTGATGGAGCATTTCATGCTATAGCCTGCAGAAACCTCAAGAAAAAAAGAAGCTAAGCAAATACAAAGAGCTGCAGGTATGCTAACTGAAACAATCCCAAACTGATGTCTCAACTAGCCTTGTCCTGGGACAACATTCATCTTGGCATAATGTGTTGGAATGGAATGATTAAAGGCCATCTAGTCCGACCCCCCTGCAGCAGGCAAGCACATCTGCAACTACACCAGGTTGCTCAGAGCCCCATCCAACCCTACCTTGAATGTTGGGGGGCATCTACCACTTCTATGGGCAACCAGTGTCAGCATTTCACTATCCTCATTGTAAAAAATGTCTTTGCCAAACATAGCCCAAATGTCTCCTCATTTAGTTTACAAACATCACCCTTTGTCTTGTCACAACAGGCCCTGATAAAAAGTCTTTCTCACAGACTCCCTTTAAGTGCTCAAAGTCTGCAAAAAGTTGTCTCTGGAGCCTCTTCTTCTCTGACAGATGTACAACCACAACTCTCTCAGCCTTATTTCATAGGAAAGGTGCTCCAGGCCTCTGATAGTTTTGTAGACTTAATCCTTATTTTTGTGGCCAATCCTTTGAGATAGACTTTGAGACATACCTTGTTAATACACAGCGGCATACACACCAGTCTAAAAAGAATAAAAGACAGTGGCAACTTGGCAACACAGAAGCTAAAATGGGAAAGAGCCAGAGTGCAAAGGTGACACACATCCACACTGCTGCTAACCATTAGTTCCTCTTAGTGGATGAAATTAGCTGGTGGTTCTGTTTGAAACCCCAGTTTTGTGCACACCTACCATTTCCTTTGGTAGTGCCATGCTTGGTGAACACAGCATCTTTAAAAGGTCAACACAGCAGCCTTGCATTGTTTCTCTTCCAGGGGGCTTCTCAAAAGATTCGGTCTGTTTACATCCCATAGAAAGACCTCTAAGAGTTGCAGGCATCTTGGTGGGTGGCAGCTGCTGTAGGATGTGCTTCACCAACACAGAATTACAGAATTTTAGGGGTTGGAAGGGATGTCTAAAGATTATTGTGTTCAACCTCCTTGCCAAAGCAGGATCACCTAGGGCAGGCCACAGAATAACACATCTTGCCAGGTTTTGAAAGCCTCCACAACCTCTCTGGACAGCCTGTTCCAGGGCTTTGCCACCCTCACCTCATGTTGAGGTGGAAACTCCTGTGTTCTAGCTCGTACCCATTGTTCCTTGTCCCAACACTGGGCTCCACCAAAAAGAAACTGGCACCTTCATCTTGACACTCACCGCTCAGATATGTATAGACACTGGTAAGATCCCCTCTCAGCCAGCTTAGCTATGCTGGGGAACAACAGACCCTCTTGACCAGCCAGCTGGCAAAGGTGGAGCATGTTGGTGAACCTTGTTGGAGTAGACTGTAAAGAACATTATAGAGAATCAGAGAATGGTAGGGTTTGGAAGGGACCTCTGGGGATCATCTAGTCCAACCTTCTTGCTAAAGCATGAACTATCAGATTGCACATTCATCCAGGAAGATGTGTCTATTCTTACACAGTTTCACTAAAGCTAAGCTCAACAGCTTGACTGGCTGCTCCATCCCACGCTTTGCCCGAGGAGGTGGTGGGGTCGCCGTTGCTGGGGGTGTTTAGGGCGAGGCTTGACAGGATGCTTGGTTGCAGGGTTTAGTTGATTGGGTGGTGTTGGATGATAGGTTGGACATGATGATCTCGAAGGTCTCTTCCAACCTGGTTTATTCTATTCTATTCTATTCTATTCTTACCCTCATGACCAGAACTGCTTTTGGCCAGATGAAAAATGCCATCTCTGCTGTGGAGGAGGGATAGACTGGCCATTAAACACATGGCCTTGCTGGCACCTGGCTGACAGTGGTCATGTTTAACCAGCCTTTTTAGCTCTGAAAGACCAAATTGAACTATGGTCAATTAGCTAATTTCAGCTCACCTGTAGACTGTGGGTCTCTAAAGTTAGAAAGGAGATGTCATCCTGCATGCTTTGTGTCCTCTTGGTGAAATTTGGAATCAGATAGAGCTGAACATGTTCTATACCTTCAAGTATTACTCCCACGGTTCTGCTCACTCAGCCATAGTAGTATGAGACTGGCTGCTCACCAGACTGGACAGTTCCTCTCTTCTTGACATGCAACTCTAAGAAATCTTTGCAGGATTTCTCAAATACAATCAGAAAGAAATCTACACTGATACCTGGGGAGCTCCAAGAGCAACTGCACTGTTTTTTCTCTCTCTTGGACTGCCTTTAAAGGTCTCTGTCTCATCTTGGTGAGGTTGAATGTGGCTGTTCCCCATAAATGCAGCAGTTGCTGGGCTTTCTGATTTCCAGTTTTTCAGTGTCCTGCATTTGCTGTAGAAAAGTGGCTACATGAGAAAAACACAACCCTGTAGCTATTTGAAGTTCCCAGCGCACAATGAACTGGCTCACTGTAAGCCAGGCTTCAACTGGCTTCTTATGAAGATGAGGAAAAGAATAACCCAAAGAGCACTAGTGTGAAGTGAAAGGCCTCTGGATAATGAAAACAAGGTTTGTATTCCAACCCCAGTACAAAGAACAGCTTCTAAATCACCAGTGAAAACTGAACTTGATCTTTAATTTACCCATTCCTAAGACAGAAGGGGAACCCAGGTACATCTTTGGGTAGGCAACAGCATCAAAAAGTCTTTGCATTGTTCTTCTTTCTAGGAATGCGTTGGTGCTCAGCTGGGGTTAGGAAAAGTCTCCAGCATCTCCCCTCTTAAAAACAGACCATTCCATTTTTGGGGTACCAAGCTGTGATAGTCTGCTCAGACGAGACAATTTATTAGCTTAACTTACCTTGGCTATCCAGTGTTTGAAACCTTTAAACACATACAAAAATATCAGAAACCAATCCCAACCCAACACAGAAGATAACTGAAACTAAGGTCTGGGCTGATAAGTCTTCAGGTTTCCCACTGCATCCAGCATTCTTCACAAGGACAACAACAGACAGTTCTTCACTTACACTCTAGCTCTCTACTGGGCAATGTCTTTTCCTGACTCTTTCTGCTCTGGATGATTAAGCCTTGTTATCTGAAATGACATTTTGTAGTTGCCTGGAAGAACAAGCCACACATGCCTCAGAGTGGCACAGAATCGCATTTGACCCCATGTAATGGGTTGGGGCAGATCCCCTCCCCACCACAGGCAGAAATAACGACTCAGACAAACTGATTGCAAAAGTAGTGGAGAGTTTAGAGAACAGTGAGTGTGCACAAAAGGAAACATGGTGACAAGAAAGGAACCAAAGTAAACCCAGATAGACTCCAAACCCCACCTGAGGGTGCATCCAAAACCCCCAGGGCTCCTTCTTCCCCCTCCCTCTGCTGGGCTAGTCTCAGCTGGCCAGGCCTGAGACTGCCCATCCCCCTGTGGCCTTGGGCCCAATCAGGCCCATGGCCGGGAGATCTCTCCCCCAGTTACCAAGTCTCGGAGAGGGAAGGAAAGAGGAAGTGCCAGACCCCACCGCAAAATTTATAGTGGTGCAAGGGATTATGGTAGAAATACCTAATTTCCTGAGTCCACCCACTGGGATGGACTTCTGGACACAGGAAACACCCCTGTAGCAGAGGGCACCCAGCCCAAACTACGACACCCCACCTTTGAAATCCATTAATTTGCACTTAAGCATCTTAATTCTAGATCTGAAACCCAACTTAACTTCATTCTAGCCAGCAAGTAGAAGCAAGCACGTTTCAGACACTTGTGAAAGCTGAACTGCAAAGCTGCTTTGATGTATTTTCCACTAAAAAAGAAGAACAGAATTCATGGCACTGCAATGCAAATGAATGTGGTTTTGCACTGTTTGATCACTTCCTCTGACACAGATCTCAATTCCTTGAAAATGGCAAATGCTTCCTGCTGTTGCCTGACTTAGCAGCACTTACTGCACCTAGAGGATAAAAGATGGAGAAAAGCTCACCAACCTCTAACAAAAAAAAAACCCCACCTAACACAGAAAACAAATCAATCCACAGAAAACACCTTACTCATCTTTGCCCTGTTATACATTTTTTGTGCATAACCTTCCTTTTAGTTAGTCAGAGTTTGGTTTATGTTCTTCCAGTCACTCTTCATTTGCTAACTGAGGTTTGACACTGGGAAAAGGATAAGGTTGAGAAGATTGCTATCTCTCGGCAGGGCAAACAATATATTCAACACATTTTAGTAGTTGATTTGAAAAAAAACCAACAATCTGAAACAACAAATCCCTTCCTGATGTTGAAAACCTCAGAGCCATGCAGCCAGCTGGGTCTCTAGAATTCAGCATTTACCAGGTAGCATTGCTGGGTGATAAAGGCACTGGAAGCACAAAGGACTCACTGAAACAATTCCTGCTGAGCATATTCCTGTACAGGTCTTGGTGGGACAGATTACAAAAGCCATCACCAAAAAGAAGGGACAAACAAGCTCTGATTTCTCAGCCAATAATCTCTTGGCAGGTATAGGAGTGAGCCATTCATAACTCACCTCATGAAATATGCTCTAGATAAAAATTGTCCTTATTTAAATCAAAAAGGCCAACCTGCAAAAGAATGACTTATGTACACACACCAACAAATGACACACTCACCTACAAGCAACAATCCCACACATATCACAAACAAGTTGCCAACTTAGCAAACATGTGGTTGATGTCTGCAGAAAAGCTGGGGGTTTTTTTGCCTAGCTCTGCTACACCAAGTGACACTAAGTTCACTGAACCACAAGGAATGAACCTAGTGCTGGAGGTGAAGGCAGCACAAAATACTAAAATTCACCTTTAAACTGAGTGTGAAATATTCCTGCAGCAAGAGAATTAAAGAAGCAACCCCATTTCAGGTGCAGCATGACACTGCTAATATTCAGTTGCATTGTTAGATTTCATTACTCCAACTTCATTACAGTCTGTTGCTGAGACTTGTAGCTAGCCCAGAGCTCTGAGAAGGCAGAAGTTGCAAAGCCCTTGAAATATCCCAGTTCCACAACTTGTTTCCCAAATGATATGAAACATTTGGCCTTCATTTCCTCTGCCAAGTGATTTTCTCACAAGGTTTACCCAAACTTTTCTTTTTCTTTTTATCTTTTTTTCTTTGAGTTCTTTGTAGATGGGGCAAGAAGGGAAAAATATGCTAAAAAATTGCCCATTTTTTCTTCTCCAAGTCCTGTGGTACATACACTGGCTCTACTTTTTCTGCAGAAGTACAGAATTTCCCCAAAATACCAAAGTACCTCCAAAGCCAGGTAAAAACATGAAAACAGTGCTTCAGGGTTGGGGAGTTTGTCTGTATTTACCACAGCAGCAAAGGGTTATAGTTTGCAAGACAGCAGAGCAATCCACAAGTAACAAGTGCAGCTCTCAGCACTAGTGAGCAAGTTTCACACTTCAGAGGGGTTCCAGAGAGACATTGTTTGCAACCAACTATATGAAGTGTCTGTGTGTCCAGGTGACCAAGAAGGCCAATGGCATCCTGGCCTGTATCAGGAACAGTGTGGCCAGGAGGAACAGGGAGGTCATTCTGCCCCTGCACACTGCACTGGTTAGGCCACACCTTGAGTACTGTGACCAGTTCTGGGCCCCTCAGTTTAGGAAAGATGTTGAGTTGCTAGAGCGAGTCCAGAGAAGGGCAACAAGGCTGGTAAGGGGTTTGGAGCACAAGCCCTATGAGGAGAGGCTGAGGGAGTTGGGTTTGCTTAGCCTGGAGAAGAGGAGACTCAGGGGTGACCTTACTGCTCTCTACAACTACCTGAAAGGAGATTGTAGACAGGCAGGGGCTGGTCTCTTCTCCCAGGCAACCAGCACCAGAACAAGAGGACACAGTCTCAAGCTGCACCAGGGGAGGTTTGGGCTGAATGTTAGGAAGAAATTCTTCATAGAAAAAGTGATTGCCCATTGGAATGGGCTGCCCAGGAAGGTGGTGGAGTCACCATCACTGGAAGTGTTCAGGAAGAGACTTGATGGGGTGGTTGGTGCCATGGTTTAGTTGATTAGATGGTGTTGGATGATAGGTTGGACCCGATCTCGACGGTCTTTTCCAACCTGGTTAATTCTATTCTATTCTATTCTATGACATACACAGACAAAAGCCTACTTAAGGTCTTATTTTCCTGTTAGCTTTGTTGCATGGAGATAGTTTTTGAGAATGTCACATTGACATCAAACGGCAATTCATATTTTTTTCAAGTAAATGATGTAATTTTATGTAACTATGAATATCTGTGTGATGCCATCCCAACCAAGCCACAGCATGCCAGGACACAAGGAGACCAGCAGCTCTAAGCCCTTTGCAACATCTTGCACTTGTCTACTATCCCCCATATTCCTGATGTTCACTCTTTGCAAGCACAATTACCATTCTGAACACAGTACAGTGCATGACACCTCCTAGAGCAGAGGAAGAGCTTCAGACTCCATCAGGGAAGTCCTATTGATAGAAAAGCCTTGAAAGGTCATTCCAAGAAGAGTGTGTCTTGGCTACTGTATGACTCGCTTATAAGGGAGTGTCTTAGATCTCCATGTACCTCACTCCTCTCAACGATAAGCATTTGTTTGTTGACTTGCAGTTATGAATCCAACATCTGTACCGATTAAAACTGTCACATGCCATTTAAATAGCTGAACAGCTGTCTCTTTCAGAAGCATCTGAGTGCTAAACTACTGATCTCCAGTATGCAAATCGAGCAGAAATCAGGGGAAGAAACTATTTCTGTGACAGCTTCTCCTGCAAATGTCCATTTTGCCATCTCTTCCCCAACTACAGGAATAATTGGAAGTTTTGAGGTAGCCCCCACAAGATCAGGTACTCACACCAGGTTAAGTCCAGGTCAAACCTAGCCCTGACTTCAGAGACAAACTGCACCACAGATTACATTGACTAGTGATTTGAAACAGCTGAGGATTCAAGCAATTAAACTCTTTCATTGTCACTTGTCTATGTAAAAAAAAGCCCCACAGAGTCTGTTTTGAAAAGGGGGGGAGAAGAGAAGGAAAGAAGGATGTGGTCATGCCATTTACTAAGAGTATTGCTACAGTATGCCTCTAAGCAAATGCTCTTATGCTCTATAAGACAACCTGGACTGAAGCAATGCTGCTGATCTTCCTGCTGGGGTTCAGGTAAAGTAATTAATATTTTAACCTACTTGGGGGTTTTTTGAATAATTTAATAGCAGTGTTGATTGTAGAGCACTATTTTTAAGCTAGCTGGATGATTATTTCTTACAAAGATCAAAGAGCGAGATCAAACATGCAGTGTCACTTAGCTTAGAGCAGAAAGATTTTTGCATTAGTGGCAAGCATAAATATATTCTGTTGCAATTTAAAAGGGTTAGAATAAAATGACAAGAAATTATCCAACTGCAGATTAAATATATGGCAGATGTGGGACTTACTGCTCTTTACTGCATTAAGCCATCCTTGTGCATCCACAAGAGAATAGTTTACATCTAACATGAATAATGCTAGAAAAGATATATAAATGAAGTCTACTTCACAGCGATAACATCCCTTGGTTTTTATTGATTAGGAAGGTAACTATGGTAAATTATGTGAAAGTCCTTGCTGAAGCAGTGACCTGAATTTTCCTCATTCCTTTTTTGTAGTATAGGTCAATCAAGAATTAATTGGTTTGCTGTATTCTGTCATCCAATTATCATTTCCTTATTATTAAAGCTACTCCTTCGCTAATACTAAGTTATGGATTTTATGATGAGGATGTTCCTGCTAATGAAGCTTTCATGGATAAGAATAGCCTCAGTCTCCCATTCCCAATCTGTACTAACATACAGATTTGTGTGAATCTCAACTAGAGCCAGGTGAACTCAGATCTGTGCTACAAAGTGGAAACCACTCACGCATCTCACTGTGAGGCAAGAAACGTAGCCAAGCCAATCCTGTCAACATTTGCTGTTTCGTTTCCTAGGTCAGTACACCTTTGCTGCTAGCTCCTGCTGTCTCTAAACCAAATTAATAACTAATTAGTCCATAGGAAGTGGAAAATTATCACTTGATAGGAGAAATCAAGAGCAAATAGAGCAGTGATGGCAGAGTCTGGACCAGCTGAGACAGAGCTCCTCAAGTAGTGTTAAATACAAGTTCCTATTTCAGCTTCTAGAAGTTGTCTGAAGCAATCCTAGAGCTGTAGGTGATTCCTTCAGGAAACATAGAGGATAGAGGAATTTTCTTGAGAAGACTGGAAAAGAGCAAACGTGGTGCCTGTCTCTTAAGAAGACAGAAAAGGAGGAGCTGGAAAATGGTAGACCACTAATCCTGGCCTCAATATTTGGAAAACCACTGGAAGCACACACTGAAGTTTCTCTTTGCAAGGATCCAGAAGACAGCACAGTGGTAAGTAACAGTCTACACATATTCATCTGATAACAACTGCAAGAGAAGTAATTTAACTTTCTTCTGTGACACACCAAGCACTGGGGGATGAGGTGTAGGTGGGGGAGACAGACTTCAAACTCTTCAAAGAAATTCTCATAAGCAAACATGATCTGTATGAAATTTCTATATGATTAGTAAATACCCACTGAGATATTAATCAGTGTCTGCCATACAGGATAGCTGTATCTGGCATAGTTCAGTATCTTTCAGATTCGGTACCTCCACGATTTTTATCAATAATTTGTACAATGCAGCAAGGACAATGTTTATAAAATGACTACAAGGCTATTTGTCACAATCTTCAAATCATTTGGGGCAAGTGTATTACTTGGTGTGAAGTATTTGCAAACGCTTCCCTTGGATTACTCAAGATGTGAAATTTAAGCTTGAGGGAAGGAAAAAATGACAAAAACTATCAGGTTTTTGATCATCAGGCACTCCATTTTAGTATTTGAAATTACCAGTTTAAAGGCTGTGCACACTTCCTTGCAATGAGCTATTTTTAGAGTAACCCAATACATAATTTTGTGCTAAGGCATTCCAAAACAAACCCAATCAGTGAAATAGAAACCCAGTAAAAGTGGATTCAAAACTCATGCTTTTAATAGACATCACAAGCAATTTTCTGATATATCTATATAGCACACCAAAAGCTGGTTTAACAGGCATTGTCCCTTACCTAAAATGTTTGATGTCATCTGATTTTCTTCCAGCTAAATGCATGCTTTTGGTCACAAGACACATGCACACCACAGCACAACACTCCTGTTCCCTCTTATTTGTCCTACCCTCAGGTGACAGCAGTGTCCCTTCTAGACTTGGCACCAACTCATCACCATCTTTAGTGGAATTATCTCACCTTTCTGGTACCACAATCACAGGATTTTCAAAGTAGCTGCCACACATTGCTGGCTCAGTCAGACTAACTCAGTCTCAGAATGACTAACAAACCAAAGTTTTCTTTTAGTTCTCATTTCTGACAGACAAATCCACTGATAACCATCAAATTTCCTTTTGCTGTTTCCTAAATTCACAAAGCTGCAACAGTCCCACTCACAAAGCTCAGCTCAGCTCTCTGGAAGTGTCCCTGACCAACACCTCCTCCTCACAGTTCACACCTGCTTCTACAGTGGGGTCATTGTGGGGAATCACTGCCAAGGAGTAGTCTCAGTGGATTTGTGCATCCAGACTGTTTGCAGTTATCACCAGCTTTCTTGCAACCATTTGTTGCAGTGTCTTCTTCTCTGGAGATATTTAAAACTCACCTGAACACAGCCCTGGGTGAACATGCTTTAGCGGGGGGATGTTGGAATAGATGGTCTCCAAAGGTCCCTTCCAAACCGTTCCATTCTATGATTTTCTCACTTTCTTAGCCCTTGTTCTACCTTCTGGTTTTCCTAGCACTCTTCAGTTATTTCTAGTGCACTTTACTGAAGAGCAAAGGTTTTCAATCTTCAGTTTTCTCCTGATCTGAAAAAAGCAGACAATTCATCAAAGAAGTGAATGGTCTGGCAAGAGCTGTCAAAGCACTAGTTAGTAGCTTTCCATTAAAATTTGCACAAAGCTTTGACTCAACAGTTATAGAATTGGTTTAATCATGTTTGACACTCCTTCCTTCAACAGACAGTATAGATAGATGCCTTTCCAGACACACTAATAACATACATACTTCATAAGAATTACTGGGGTGGACCCTTAGCTTTATGTGCCTCTTTTTTCCGTAGTCTGAGCTGGAAATAAACTGTTTTCCCTAATATGAGCATGTTAAGCTTTGAGAGCATCCTGTGTTCAGCTACAGTTATTCTCATTATCACTCACTGATTCCTGTAAGTTATGCTATCTCTGACCTCCAGTGCAATACCAACATCCCTGTAAAAAGCAGAAGTATAAGATAGGGCAAAAGCACAAAGATGTTTCCTCAGTTTATATTTATCAGATCTGATTGTTCTTCATTTCTCTCTCTTTTTAATATTGTATTTTAGCCATTTTTTGCTTTCCTGAGCAAAGTCTAGCTCCATTTGATAGAACTAATGAGCTACCTGCTACTTTTTGTCCTCCACAACAGAGATTCTTCTCTTGCACGAGTTCTTCTTAAAACCTCTTCATGTAGTTCTAATACATTCTTTTGAACTGCTTGGTTGGCTGGGCTGGGCTGGGCTGGAAACTTGAGCTAGCTTAGTTTGCTAAAACACACACACATTTTCAAGAACAGCAATTCTGCAGAAATTGTGGGGGGTTTTAAGAACTATATTATTAAGTTCCACTTGCTATTTTTTGCCAGATTATCTAAGATAATCAGTTAAAACTTAAAGTACTTGCAAACTCAAAATTCAGTCAGTGCTGGAAGATAATGGGCCCCTTGCTCTTTAACATCTTTATTGATGATCTGGACGAGGGCATCGAGTCCATCATCAGTAAATTTGCTGACGACACCAAGCTGGGGGCAGGAGTTGATCTGCTGGAGGGTAGAGAGGCTCTGCAGAGGGACCTCGACAGGCTGGGCAGATGGGCAGAGTCCAACGGCATGAGATTTAACACATCCAAGTGCCGGGTTCTGCACATTGGCCACAGCAACCCCATGCAAAGCTACAGGCTGGGGTCAGAGTGGCTGGAGAGCAGTCAGGCTGAGAGGGACCTGGGGGTGCTGGTCGACGGTAGACTGAACATGAGCCTGCAGTGTGCCCAGGCAGCTAAGAGGGCCAATGGCATCCTGTCCTGCATCAGGACCAGTGTGGCCAGCAGGAGCAGGGAGGTCATTCTGCCCCTGTACACTGCACTGGTTAGGCCGCACCTCGAGTCCTGTGTCCAGTTCTGGGCCCCTCAGTTTAGGAAGGATGTTGACTTGCTGGAACGAGTCCAGAGAAGGGCAACAAAGTTGGTGAGGGGTTTGGAACATAAGCCCTACGAGGAGAGGCTGAGGGAGCTGGGGTTGCTTAGCCTGGAGAAGAGGAGACTCAGGGGTGACCTTATTACTCTCTACAACTACCTGAAGGGAGGTTGTAGACAGACAGATGTTGGTCTCTTCTCCCAGGCAAGCAGTACCAGAACAAGAGGACACAGTCTCAGGCTGCACCAGGGGAGATTCAGGCTGGATGTTAGAAAAAAGTTCTATACAGAAAGAGTGATTGCCCATTGGAATGGGCTGCCTGGGGAGGTGGTGGAGTCGCCATCACTGGAGGTTTTTAGGAGAAGACTTGACAGGGTACTTGGTGCCGTGGGTTAGTTGCTTGGGCGGTGTTGGATTGGTTGATGGGTTGGACGCGATGATCTTGAAGGTCTCTTCCAACCTGGTTTATTCTATGTATTCTATGTATATAATCATAAGCTAGAAAACACACTTACTCAATTTGCACTTACATGAAAGATCAGTCTTCTGAAGCCGACCTTCCTATAAACTGCATTGGATACAAGGATTACCTGGACTCAAAATATCTACATAAATACAGGTGTAGTAAAAGCACAGCAGCAGAAGCTCCTGATGCATAGGGAATTAAACATACAAGAATAAAATCCCAGCTATCTGTTTGACCTGCCTTAATATGGAACAATCATTTAATCAGTTTCTGCGTAGCAAAGGAACTGAACCCAGTGCTAGTTAAGTTACTAGAGACAGCCTGTGCACTCTAGAGTTTTTGAAAACCCATGTAAGGATGGGTCAGTCTCTTCAGCAGCTGAATAGATTAGCTTAAAGGGTGTGGTAGTCAGCAAGTGCTGACTACCTGCAATTGAGAATTAGGCTCCTTTATAAGAAATCAAGTTACTCAAATTGGGAATAGAAAGTTCTGTGCTTGAAATAAGGATTCACTTTAAATAACAGCCAGACTGATTAAGTGTATAGCTCAAAACTAAAAAAGCCCTGAGCTGTATCTGAAAGTATCTTGCGCTGATATACCAAGCCAGTAACGCTGAACCTTACGAATTTCCTACTCATTGTCTCTGTCTTTTTAGGGGAGAAATGACCAACAGCAGCAGGGAATGCGCCTTTACAGATGTCGACAAATTAGCAAAGACCCTGCAGTTCGGGATCTCCATCCCCACCTTCGTTCTCGGGCTGCTTCTCAACACCCTGGCCCTCCTTGTGTTTTGCTGCTTTTGGAAGAAACAGACCAAAACCTCAGTCTATATGATCAATCTTGCACTCGCAGACATGTTGCTGATTCTCTCGCTCCCACTCAAGCTATACTACTCTGTCACAGAAGCTCCAGGTCTCCTGTGCGCATTCATACAGTCTCTCTATTTCGTCAACATGTACGTCAGTATCTTCGTCATTGTCTGCATTACTATTGACAGATACATCTGCATAAGGCACCCCTTTGAGGGTAGAGCTAACCAATCCCCTAAATGGGCTATCTTGATTTGTGGCTTCATCTGGGCAGTGGCTTGGCTTTGCAGCAGCCCACTGTATGTGTTTCAAGATAAAACATGTTTAAAATGCTTCCACAACATGTCAGACAATACCTGGAGCATACCTATGATTGTTTCTGTGGAAATCTTTGGATTTCTGATCCCACTCACAGTGATGGTTTTCTGCTGTGCCCAAAACATCTGGACTCTTCTGAATCATAAAAGTCAAGCTGAAAGTATGGTAGAAAGCAGCAGCTCCTTACGAGTCATTATGAACCTCGTGGTGTTTTTGGTGTGCTTCACACCCATCCACCTTGGGATTTGCCTACAGTGCCTGGTAAGACAGCATGTGATAAAGGATTGCAGTCTGAAACAAACCATCAGCCTCTTCATTCAGGTGTCGATGACATTAGCCAACCTGAACTGCTGCCTGGATGCCATCTTTTATTACTTTGCTGCAACAGAATTTCGTGAGAAAACACACCTGAAAAAGGTTATTGAACGATGTCCTGTCTTCAAGCCTTGCCCTGCATGATGGGACTGGCTGCAGTGGAAGAACAGCTCTTCCCAGATTCCACTTGCTTCACAGGACACTCACAGCATTATCCCTGACGTAGCATTCAGTTCACCCTGGCCATAGAGAAGGGCAGTGTTTTTCCAGTGAATGTGAACCTGTTCCATATTTTTCTTCCCTTTAAAGACAACAGGGGAAAAATGTTGGAAAAAAGAACCAGCATTAGCAAAGTGACAAAGCAACACCAAAAGAAGCATTACGCTTGACAGTGTCTGTTAAATGTGAAAGGCTTGCCAGAGGAAATCTCCCCAGATCACTGGAATGCCACTTAATATCAGCCTTTGTCATTGCTGCATCAGTTTTCCTTCTGCCAACATGATCTGAAAAGTTGTTGCTAAGGGTGAGACATAGAAATAACTATTCAAAACATTATCTCTACTTTAGAACGTATCTAAGAGTTAAAAGGCAGCATTTGGTCGAAAGACTGCCACTGCCTTTTCGTTCTGTAAATCTCACAGAGGCCACTGTTGGAGCTCGCTCGCTTTGAGCAGCTCGGCCAGCCTGGGATAACAGCAAATCCTCCCTCCTATAAGCATTATATACTGGTCAGGGCTGCTACATGGGACAGCAGCCTCTGCTCTTCCCTGGAGGACAAGTTATCCAGCATATAACCCCAACAGAGCTTCTTGGCCACCAACAGTTCCTTAAGCAACAAACACTTCTGATGATCTTTGCTGAGGAACCAGTACGTTTTTCTCCTGCAATTAAAAACTGGTTTTGCACGGGAAAACCAAAAAAAGCCCCATTGAATATGGCATTTAGTGAAAGACCATCTATGAGTAAGTGTATTTCTACATGACTGTTTTCCTATCAAAGGCGTGACATGATCATGCATGAAATTCTTCTGTCTTCTCATTCTTTATTGGAAGATGGAAATCGGGAAAGCAAGCCCTGTGTCACAGGAAAATAGAGAGCGTCTGCTTGCTATACACTTCACTCCCAACTGGAAGACTGGGCCAACTCTACCCACCTCATTCCTTAGGGAAGTTCAGCTTGTACTGTACACTTCACAAAACATCTCTGGACATGCCTCAAGCATTCTTGGCCAGCACTTTTGGTATGTCATCGCCCTAATGCCTTTTGCAGGTTTGGCTCTACCTCTAAATTACAAGAGGTTTTCTTGTATCATGCTGGCGTGGGTCATGCTCTTCACCAGAAACTTTCACATCAAGAACTCCTTTTCTGTGCCTTTTAAAAACACCTGTAAAAAAAATGGTCCAAGATTGCTCGTAATCAAGTTTTCATTCTAGAGCAGATGTTCACTTCATTCAAAATGTGAAGAGAAAATACCTTCTGTCTGGAGCAAATCAAAACGATGAGGCCAGTTTTGAAAACAGAATTTGCTGACAATTGATTGCCACAGAAACTGATTGAGCAAGTGGGCAGCCGCACGGATCTAATAGTGGAGTGAATGTATGAGCATTTTAGAACTTGTTAGTACTTTAGTACTAAAATTATGACCACACAAGGAGCTCAGAGGCAAAGAAAAGTTCTCATCACCTTCACCAGTACTTGCAGAGGGGCAAAAAGAAAAGCTTTCCAAACTGCAGGTTTTTGAAAACATTGTTTTACCACTGCCTCAATCAAGTAGAAACTTGCAGCCTTTTCAATATGAGTTAGCCTTTCTTTTTTCCACACATTTCATGTTATTTTGCATATGAAATGTGTGAGAAAGAACTTGTTCTGCTGAATAATCTGCACATATGAAGGGTATGGTTTGAAAATACATTTTAACTCCCCAATCTCAATGCCGTGTATGATGCTTATCTACCATTTTCATCATAAACTTTTACTGTTTTCTCCTTAAAACAGCTCCAAGACTCACTTGGAGACTTTTCTTCTCAGGAGCTACTTCATGTTTGTAACTATGGCAGCCAAGAATAACTGAATAAACAGTATTAAACAGAAAAAGTAAAACCAGGAAAGGTAATCATACAGAAGTCTGGAAGTGGTTACTCAGAGAAGCTTTGTGATACCCTCACAGAAGTTTCCAAGACACAGTATTGTGGCTGATCTGATCTAGCATTGGAGAAGAAAATTGTCTCCAGCAGTGCCTTTCCCATGGTTTTGTGACACTCAGCAAATGTCAGTTTGTTTTATTTCTTTTCTCCTCCAAGATAAAAAGCCACCACTTAGTGATGCTGATGTTGTAGCACTGGTTGTCAATAGCTCTGTTGAAACCAAGGCACAAGACTAAGGAAATACACCACCTGCCTAAAAATGAATAGGCAGCAGTAACTACAACCCACCACACAATGCTATGATATTTAAACTCAGGACTAGGGAGGTGGTGGAGTCACCATCCCTGGAGATGTTCAAAAAAGGATTGGACGTGGCACTCAAAGCCGTGGTTTAGTTAGTCAAGAGGTGTTGGGTGAGAGGTTGGATTTTATGAGGTCTTTTCCAACCTTATTGATTTGATGATTCTATGACTAATGAAGCAGGACCTCTAACTCTTTTATCATTAAGTGCTTGGAAAAGGTAATTTTTAATCTTCAGAGGAATAAATGCACAGAGGCAGTAGGCACAGAGGGAAGATGTACAAGGACTCTCATGCATGAGTAGAGGACAAGCTTGATCTGCCAGGGCTAGGGAGAGAGCATTCACTCATGCTGATGCTTGGTCAGTGGTAAACTCCCAGCACACTCAGGCAGGGGGAAACTTTCAATCACAGGAAGAAATCAATGGAATTTCTTCAATGAAGGAAACAGAAGTCAGATTCTGAAAATCAGCTCTATGGATGGAGAGTGGTGAGACCCACTATGGGACCCACTATGTATGACTGGTCAACAAACTCAGTCTGCTCATGTCATACATGGCAGCAAACTTGGAACACAGAATCTGAAATCTAGATTGGACTTTCCATTTATTGACAGCAGTGACACTGTTTGGCCAAATGTGATTTTATATATAACTCCATTTGTCTACATTTTGCTTGTTACTTGCATAAAAGAGAGCAACCTGTTTAAAGATATTTGAAATTTCAGGGTGGGAGGAAGAGAAAGAAGAAGAGAGCCCAGCTGTGCTGGTTTTACAGAGCTTTTACAATAGTCAAATCTTTTAGCACAAAAGGAGCAGATATTTTGAGCAAGAAGGTGTCACTTTCAATTGACTGCTTTTCAAGAGGAACTTCAATTTAAATAATATGCTCAGATTCTCTCTTTGACTTGCAGCTATGATCTCAGTTCTCTCTAAATCAGAATTTTACACACATGCTCCTCCATGGAATTCATTGTTAATTTTGGAGAATCTACATTGGGCTGCATTTTTATACCAGGACAAAAGCAATGAAAACATTTGTGCAGATTGAGAAGGTGCACACAACATTTTGTTGATGAATAAAACTGAAAAGCATTTGACATTTTAGAATGAAAAAAAAATATACAAGATGAAAAAAAAAGGAAAAAGAAAAAGGAAAAGGAAAAGGAAAAGGAAAAGGAAAAGGAAAAGGAAAAGGAAAAGGAAAAGGAAAAGGAAAAGGAAAAGGAAAAGGAAAAGGAAAAGGAAAAGGAAAAGGAAAAGAAAAAGAAAAAGAAAAAGAAAAAGAAAAAGAAAAAGAGAAAAATAAAATAAAATAAAATAAAATGTCCTAACCAAACCTACCTAGAATAATGTCTCTAAAAATTACATTTTCAGTTTTTCTGTCTTCTGTGAATTGAACAAAACCACAGTCCTTAAAGCGCAGCTGTATTTAATTAGTTTTTACTGGACAAGGCTATTTCAAGGCACCTGGATAAGAATATTCACAAAAATCAATTTTGTTTTTATCCAGTCAAGCTTCTCCAGCTGGGACAAACCCCACAGTTCTTCACAACACAGGAGAGGGCTGGCTGCTCTTAAGGGCATTTTTATCCATGGCAAAGTACTCCAACAACATTGTTTAGCCTGGAGAAGAGAAGGATCAGGGGTGACCTCATTACCCTCTACAACTACCTGAAAGGTGGTTGTAGACAGGAAGGGGTTGGTCTCTTCTCCCAGGCAACCAGCACCAGAACAAGGGGACACAGTCTCAAGCTGTGCCAGGGGAGGTTTAGACTCGAGGTGAGGAGAAAGTTCTTCACTGAGCGAGTCATTCGTCATTGGAATGGGCTGCCCAGGGAGGTGGTGGAGTCACCGTCCCTGGAGGTGTTCAAGGGGAGATTGGACGTGGCACTTGGTGCCATGGTCTAGTTGTGAGGTCTGTGGAGACAGGTTGGACTTGATGATTCTTGGGGTCTCTTCCAGCCTTAGTTATACTGTGATACTGTGATACTGTGGTACAAGTGGCATTTGTTCAAAACTGAATGTGATCCCCAAGCTGTATGCCGTAGATTCACACAGCAATTGAAAGAACATAAAGTGTAAAAGTAGTCTGAACAAAACAACAAAAAAAAGAGAACAAAATCCAACTGAGGAAATAAAAATATCAACAAAACCACAGAGGGTTTGTTCTCCAAACTATTTAACTCACCCTTTGCCTGAAGGGTTATATCATCTTTCTCTTCCTAGGCCTCCTTCCACACAGAATTTCAGATCAGTGCCACTCCACTAACTTCTAATACTATAAAGGTACTCTCAGGATAACACCGGACTTCTGGAAAAGTAACATTGCTCCAAAGGCCCTTTGAAATAATATATTGAGAGGATTTTTTTTAACACCCACCCCCCAAAACCTCCCAAATTAAATGTAAATTCAATGAGTTTAATGGCAAGTAGACAATATAATAAAGAATCCTTTTTTCTTAAAGTCTTCATAAAACTCCTTTTATGATACTATATGATTTACAGGCTGGAAGGCACCTGAGGAGGGATCCAAGCATAGATCAAAGCCTTGGTAGCCTCCTGCCTTCTAGAAAGGGGCTGTGGTGGGCATAGGTGTGCACAGGCTGTGTAGAGGTGGTCCAACCTCATTTTATTATGGTTAAAGACCATAAACCAGACAGGTTTTCCTGCCACCATATTTCCTTTGAAAGCCTACAGAAGTCGCTGTGGTTGTTTATCATATCAAGTAATTTCAAGTGGCCAGAAATCTGCAAAGTGAGAAGAGCACCCACCTCACTGCCTAAGGCAGCTTCCAGATCACAAAATGAAGCTGAGACAGGCTTGAAGAGCAAAACTGATTGTCAGAGAGACAGTGTCCTAAACTTCACAACTTTGTGTGCTGCTCTAAACAGTATTTCACCCAAAGGTTCTTCTCCAACACCACAACTTAACCTGTCCAAATGCATGCAAAGAAGTAGAAGATAGATTGAATGCTACTTGAAGGCACAGACTTCTGCTTCTCATCAAAATGGGTTTTGCAGGGTTTTGGCTTATGTTTTTCTTACATTCAAACATTTTCCACTTCAGACCAATTCCTTCCTACAAGTGTTGGGAGCTTTCTCCATCCTTCCTCCCAAACACAAGGAGAAGCAGCTGAGAAGCAGCTGCTGTGGAGAAGCATCATCCTTTGGGGAACTAGCAAGTCTAATAGGAGAAAATGCAGAGCACAAAGCCTACCAGCCTCCTATGAAGACTCTGGTAACTGCCATGAGAACCATGCAGGGACTTGCTCAGCACCAGAGTGGCAAATAGCAGTAGCTCAGACAACTCTTTCATGAAGCCAGGAGGATGATGAGACTTTGGCTGCCGTAGAACAAGGGGAATTGTCATTACAAAGAGAAGCAGAAATGTTACACAATAAATTGTGAAAGCTAGTTAGGTTAGATTTCAAATTGGCATCCTTGCTAAGCATGGAAACACAGAGACGAGCTATACACACGCTCCTTGCTCTGCAAAGCACTGCCAAAATTTCTAGCACTACCAAAATATGGAGCTTGGAGAGAAAAACTCAAAGGCTCAGTTACCAAAACTGTAGCAGCTTCTTCTCTTACTCTTGAGCCTATTGTCCTCTGTATGGGGGAAGGAAGGCCCAGAGGAAAAGAGGATGCTGTGGCACACAGTGGAAAGTGGTTATCACAGAGGGTAAGCTGAGCCTAATGCCATGGGAAGTTGCCCCATGACAGAAGACCAAGATGACTTTAGTTCAGAGATGCAAACCTGTTCCTGCAATAAAAAACACAGCAGGCACAGAGAGCCCCTGCAACCCCTCTTCTTGACCAAGGCAAGATTTTGTACATCTCCTCAGAGGTGTCCTCTAGATGCTCTGTGTGAGTGTGCCCACCCAACTCCTTCAGAAGTTGTGCCCCTTGCACTGCATCTTATGTCAAGGCTTCCACCCTACCCTCACATAGGAGACCCTGTTCCTCACATGGGACAGGACTAGGTGGGCACCATCGTGTGGTGCCAACCCTGTTGCTCAGCAGAGGCGGCCACTGTGTTGCAAGCACAAAACTGGGGAAAAGCACAAGCAGTATTTTTTTGTGCAGCTGATGACAGAGCAATGGCTTGGCCACAGTGCCACCCGCACGCTCTGCACAATAGTGGAAGTATAAACATTACCTTGGTTTTGTACCTAATAGGAAGCAAGAGAGTTCAACATCAAACAACAGGGACAGATCAAGGGATTTGTCCTCCTCACCATCTCCTCTCCCAAGAAGGGTCACTTTTTGTAAGATGAGTTACCTCAGCTATGCAAAGTGCTTTTCCAGGAGATGGAGTTTGTCATTGCAGGCCTATTTTAGAGCCAAATGGTTAGTCTGTAGCTCAGTGTATTTACCACTGACAATCATAAAGAGTCTGTACCTGTTGCATATGAAGAAATGGTACTATTCATGCACCCAACTGCTTCTTTGGAATGTTGTTGGACCTACAGGACAGGCTATGCATCTGGTGCTGGGTCTATAGTCACAGTAAACCTCTTACCAAATTTATCCCTCATTATATGAAACACACTGTCAAAGGGGTGGGTGCTGAGCCAGGTCTGCATGGTGTGGGATCCTGTGCTGCTTCTAAACACACACTTGAAATGAGTTTCTGTTGGAAAGAGAGGTATTTGCATTGGAATATCACTCCTAGGATCTGCTTGCCATGAAACATCACTGATGATACCCCAAAACCTCACTGTATGATAAGCCTTTGCAGTTCTATTACTTCATTGTTAGCTAGAAAGCTCCAGAGAAGTAAAACAAATCCCTTCGGCATGGGCATGTCAAGCTCACACAAGCAACCTGCTGTTTCTCTTTTCAACATCAGGCCAGTAGACAGACTAAAGGAAGTGTTAGCACTGAAGCACACCTCAACAGACTAAGAATAGTCATATTTATATAGTGTCTTTCATCTGAGGAAGTCAGAATGACTGAAGATGAGAGACAATACTCCACTGCACAGACTGCTCTCTGCCTGATGTCAGAAACATGGGAAGCAGAAAGGGTGAACCAAACAGCCAACAGCTGAGCAGCTAGTGTGGCTCATGTTCTGTGAGGCAGTTCTCTGTCCTTGGAGCGGCACAATTCCTTGCCTTTAGACCTGTTGGAAATTTTGCTCTCCTTTACTTCCCTTTAAAATATCTGTGAAATAAATGTTAGCAGCACTCACTGCAGCATACTGCATGACAGAGGGATCATCAGAGCCAAATTCATGCTGCAACTTACTTTTTAAATCCCTGCCATTTCTGCCTCATCAACAGGTCATAGAGATGGCACTGCTTTTCCCAAGACCTAAGGCTCCAAGGTGGGAACTCATCTTCCCTAGTGTGAATTCAGCCCCCTCTGGACTGTGCACACTCAAACAGAACTGCAGTAAATCTGCCCTTGGTCAGATCACCTACATTGTCTGGTCTATACCATTTGACATTCTTCACTGCAAAAAACCCCCTCACCCAGCATCTGGCACTTCCTTCACAACATGCCCAGTCGCTTTTGCACGCAGGGCTTATTTATTGAAACCACAAAAGGCTACGAGCGTGAGGACCAAGGCCTCATGTCAAGCCTCAAAGCTTGCCTGAGATGCAGCTGTTTTGAAGCAACCACGTCCTGTCATTTATCTTTTCTTTACCACAGATCACTGCTTCCACAATTCCTCTATCAGCCAGTGTTCCAGACCCCAACCCTGGGCCCACAAGCAGTAGCCAGCTTCCCATGGTGCAAGAAGCATCCCACAAGCATGACAGATCCTATGTAGGCAGACAGATGCTGCTAGGGCAGTCCTCTTGCAGCCTCTTTCATGGCTCCCAGCTCATGCCCAGAAGTGCTACCAAGGGGCCACTGCTGCTTGTGAGCCATTGTGTTTGCAGCAGGTTTGAAAAATTGGCTATTTTTTCCCTCCCTTAGTGTAACAGAACAGATTCAAAGACAGGCAGAGCTCCCTGTTAAAAGAATAAGGGGAAAACTGCTTTTTGTTCATTTTAAGGTCCAAGTTTTCTGCTTCCCTTTGTATTTCCTGTGACCTGGCAGTCAGCACTTGCGAGTAAGAGAAAGACATTGTTCCACAGCTGATCTTTGTTCCAACCAGCACTGTATTTACCTACTTCAGTACATGGATAAAATCCTGTTGCAGTTCTGGAAATCACAAACAGCAGCATGGATGCATGCAATCACCACATCCAGATCACACACCAGAAACACTGCTCTCCTTTCAAACAATGCAGCTTCACGTGCACACACAAGACATTTCCGCTGAAGCCAAGAAGGAAAGCAGGGAATGGTCATGTGAGGTACATACAGATACACATATATAAAAATAGTTTTTATCTTTTGTACAGTGTGCTGAAATGAAACTCACAGCAGTGGTCCTTCCTTTCAGCACCTGTGTTTTCTAGTGGCATCTTACCACACGGTAAATATGCCACACAATTCCCTGAGTGAAGCAACTGCTCCACCTCCAAGTGAAGCACCCTACTAAAGTGTCAAATAGAGAAACTATTGAGGCTCCGCAACAGTCGCTGAAGAGCTGCTGGCATCTCCAGCAAGCACTTCAACTTTCTACCATCTGGATTGCTCTCAGCAAGAGCCAGTCCTTCATCCCCAAGGACAGAAGGCTGCTGAGGCATCTGGGCTCTCAGATCATCTGTCTGGGTACTCTGCATCTGTTAGATACTTGTATATCTGTATCCTGCAGATGAAACCATACAGCTGCTTATTAAGCATCTCTTCCACCCCAATCAACTCATTACTGAAAAAGACACAGCCAATAATTATGCCAGAAGCTGTTTGAGCTCTGGAAAGCAGACTATGGATAGCTGCCCTTGTAGGGTAATAAGAGTTCAGACAGTCATTAGTATCTGTATTAAATCTACTAATTGCCTGGGGTTATGGCATTGGCGGGGGGTGGGGGGAGGGGGGAGGTGGAGATTCTGTTGTGTTCCTCAGACTTTTAATCTGTTTATTTACTGAGTAAACATAACTGATTCATCTCACCTTTGCTCAAGTTAACACTGCCTGGGGAGTTTTCCTCAGTATTTCCGAGAATCACATCAATGCACGTGGAAAACGCCTGCTCTTTTCAAACATCCTAATACCTCAGATCTGAGCCTTTTACAGAACATTACCTTTTCTCTGCTCCTACAGCAAGTCTTTTCAAAGGGCAAGTAATTCCTGTCCAGTTGAAAGCCAGGCTCACTCTCAGTTCTTAGGGCAGCTGAAAAAAAGAATGCTGAAATATTGGGAAGTCCTCAAAATGACCGCACTGGATTCTTGCAAAACTCTGTCCCTCTTTTCCCACTGCAATGTGTGTTCTTAAGTATACACAGCATGGTGGAGATCCAGTAAAATCAGAGAACTCTGTATATCTCCAGCTCTTCTCCTTCTAAGTTCTGAAGATCATACTGCAGAGCAGGGCCCAGTGACTCAACTGCCTTGAAACTAAAGGTGATCATTTTGACTGAGCTTAGACTGGCCTCTGCTGTGAAGGACAACAAAAAGTCCTTCTATAAATGTATTAATAGCAAGAGGAAGGGCAAGGACAACTTCCATTCCTTGGTGGACACGGAGGAGAACGTTGTAACAAAGGATGAGGAAAAGGCAGAGGTACTTAACACCTTCTTTGCCTCAATTTTTACTAGCAGGACAGAATGTCTTCCAGACAGCTGGCCTGCAGAGCTGGCAGAAGGAGCCAGGGAGCAGCATAGTTTCACTATGTTCCATGAGCAGGTATTTACAGATCTCCTCAGCCACTTGGATGCCCACAAGTCCATGGGACCAGATGGGATCCATCCTAGGATGCTGAGAGAGCTGGCAGATGAGCTGGCCAAGCTGCTCTCCATCTTTTTTCATCAGTCCTGGCTCACTGGAGACATCCCAGAAGACTGGAAGCTGGCCAACGTGGTACCCATCCACAAGAAGGGTCGGTTGGATGAGCCAGGCAATTACAGGCCTGTCAGCCTGACCTCAGTGCCAGGCAAGATTATGGAACAGGTCATCCTGAGTGCAATCACACAGCACTTACAGGATGGCCAAGGGATCAGGCCCAGCCAGCATGGGTTTAGGAAGGACAGGTCCTGCCTGACCAACCTGATCTCCTTCTATGATCAGGTGACCCGCCTGGTGGATGTGGGGCAGGCTGTGGATATAGTCTACCTGGACCTCAGCAAGGCCTTTGACACCGTCCCCCACAGCAAACTCCTGGCCAGGCTATCAGCCCATGGCTTGGATGGGAGCACACTGCGATGGGTTAGGAACTGGCTGGAGGGCCGAGCCCGGAGAGTGGTGGTGAATGGTGCCACATCCAGCTGGCAGCCAGTCACTAGTGGTGTGCCCCAGGGATCAGTACTGGGCCCCATGCTCTTTAACATCTTTATTGATGATCTGGATGAGGGCATCAAGTCCATCATCAGTAAATTTGCTGACGACACCAAGCTGGGCGCAGGAGTTGATCTGCTGGAGGGTAGAGAGGCTCTGCAGAGGGACCTTGACAGGCTGGACAGATGGGCAGAGTCCAACGGCATGAGATTGAACACATCCAAGTGCCGGGTTCTGCACATTGGCCACAACAACCCCATGCAGAGCTACAGGCTGGGGTCAGAGTGGCTGAGAGCAGCCAGGCAGAGAGGGACCTAGGGGTGCTGGTTGATGGTAGGCTGAACATGAGCCTGCAGTGTGCCCAGGCAGCCAAGAGGGCCAATGGCATCCTGGCCTGTATCAGGAACAGTGTGGCCAGCAGGAGCAGGGAGGTCATTCTGCCCCTGTACACTGCACTGGTGAGGCCACACCTCAAGTCCTGTGTCCAGTTCTGGGCCCCTCAGTTTAGGAAGGAGGTTGACTTGCCGGAACGAGTCCAGAGAAGGGCAACAAAGTTGGTGAGGGGTTTGGAACACAAGCCCTACGAGGAGAGGCTGAGGGAGCTGGGGTTGCTTAGTCTGGAGAGGAGGAGACTCAGGGGTGACCTTATTGCTCTCTACAACTACCTGAAGGGAGGTTGCAGACAAATGGATGTTGGTCTCTTCTCCCAGGCAACCAGCACCAGAACAAGAGGACACAGTCTCAGGCTGCGCCAGGGGAGGTTTAGGCTGGAGGTTAGGAGGAAGTTCTACACAGAGAGAGTGATTGCCCATTGGAATGGGCTGCTCGAGGAGGTGGTGGAGTCACCATCACTGGAGGTGTTCAGGAGGAGACTTGATGGTTTAGTTGATTAGGTGGTGTTGGATGATAGGTTGGACACGATGATCTTGAAGGTCTCTTCCAGCCTGGTTTATTCTAAATATCCCAAATGTGAACTGTGCCAGGTGTGATTTTTATTCTGTTCTGATTTTTATGTAACACCAAGCACTAAGCTCCATAAAGACAGTAAGATTATTACAGAAACTATCACCTTCAAAACCTGCTTCTCTTTAGCTTTTGTAGTAGCAACAAAGATATCCTGAGAATTAAATCCTTTTCTTAAAAGTAGATGTAATGACTCATTTTGAGTTACAAACTTCTCTAAATGAGTCTGCCAGATTTACACAGCAAGACCTGTTCTTTCTCCTGTTTGGTCTTCCAGTCCTGGAAATTGAGCATGGGGAATACACAGCTGGATCACTTCTTATTAATCCATCCCTGTCAAACAAATTCTGTGTGGCTAAGCTCTGTAAAAATCCATTTCCCTGCTGTTTTGTGGCAAAACACAAACATAAGAAGGGACCAAAGCTAATGCTACAGCCAGAGCCTCGCCAGCAAAGATGATGACAGCGTGTGAGAACAAGCACCTGCTCCCTTTCCACGCTCACTCTGGAAAGCAAATGTCTGCTCTCCCTTACACCATTACTCATATAGAGCACAGCCTAATGCTCTAAATGTCATCACTTGCTTATTTCAGCCTAACTCAGCAGGAACTGCTGCTCTGTTGGCTCAATATTGTAGTCAGGAGAAAAAGATGAGCAAAAAAGTCAAAACATTCTGGTATCTCCTAATGCCACCAAGAATTAGGTCCAGTATGTAAAAAAAGATATTAGGAATTAGGAATAGGTAGGAATAGGAAGGTATTAGGAATAGTGTGGCCAGCAGGAGCAGGGAGGTCATTGTGCCCCTGTACTCTGCATTGGTTAGGCTGCACCTTGAGTACTGGGTCCAGTTCTGGGCCCCTCAGTTTAAGAAGGACATCGAGACACTTGAACGTGTCCAGAGAAGGGCAACAAGGCTGGGGAGAGGCCTTGAGCACAAGCCCTATGAGGAGAGGCTGAGGGAGCTGGGATTGTTTAGCCTGGAGAGGAGAAGGCTCAGGGGTGACCTCATTGCCCTCTACAACTACCTGAAAGGTGGTTGTAGCCAGGAAGGGGTTGGTCTCTTCTCCCAGGCAACCAGCACCAGAACAAGGGGACACAGTCTCAAGCTGTGCCAGGGGAGGTTTAGACTCAAAGTGAGGAGAAAGTTCTTCACTGAGCGAGTCATTCGTCATTGGAATGTGCTGCCCAGGGAGGTGGTGGAGTCACTGTCCCTGGAGGTGTTCAAGGGGAGATTGGACGTGGCACTTGGTGCCATGGTCGAGTCATGAGGTCTGTGGAGACAGGTTGGACTTGATGATCCTTGGGGTCTCTTCCAGCCTTAGCTATACTGTGATACTGTGATATTCAGGTCAAACTTTCGGACAGACTTCACCGTCACCACTGAGAATTCTCCCCTGTTTCACAGGGGAGAGAACATACATGATACTCTGTCTCCCAGCATCCAGCAAGTGAGAGATAGCAAGGAGGCCTTTCCTTACTTTCAGCCTTTAGCTACATCTTGTCTCCAGCTTTCTGCCCTTGAATCTCCCTTGTTATGGAGCCATGGTTGGGTTTTTCTGTCTCCTCCTTTTAAGCTGCAATCTCTTGACTTTCTGCTGCATTCTTCCTACAATCAAGAGGTGTGACCAGATAAATCTTTCATCCTGTTTACACCCAGTCCACCCACTGATAGAAACTTTGTTTAATGCCAACACCAAAAGTTTTTTTAGATCAACTAGAGTTCAGTGTAGCTGATATTATCATCAGTCTGTGGAAGCCATCCACACCAGGAACTCTGC
Organism: Dryobates pubescens; assembly: GCF_014839835.1. Lineage (NCBI taxonomy): Eukaryota > Metazoa > Chordata > Aves > Piciformes > Picidae > Dryobates > Dryobates pubescens. The sequence continues at coordinate 3,589,592 of NC_071624.1, read as the reverse complement.
ACTACGGAGGCCACATCTGAATTAACTGTGTCAAGTTCTGGGCTCCCCAGCTCAGTGGAGACAAGGAACTACTGGATACAGTCCAACAGAGGCTACAAAGATGATGAGGGGACTGATGCATCTCTCTTGAAAGGAAAGGCTGAGAGACTTAGGGCTGTTTAGCCTGGAGAATAGCAGACTGAGAGGGGATCTTCTCAATACTTACCCATATATGAAGGGCAAGGGGCAAGAAGATGGGGCCAGTTTCTTTTCAGTGGTGCCCAGTGATAGGACAGGGGGGCAACAGGCACAAAGTAGAACAGGGACTTCCACCTAAACAAGAAAAAAACTTCTTTCTTGTCAGGATGATGGAGCACTGGAACAAGCTGCCCAGAGGCTGTGGAGTCATCTTCTCTGGAGACTTTCAAACCCTAGGTGGACCTGCTTTAGCAGCAGGGTGGTACTGAATGATCTCTAGAGGTCTCTTCCAACCCTACCATTCTGTGATTACATGACTCAATCATTAGTCTAGTCTTCAAGTCCCTGTTTTTAGAGTCGTCACTAAAAAGGGAAGTCAGCTGTCCACTCAGTTTGACTGGAAGATGGAGACTTCACCTATGAGATTCAGTGAGATTGCTAAGTGCTTAAGGATCAGAGATGCATCAGCAGGAGGCATTTAAGCTTCTAAATAATTTCAGACTATTGTAATTCCCAAAGTATTCTCTTAAAGTTCTTTTTAAGGGTAAGTGTCTGTAGGGTTGGGCTTTTTGCTTTGTCTTGCTATATCTAGAACTCAGGAACCAAAAGACCAGCCCAAAGGTGTACAGATGTCCCCTACCAAGATCAAAGATGTCACTCAGCTTTTTAACATGAATTCACAGACAATTTTTAGGCATCATCATCAAATGTGGATGTTGCTTCCTTCCTGGCAGGCTCTCAGGAGCAGTGGGGCAGAACTTGGGAGCATTAAGTGGCCATTCCCTCCCCATGTCATGCCTCCTGCTGTGCCTGTGCTGGGTCAGCAGAGTAGTCACCCAGTCTCTGCCTGAGCCCCAATGGCCTGGCAAGGACTGCAGGGATACAGTCAGGCCATGGTTGGGGCTGTGGCCAGCAGTCAGGGCAGCACCAGCAAAGTAGAAGTCTGGGTGCAACTGTCCCCCAACTCTATGTCATGTTGCTTCTCCACAGCAGCCTGATTTTGGGTTACAGATTGTCTCAGACACCCATTGCCAGCCTTGCTTGAAGAAAAGGTTTAGAGAAGACAAAGAGGTTGCAGAGCCCCTTGGTGCACTCAGGGTCCTGACAGCAATACTCAAAACTGAGCTGTGGTCCTTTTAAGCATACCTGCTAGTGCATTCCGTGCAGATGGTGTTGTCTATGACTCATCCATGGCCAGAAACCTCTTTACCAGCAGGCTGTCATGAACTGTAGGGTGTTACATTTTTTTCAGATTATTAAAATTTCCATTCCTTTCTCCTTCTGTGATGTGCTTGCATACTTCTTTAACACAAGTGCAGCCTGAGAGCAGGACTAAAGCTGGGGCATGCTGAAAGCTGGCCCCTAAAGGACACTGTGTAGCACACACTCGCTGCCTTGACAAGACATGGCACACAGCTTCAAATCAATTCCTTTGCAAAGATCAGTAACTCAAAACCCACATGTACTATAAAACAATCTAAATGAACCACTCTCTGTTCCCCCATCACCACAGGCAGCTGAGCTACCAACACACACTGGTAGAGTGATCCCAGGAGCGTGTTCAGTCTCTAGCAAGAGCAGTGTTTCCTATGGGGCAAATGCTGGGGTAGCTCTGCTATGCTCTTCAACCAAAATCTCTTATATTTTTAACATGGTTGTACCATTTAGAGTACCAGAGAAATCGCAGCCCTCCAGCTCCTGAGATAATAGCAGTTACTCAAAAGTTTAACATTCTGGGCAACACACTTGAGCATGGCCTCAGCTGAAATCCAAACCCCCTTCCAGTCCCAAGCCATGCACCCAAAATGTAGCTCCTTAATCTTACATTTCCATTCTCAAAACTGGTTTATGTCTTGGTTACATAGATTGAATAAGGTTCCTTAGCAAACTATCCTACTTTGATGGTTCTCTAACCTCTACCAAATGTCAGAAGTTATCTCCTGGGCCAGGAAAACTAAGAGCTATCCCTCCAGGACCCACAGGGCCAAGCAACACCCAAGCAGCAATCCCTCTCCTCCTTTCCTACAGGCATCTTCTGCTGCCTTCTACACTGTGCTACCCATTTGAGGAGTCACTTGTCCACAGGGATCTTTTCCTGGGCTTGACACTTGCTACAAAGCCACAGCTGGGACTCTACAATGAATCTGCCCCAGATTTCCCACAGCAGTGAGAAAAGCCTGCTGCTTCTGTGCCTTGAAAAGTGTGGGATTGAGTCACCTTTCTTCTTATTTCTGTGAGCTGGGAGACCTGAAGATCTTGTGTATGCCTGGAGGTGGAGAACATGGTGCAAATAAGAAATGAAGAACTAGGGGTAATGAAATAACTGGTGTGCAACAAAACCCAACATGAACACAAAACCCCTGTGTGGGTTTCCTTCTCACTGAGAGGTTCGCTGCACAGCGCCCAGACCTATCTCAATCACTCACCCACATTCGCCTTCAGCAGCATGAGGCAGCCCAGGTGTCTCCTGTACCTTGGTGTGGGAAATAGACCTCTCTTAAATGAAATGAGACACTTTTAAATAATGAAAACATTTAAAACACCTTAATCACAGGCAGAGAGATTTTTGAAGAGATCACTTATTTCCAAGTGCAGCCCACCAGGAGGAAGGCAAAAGGTGACAATACTTAGGCTCTTGCAGAGCCAGAGCTCTGGGTCTGTCTGCTTTCCCTGCCCTTCTAGTGGGCAGCAACTGGGCCTTGGGCTCCCTGCAAACTGGAGCAGGGCTACAAGCAAGCAATGCAAAAACCTGGCTGTGAAAATTCAGCTGAATGCAAAACAAAACCCAGCACTCAAGCTCACACTGCACACTGGCTCTGTGGCTGACCTCGTGTGGTTCTTCAGTATGTGCATGGGGAAGTCTGATTAGGAACTAGCACAAAGTTGACAAATACAAACTATTTACAACAGTATAATGTCCCTTCTTTTGTTTGTTTTTTCCCCCTAGCCTGTTGCTAGGAGATTGTTAGGACCAGACTGTAAATCTCCGTCCTGCTAAGCAGCAGCTCCCCCTGCCAGGGGTCACTTGGACACCAGGTTGGAAGGTGCTATTGAGCAGAAGAGCCACAATCATGTAGTGTGCCCATTTAGAGAATTACAATTAGCATGTGTGCATTTTCCTCCAAACATGTCTTCTCCTCAATCCAGAAGCAGGAGTTCTTCTACACAAATAGTCATTATTTCTTAATTTGGCAAATCAGGTCAGATGAACAGAAGAAAGCAAGCACAAGAAATAGCTACTTTAGGATCATCACTCTTCTTTCCTACTCAGGAGGAACCACTAGTTATAGCCTGCCAAATTTCAGCCTGGAACTGTGTGTATGCTATTAAACTGCAGTTTTAGAAGCTTCAGCTCCTCTTTATCTCAAACTTGATCTGACTTTTCACAAGTTTATGAGATCAGAAGCAATATAATGGATCCTGGAAAAATTTGTTCAGAAGAACGAAGTGTCAACACCACAAAACATGAACCAAGCATCAGCCCTTCAAAAACTGAACTGTGGTAGAAATGTTAAGTTTAAATAAATCCTGTAGTTAGAGGGGAAAAAAAAAATATTCTAACACTTTCTCCTCTTTCTCTCTTAGTTCAGATCACAAGCCTGGCTGCTAAATCAGCATTAAAGCCATAGCCCTACTTAGTTTTGCTTCAGTGGTTGTGGTTATTTACAACAAAAAAATGTTCAAGACCAGAGCAATTTTGTGCTAAAATGTCTAAATAGTTGGCTTTAGAACTGCTTACCAGGAAAATAACAGGAAAAGGATGTGGCCTGATAAATACTTGCAACAACCTCATCAGATTTATATTTGTTCATATGAATGTGATGTCACTAGGAATTAGTAAGTATGAGATGTTTGAAGGGTATGCATACCATGGTACAAAATTAGCAGTACAGTAAGTTGCACTTTCAGGTAGGAGGACAAGGCATTTTTAAATTCAAAGAAAATGTTGTCCAGTAAAAGCTCTTTAAACCTTTCAGTGAAGGCAAAGGAGAAAGAAAAATAAGGAAAAAAATGCACAGAATGGTGCAGCCTCAGCCTTCACACCTACTCTCTGAGAGGGCCAGTGGAAACAAGAAGGGGAAGATGGCAGGACCAGGGCTCTCCCTTTGCTTGGCTGTAACCCAGCTTGTGGTGCAAGGTAGCCCCTTCCTACAGGGACTGCATATCTCAACTATGCAAACTTACTGCAGCACACAGTTACAGATAGATACAAAGGCTACCTTGGAGATTACAGGTGACATGAACCTCCCTCTGCCCATGGATGGCAGAGCAGGAACACCTTGCACACATCTGCAGCAAGAACAGATGGAAAAGTGGAAAATGAGCACATAAGAAGAGAAAAATTCCTCACAATTTCAGCCTAATCCCTGTGAAAATCTGAGAAGCCATCAAGCCCCTTTCCTCCATCCCTCCTCTCCCATCTGTCCAAGGGTTCAGTCTCAGAGAGATTTAACAATTAAGAAGAAAAAAAAAAAAAGCCCTAAATTTGGTCTTACTGAACAATTAGGAGTGCAAGAAAAAGCATAAAGGAAATATCAACCTAAGCAATAATATGGAAAACCTTGACTTGCAAAGGTGATCCAGAACCACCACTTCTACAGTGTAAAAAACCAGTCCCCAAAACCCCACTCCCAATTTCTTTTTGTCTCAAAGCCAAGAGCTTAGCAGGAGTCAATGGAGCAGTACAAATCAACTGGTATTAGGAAGAACTGATTCCCTTTACTTGGGTTATTTTACAGGTTATTTCTTGAGCCAATACTTGAATCTTCCACTCCCAGGACTGTGCAGTATGAAGGGCTCAGAGGATTAAAAATAGCATTTCCTGAGTGACTTGGGCCCCTCAGTTTAAGAAGGACATCGAGACACTTGAACGTGTCCAGAGAAGGGCAACAAGGCTGGGGAGAGGCCTTGAGCACAGCCCTGTGAGGAGAGGCTGAGGGAGCTGGGATTGTTTAGCCTGGAGAAGAGAAGGATCAGGGGTGACCTCATTGCCCTCTACAACTACCTGAAAGGTGGTTGTAGACAGGAAGGGGTTGGTCTCTTCTCCCAGGCAACCAGCACCAGAACAAGGGGACACAGTCTCAGGCTGTGCCAGGGGAGGTTTAGACTCGAAGTGAGGAGAAGGTTCTTCACTGAGAGAGTCGTTCGTCATTGGAATGGGCTGCCCAGGGAGGTGGTGGAGTCACCATCCCTGGAGGTGTTCAAGGGGAGATTGGACATGGCACTTGGTGCCATGGTCTAGTTGTGAGGTCTGTTGGGACAGGTTGGACTTGATGATCCTTGGGGTCTCTTCCAACCTTAATTATACTGTGATACTGTGATACTGTGACTTCTAAGTCTCTCAGCTATGGCCTGAATGTAGTTCAGCAAGACTTTTTCTAAGGACAGTATGACAGCAAAACCACTCTGTACATACTGCCCTACAAATGTTAAATGGCTCACACTCCACATTTTATAGGTAAACCACAAGAAGGGGATTACTCACACTGTCAAACCATAGGGCTACTGGCTGACTAGCTTCTTCAGGCACTTTGGTCTGCTGCTTTGGTTAGCAAGCACTGATGACAGCCTGGATGGTGGGAACAAGCCAGTGACTGCTTCTCAAACTGCCTTGCAAACTCCTATCCAACACATGTGCCAGTGTCACTGGCTCCTGTCACCCAGTGTCTCCTCTCCTTCTACCAGCCTTGATTCCAGGCAATGGGAAGGTGTTCCTGAGGTCATCATCAGCCAGGAGGGCAAAATGTATCCTGAGGTTCGCCAAACACAGTACAACCATCTAGTCACAACAGGTGATTATCCTACTAAATTCAGCATTGCTGAGGCCTCACTTGGAGTTCTCTTTCTGCACCTATACTGTGTAGCTATTGCACAGTAGTTCTTCTGGAAAAGGAAAAAAAAAAGAGCAGCTCAGGAGCTAGGCCTTGCAAAAGTCCCTAATGCCAGATGACGACAATGGCAAGAAGCACAAAGCTATTAGAAGTATTCCTGGACTTTCTTCTGCATAAACTTCATAAACTTCTTGCTGTTAGCAACCAAAGCTATAAAAATCAGTGCCTCAGGGAAGGGGGAAAAAATAGAGAGAGAAAAGAAGAAAAACCAGCAACAACAAAACAAGCAACCAACCAACCAACCTTAAAAAATACTACATCAAAGTTAAGCAAATTTCAAAAGGAAACAAAATTGTGCAGGCTATTTTCTGTGATTCAGAGACATGTGGGATGCTGCACACATTTCACATCGAAGAAAGCAAATGCTTAACTCCAGTGCTCAACAGTAGTCTGAAAAACAGCACTGCAGTATTCTTTAGTGCAGCACATGTGCTGAAGCTCCCATGCCTATAGTTAGAAAGATGGTGCTGGCAATGCAAGGCACAAAAAGAAGAAAGTCTTCTGCTAAATGCACAAAAGATGCTTAGCCAAAGAAACCAAGTATTTAGAAGTAGAGATTCTTCCTCTAAACTGTATCCTCTTAAAAGGAATAATAATGGGAAAAGAAATTATGAGTGCTCAGCAAATTGCCTTAATTTAGGTGACTAAAACAGTGCTTCTGCACAAACACCATACCATTAACATACTTAAGAGAGTGCAAGATCTACCTGAAGGCCACCACTCCCTCAGCTCAGCTACAGAAAAAAGGGGGAGAGAAAAACCTTTTTAATCCTTGCTGAAATCTGCACAGGGCATAACTGCAGAAACACTCTGCTTTTATCACATATGCACAGCCTCATCCAGACTAAAATGTTACTGAAGTTAAGTGGAAAGACTGAAAGATTAAGTGGTCAGATACATGTGGAAAAGTACATGAAATATACCTTGTCACATTCTTGATTACTACTTCTGTTACTACATTGTTTCAACACTTGCCAACCAAGGATAGTTAATTCGGGATATGAAAGGGCAGACATACAAATAACTTCTGAAGAATGTAGGGGTGTGAACACCCAAGTAAGACTGATGCAATGCTGTGTCTCCTAGGCTGCAGACAAGGAGCTGGGTCCCAGGAAGGAGCAGGCTAAAAATAGTGTGTTGGCAGCGGGAGGGAGGTATCTGGATCTGGGAAACCACATCCCACTGCAGGTGTCTTGTATCACTTTTGAAAGTCCTTTTGCTTATCTCTGCTTTGATTCCCCTCATGTAAAATGGAAAAGATAACAGACCCACACTACCAGAATGACACCAGAGCAGTTACATTTAAGAGAGGACGGAAAACCCCAAACTTGGCAGCGTCAAGTAGGCAAGGCTGACGTCGTGCATCACAATGCCTTGTGTAGACACATGAATACCCCCAGAAGCGGTGTGGTTAAGCACAGCAAAACCCACATCTCACCAGCACAGTGCTCAAGGCTAATATTTGATACACAGGTTGTAAAGTTAGTGAAGCACCATACAAGAAGAAGATATGGATGTTAACAGCCACATCTTCTACGCACTCTGCCTTTGGTGATAGCAAAGTTAAACCTTCCTAGTACATCATGAAATAATAAACATGTATTGCTGCTGGTCTGTTAACATTATAGGAGACCATGAGCGGACACGATTAAGTAACAAACCCAAAGAAAGCAAAACTAATTCTAATAAAAATTCTTTTTTAACAAATCTCCTATTCCCCCCCACCCCCAATCAAGTCTTTTGAAAATTTATGATTCTGTAAGGATATTTCCTTCAAGGAATATATTATCAATATACATTCAGGGAAAGGCAATGTTGCCAAATCCCAACTGCTGTCACTGCATTTCTTACTAATTATCTCTTCATGCTCATTATCTAAACTCAAAGGTTTGCTGCCTTTCAATTTCTCCTACCTTAGGAAGAACAGAAACCACAATTCAGCTGGCAACTTACCTGCTTTTTCTGCCAAGTACTTGTAACAGACTACCAAGTTGTGGGATCACACCATTTGTTTGGGGGTTTCATTTTAAGAAATGTTCCTGAAGCAGCAGTCATTAGGTAACACAGCTCATTGGTAACCAGCTGGTTTAGCTAAAATGCTAAAGATAAATGGATAAAACCTTTTGGTATTTTCATCACAAAGAAGCTAGAATTGGCTGCTGAACAGACAGGTGCATGCCATGTTCAATACATGGAATCCTTCAGTAAGGCCTCACTAGAAGAATGCTTTAGAATATGGGAAGAGCAAAGGCTAGAATCTAAGCAAGGGAGCCTTTCTGATCAAGTTCTCCTTATTTTCTCAAGTACTTATTGCTGGAAGCAATATTGGCAATGCAAATGCAGTTTCTTAGGATCCTCCCCTAAATGTCCACTGAAGTCAAAGACAGGATGCCATATTAGATGCACTTCTTCCCTTGCCTAAAATGACTCCTATTCAGTTCATTATTTTCTTATAATGACTCTCAAGAAGCTTTCCTCCTTGCCATGAGGGCTGCCCTAAACATGCCTAACAATTTCTCACGGGCACACAAGCCTTGGAAACGAGGCAAGGAAATCTGACATTTCCCATTAAGAAGAAATGGAGATGTGTGCCATGTGGGCTCTGATCAAGAGTCTCCCAGTCTTAAGAGGGTGCACCCCAGAAAGACACAGTTTCTTGGTCACAAGAGCATCAAAGCTAGCTCAAAATGTGTTTAAGTGCCTTTTGGAAAGCAGGTCTAGTTACACAGTTACTTTACTAGAGTTGTACTTGCACTTTAGCACTCTGAAAAATAGAACAAGATCTCCTTGGTCATCTTCAGTAACTACTTTTTTCTCTCTACCTTGAAAAATTCCAGTGGAAGTACCTGTCTCATCATGCTGGGAGAGGGGTCTTACAGTTTGGAGGTTTGCGTGATAATGGGAAATAGCTAATTGACAAAAATGCTGCCTCAAGTGTTTCAGAGGCTGTCATAAACTGAAGACTGGTGCAGGTAATGGTTTGAGTAGAAAAAACAAAATTGCCTTGGCATGTCAAAATGAGTCAGCCTTTAGGCTGGGAAGAGGCACAGGCTGGGGTGTGGTAGGCAGGGCCCTCAGCTGCTGTGTGCGAGCCCTGCTCGAATGCTTGCTCTGTGGAGTTGGGGAATAACTGAGAGTGCAAAAGCTGCAACATGAGACAGATCTCCACCCAGTTGTTGCCATGGGTGCTGCAGCTTGAGAGTTAGGAGAATAAGCAGGTATGAGAATGAGCACCTGAAGTGCATAGATTGTCTTAGATCAGAACGTAGTAGAGACCTGGGGGGAAAGAGTTTATTTGCCTTTGGGTTTTTTCACATTTCACTACTCTCACAGCACTGCCATGGCAAATACCCACCTTGCTGACCTGTCCTGAGGAGGCCCACGGGAGAATCCCCAGCTGATTTCTCTGTGGAAATGGGGACATGTCTCTGAACAAATACTAGATCACTTCAAAACTAAACATACCAGAGCTCAAGGAAAGACCGCAGTTCACCTGCTCTCCAAGCAGCAGGTTTAGGTCCTCCAGTGTTGAAAGGATCCTTCGCTGGCTCTGTCTTGGTCCTTATGTGTTGCCTTCCTCAAGCTGTAGGACAGAGGACACTAAACACCAGTGAGAAGACCATTGCCTGGGGTCAGACCCCTGTACCAGCACAGCAGCTTCCTGGCCCTGGCTTCTCAGAAACCCACAGGCTTCCTGTCACTTTGACAGCAAAGCTCCATTTCAGCTGCTTCTGTGCTTCGTCCCTCTCCATCCATCACCATTACGGCTTTTGGCTCTTCCGTTTCTCATCACTGCTGAGCTGTCCACAGCTTGAATGATGAATCAAACACAGAGGCCAGTTACGACAGAGCCTAGTGCTTGGCTGGTGGAAGCAGGTTGTGGGATAAGCTGTCTGACCTACAGGATAAACCGTCCCTCTGCTGATCAGCCACAGAGAGAGACATGAGAGAGCTGAAGTCGATGTTTCTCATTTCCCCTATAGCCACGAGATGGAGCAGCTCAACAAGAAACGGCTCTGCAGAGCCGCCGGAATTAAGTGACGGGACTTGACTTCATCCCAATTCTGACTCACCCAGAGGTTGCAGGCAGCCCTGGTGGGATGCTACAATGGCTCAAGGTAAGTAAGTGGCCCACAGCAGACAGGAGCAAGCTCCAATAGCCTCCTGGGTCAAGTGCCATGTGGTAGGCAGTGAGAGGTTGGTGTTGCTGAGTGAGGCCTCTTAGTAAGACCAAGGAACTTAGACTAACTGAGCCTCCCCGATGGTAACTCCAGCTAAACCCAATCTAATAGTAAAAGCTCTGGGACCATCCCAAGGCTCCATGTGTTGCTCTATCAGGGCTTTTGTTGCCCCACCTCTTGCTGTTTCCTTCTGGTTGGCTTCCAAAACCTCCTCCCCAGAACAGTTAGAGCAGCCCTTCAGAGAACAGAAAATAGATGTACCTGGAGACATGGAAGGGCAAAGGGGAGGTGAACAAAACTGAAAAGTAGAGAAGGGCATTTGAGTGGAAATCAAGGAAGAAAGCAGGGAGATAAGAGCAATGGATGCTCTCTTCTCAAGCAGGCACATCTTTTTCTCACTGGTTAGGCTCTGATTTAGATAGAGGGGGAAAATAACACCATGTCTTCATTCCACAACCCTGCATGGTGCAATGATTATTGATTTGTCTCCTCAGCTGGAAGGATGTCAGCAGGAGCAGGCCCATACTGATACTCTTCCTGAGTCAGGAGTGACAGCTGAAGAGCCAGGACCATGGCACTTCTTTGCAATGCAGTCTGGTGTGAGGGCACAGCAACAGACCAGCAGTGCCTTGAGATGGCTGGCACAGCCCATCATGGCAAGGAGAAGGCCCCAGGGACAAGCCCAGGAAGTCAAGAGAGCTTCACTAGCTGCTATCCAGGGATGCATACATGGCCTGAAGAAGAGGCAATGGCAATATGGCAAAGTTCTCAATACTAGCAAAAAAATAATAAATGCTGTGAAATAGCTCCTTCATCAGGAAAGGTGAACAAGATGATGCACAGAAACTGCACAAAGCAGTAGGTGCTTTACACATTGGTGGCATCACTAACGCACACAGAGGTGCCAAGGAGAGTAAAGTTTGCAGGGTGTGGCCCTCTTCTCCCAGTTCTGCAAGAAAATGGGCAGAACACTTGGCCTTGACTGTTTCATGAAAGAGTCACATCCCATTAACTCAGAGTAAGGCTTGCAGTGAGAAATGAAAGGTATCTTGGCTGCCCACAGCTTTCTCGCCTCTGCATCACATGTTAAGTTATTAATCAGCAGTCTGAGAATCCCTCATGGACTATCCCAGCCTTTTCATTACTCTGCTCACTCTGTTTCATTTCCCCCTCTCCGATCAGTCCTTGTTCTTTTCTTGATTTTGAAGGGAGAGAAGCCTTCACACTCTGTTCCAGGTGTCACAAGAACCTACACACCTTGTCCCCTACCCCTTCATGATTTCCTGGCCATTTCTTTTCAGATCTCTCCCTTAAAAGATTCACAAAGATGTTTGCTGGAAAAACAAACAACAACAAAAAAACAGCCCACCTGTTGTTGGTGGTTACACTATGATGTGCCAACCCTAGCACTGCTGCTTCCCCATCTGTCCCTTTTCAAAGCACCTTTCTTGAGACGTGGGTTCACACAGAGCTTCGTGCAGCAAGCACCCCCAGGAAGGCATGCTTCTGGGCAGCCTCTGCTGAAGCAGGCAGCACTTAGGTGGGCTGAGAATATGAATATCAAAGAGAAAATTAAAGAGAAGAGCAAGCTCCCTCTGTGTGAAGGGAAAACCTTGAGTGGTGAAGAGAGCACCTCTGGTCCACTTATTAGTGACAGTATCACATCTGCCCCGACCAGGGCAGGAGCACAGAGCACTCTGGCAGCTGGGCTTACATCTCACTCTCACAGCAGCCTTGGTTCCCACCTTGTAGGCTGGCTCAGGCCCCAAATACTTCATGGTAAAGGCACCTGCCAGCATCGTGTGATTTTGTGAACATCCAAAATGCAGTCATGGTGACAAGGCCACCACTGGGTGTACAGAAGTGAAACCTTGCTGAGCAATGTGACGAGGTATTGTTCATGCAGACCTTCTATCTGAATAGGCTGGGGTTTTTACCTCATGAGTGAGGTCATCTCAACTAAAATACCATGGGGAAACCCAAAGTTCTATTCTTCCTTTTGTCTCCTATCCCCTATTTCTTTCACAGGTGCACAGTTTGAATTTAGCCAATATAACCCACAGTTTTGACTTTTAAGGAGTATGCAGGGCAACAAGGGAAAATACATTCCCTGCTTCCCAGGAGTGTAAACAGATTTAAGAGTAACCTTTGTCTCTTTTGAAAATAGCAACTTGAGGTGAACATATCAGATCACCACTGAAAATCAGTGACCTTTTTTTCCTTTTTGCTATCATGAAAAGTAAGAGAAACGATGACAGCAATAGCTCAGGAGCTAGCTTAGAGCACATTTTGACAGCTAACACTCTACCCACAGATGCTACATACAATCAATAAAATCATGTCTTGTAGGAAAAAAAATATCCAAGAACGACCTGCAGGGCCAGGATTTCCTTCTCTGTTACTGGAGGCTGTTTTGAGTGGGTGACTCAGACACTGGCCCCACCAAGCTGTGTATTTACATCCTTAAACGAGCTCTATGTACATAGAGCGTGCAGGCAGACACAGTGTGGGGAGACCGCTGCTGTAATGGAAATACGTGATGAAACAAAAAGCAGCAGCCCATCGTGCTTACTGATACGCTGACCAGCAGTTGCTTTGCACACAGCTCACTCCACTGCCTTAAAAGAAAACACAAGACTCCAGAATTCTTCAAGATGAGAGGGAGAAAAAGTCAACAACCAGAGCTAGAGACAGCCTAAAGGTAAGATAAAGAGAGAATGTTTCTTTGTAGTGAAACCTTGCCTCAAAAACTTCCTTTTTTGCTACAAGATCTAAAAACTACCCACATTGCACATGGCTTGTTTTGTTTATAGCATATCTACCTTTTGTGGTTGGTTTTTAAGAACATACAGTCTCTACTTTGCATGTATGCTTTTAAATGGTTGGTTGGTTGTTTTGGTTTGGCTTTTCTATTTTGTCTATAAATCTGCACAACAGACTCCAGTCTAAAAGGGCTTTTTATCGTAACTAGATTTTTCTCAGGTGAAAAATCTTGGTAAGAAACTGCAAATTTCCTTCTCTAGACCCAGGATTTCTTGCACACTCTACTAAATACTAAAGAGGAAACAAAAGGCAAACAAAAAGTAACAACAAAACATAACAAACAAAAAAGGACTGAAAGAAAAATAAAGGACCTAATGAAAACTCCCACAGAGGCAAAGAAGTAAAGAACTTTGTCAATATTTATTACTTTTCAGTAATTCTTTCATTAACTTTTCATCCCTTTGGCTCTCAGTAATGGGTTCCCTCTCAGAGTTTAGACTGACAGCACTGCAGTGGATCATGGGGACTCAGCATGAGCACAGCATCTTGGGCTGACAAACTAGGCCACCCTCTTGTACCAGGCACTATCTCTGCCCAAGTCATCAGTGTAACCCCTCATCTGCCACAGGCCACCTGAATTCAGAGGTTCATGGACCTAAAGAGCTCCTAATCTCTCTCAAACCACAGCATGGGACAGCTTACCTCTGAAATACTCAGGGAGGGACTTGATCTGCAGAACAGGAACTTCTACTGTGCAGCTGACAACCATTTGACAAATCTGAAGTGAAAGAGCATCAAGATCAGTAACTCATGTAGGAAAGGCACGGGTCAAAGTAGTGACAATTCGAGAACAGTAGACAAAAATAATTCTTGGGCACTGATGGAAAGATCTCTGACAGGCTTTATTTACAGATTACATTTGCTGTGATAGAGCGGGCTCGAAGAAAGGACCAGGTGTTCCTGTGGATGTGCATTTGGAAGTGATTCCAGCTGAGACCAGCATTGCAGAAACCAATGAGAGCCTTCCCACTCCTTATCAGGAGAGGCAGAGGGCAGGACTAAACCAGCACTCTTCTAAAGGAGAGAATTGCTTCATGATCTCTGCTCAGAAGTTGCCTCGACATTTTCTGTCTCCTCTTTGCAGAGGAGAAACCAGCTGCATGTTTTCTGCAACCCCTGTCTCTGCAGATAGAAATTTATCTGCTGTGGTAAGTCCAGCTGCTTTAGACATAAACTGAGGTTCTTAAATCTCATTCTTCCTTTAACTCCTTCATTTCTGCTAGAAATAGGCTGTCTGAAACTTCCTGCCTGCTGCTTTTAGCAAGCTTATCAGAAAGGTCAGAAGTAATCACAGCACTTCTTTGCCAGGGTCATGTTAGGAAAGGGTGCATGATGGCAATGACTGTTTGGATTTGCACATTAGTAAACATAGGGGACCCTATAGCTTTTGGCTCTCTCCAAGGTCCCTTACAATACCTTGATTCAGGAAACCTGATCTAATTAATTGCCCTCATCCACACAATCCAAGTAACCCTATAAAATCAGAAGCTGCTACCTTGGCTCTGCAAAGAGATCACATAATTCCGACAGGATGGTGCGGTCACATCTATTCTTTGGCTAGCCTATAGGGCAGCACAGTTTGGGGTAACAGGTAACAGTGCAAGTGAGGCTTGGCCTCCAGAAAGCCTTATTCCTCCTTGAGGCACAACCTTACCCCATGATCCCTTGGCACAGAGCAGCTCCTTTTCACTGGGAGCTACACTTAAGCACTTGGCAACCTGAGAGGAAAATGCATCCTCAGGTCTGTGAACAGAGAGACCTCAGTGGCTTTGGTACCATGCCTTAAATGTGATCTTCCTCCTTTGTGGTAAAGGGGATTTTCTTCTCTTCCAGCATACCAGGAGATATGAATGACACCCATGCCCAGAGCAATACCAGCAACATTAGCGCTGCTGTGGAACTGTTCCAGCTCATCATATACACCCCCACATTTACCCTGGGACTGCTGTTCAATGTGATGGCTCTGTCATTCCTGTTTTTTAAGGTTAAAAAGCTGTCAGAATCAACAGTTTACATGATAGCCCTTATTTTCCTGGATACTTTGCTGCTCTTTACGCTTCCTTTTAAAATCATTTCCTACCACCGCCAGGGCGAATGGAATTTGGGATCTGTGTTTTGTTCCACCTTGGAGAGTCTTTATTTTGTGAACATGTATGGCAGCATCCTCATCTCCCTCTGCATCTGTGTAGACCGGTACATTGCCATCCGGCATCCTTTCACAGCTTCTACCCTGAGATCCACCAAGAAAGCTGCCATGATCTGCGCGGTCATCTGTCTGGGCACCTCAGCTGGAACAGTCTCTACTTTCCAACTGCATGGAGAGGGCAACAACATCTCCTCCTGCTTCCATAACTTCTCCAAAAGCACATGGGAAAACAAAGGCCTGTTCAGTGCTTTGGAGACTGCCTTCTTCAGCAGCACAGCAGTCATGACCTTCTGCACTGCTCAAACTGTCAGGTGCTTGAGGAAGCACAGAAGAACAGAAAACCCCCAAGCACACATCACCAGAGCAGAGAAAATAGTGGTGACAAACCTTGCTGCATTTTTGGTCTGTTTTACGCCTTACCACGTGGCATACTTCCTATACTTTTTGGTGAAGAATAACATCATTCACACCAGCTTCCAGCAAGCGCTACGACACGCAGTTCAGGTCACCCTGTGCTGGGCAAACCTCAACTGTTGTCTTGATGGGGTGTGTTATTATTTTGTTTTAAAGGAGTCCTTGGAAGATCCATCACAAACCAGCAAAAAAACAGCCAGGAGGAAGCCTTGATCCACATGCTGCATGTTAGTCACTTGGAATGATGGAAGAGGCTTTTGTGGAAAGTACAGGGTCCTGAACTACTTACCTAAGCAATTTGCTTTAAATATTCAGAGCTGGAAACGCTTCATGAAAACCAGAACTAAGTCCTCTCCCAGAAGACTGCTTCTGACTTTTTTTATTTCCTTCCATAGCATTTTGTGCTAACATTTACAGGTAAAAAGAAACTGAATTATTCCTGTGAATGGTGATTTGTAGCTCTTTGGACAAGATTCCTCTTTACTTTGAAAAGAATATTAAACTTTTCACTTACATGTGGTAGCATCTTTCAGCCCCCTTGACTACACCACACCTGAAAACCTTTCTTGTGACTTGAGAAACAGAGACTTGGAGTTTATGGTAAAAGGCTTCAGACTACCATAATGCTCCCTGCCCTAATTAGCTATGCTCCTGCTCACACACACCTCTCAGGCTTAGATTTGTACATGCTATTGGAAAAATTAAGGTTATTGTAGCTCTATATCCAAAGGCAGTTTTAGATTAACACAGGCACAGCAAGATCTCTGCGCCATTCCAGCACTGACGGACTTGCCCTTTGTTGTGCAGCACTTGTTTCAGTGACAGGTTCTGTACCTACCACATTGCACTTCTGACTGATGTTGTTCAGGTCCCTAGCTAGGTCAGATGACTTGCCCATCCCAGTTCCAGGCTTCCTCACCAGCTCCTCTCCTATGGCAGACTTTTCACATATCTAATCCTTCTGGTTTACAAATCTAGTTTTGTGAACAGAGCCAAAACAAATGAGCATGAAACAAAAAGCCTGACTCCAGTGTAATGGCAAACACATGAATCCCCCACCTTACTGGATGATAAGGTAAGAGCAACCCTGGTCCTTAGAGCAGTGGTCAGCGTCAGAGGATCCCAGGGGAAAAACAATCTCTCAGACTTTGGAGCAAGCTGAGCGCTACCATCTCCCAAAGAACAAAGTAACAAAAACCAATCAACCAGCAGGCGCCTAACATGCCCGTCAGTTACTCTTACCAGTGCCTACAGGCATCTAGGTAAACTGCATGACAGCTCACAGGCAGCCTGGAGAGATGCAACTCACTGCTCCAGGGGACCTCTAGGGCTGCCTCTACCACTGCCCCAGAGGCCAGCTGCCACTTTCCTGAGCAATGATGAGGACAACTGAAGCAATTCCTTTTCAAATCCATGTTGAGCTGGATCCTTGTAATACTTCTGTTAGGTGGGGATACTATTTCTTTTCTGTACACTTTTGGAAGGGTAAAACAAAACCATGTATTGATTTCTTACCTGAGCTGGAGAGATTGAGGAAGCTGGGGTTGCTTAGTCTGGAGAAGAGGAGACTCAGGGGTGACCTTATTGCTCTCTACAACTACCTGAAGGGAGGTTGTAGTGAGGCGGAGGTTGGTCTCTTCTCCCAGGCAACCAGTACCAGAACAAGAGGACACAGTCTCAGGCTGCGTCAGGGGAGGTTTAGGCTGGAGGTTAGGAGGAAGTTTTACACAGAGAGAGTGATTGCCCACTGGAATGGGCTGCCTGAGGAGGTGGTGGGGTCGCCGTCGCTGGGGGTGTTCAGGGCGAGGCTTGACAGGATGCTTGGTTGTATGGTTTAGTTGATTAGGTGGTGTCGGATGATAGGTTGGACATGATGATCTCAAAGGTCTCTTCCAACCTGGTTAATTCTATTCTATTCTATTCTATTCTTTGTGTGTGGAGACTCCAATCTGTGTAAGTGAAGGTTTTATAAATGGCTGTATTTATGTATGGGATTGTACCAAAGACACCCAGTTGCTGAGGAAGGAAATGCTTAGTGCGTGCTGGTGTTTACAGAGTCCTTTTGCTGTTCGGGCAATGAACCTTGCTTTGAGGTTACAAGGGCTGTACATTTACACTAACCAGAGAATCTTGGACTGCTCTGGAAGGGAGCTTTAAAGGTCATCTAGTCCAACCCCCCTGCAGTGAGCAGGAACATCTCCCACTAGATCGGGTTGCTCAGTGTTCCCATCCAACCTCAACATGAACATTTCCAGGGATGGGGCATCTTCCACCTCTCTTGGCAACTTGTGCCAGCTAATGTTACACCACCCTCAATGTAAAAATTTTCTTCCTTTTATCCAGTCTAAACCTTCCTTCTTTTAGTTTAAAACAGTCATCCCTGTTCCAGTCACAATAGACCCTGCTAAAAATATGTCCCCTTTTTTTCTTATAGACCCCCTTTATGTACTGAAAGGCTGCAATAAGGTCTCCCCAGAGCCTTCTCTTCTCCAGGCTGAAGCCCAGCTCTTTCAGCCTGTCCTGAAAATAGAGGGGTTCCAGCCCTCTGATCATTTTTGTGGCCTCCCTTGAACCTGCTCCAACAGGTCCATTTCCTTCTTGTACTGAAGGCTCCAGAGCTGGACCCAGCACTGCAGGGGTCTTGCCAGAGTAGAGTAGAGCAACAGAATCCCCTCCCTTGACCTGCTTGCTATGCTGTCTTTGATGTAGCCCAGGATACAATTGGCCTTATGTCCAAGTATACAAAAATATAACTCACTAAAATATTCCAGGAGGAATTCCTCTCCATATCAATTAACTCTTTCCATTCATTCCCTTATTAAATTCAGAATATCTGGCTAGCTTCCCTGCCCACAGATACTGAATCATCGTCATCTCCTTCCTCATAACTTACCTCTTAGCTTACTGTGCTTTAATAAACACAAAGATTTTACCACTGAGACTTCAGGCATCTTTTTGGAAGTAGAGTTAACAAATAATAGAAGAAAATAGTGCCGATGCAGAAGATTTATTTTATATCTCAAAGCAGTGGGCCATGCCAAGAGGGCCTCCAATTTAACTGATAATGCCTGAACATAGGGAATGAGGCTTTTGTCAGTACTTCAGGAGGCTGAAAATACCAAAGTATATGAGATAACTGATCTCAATTGCTTTTCTTTAGCCTGAGGCAGCTCCATTAGTTTTACTGACATGACTTTGGGCTTAAGCTGCTATAACTGAGATTAGAAGCTCACCTATAGTTCTATGCTTCCTTTGTTGCTCTCTCTTGTTTTTTTCCATTTGTACGTCTGCCTGCTCTCAGTTGTTTGTTACCCTGCTGTCCTTGGTCCCACAGATCATAAAGCAGCCTGCACTGCCATTTCATTTAGAGTGCTGGTAGAGAGCAGCAAGATGAATATTAAGTTTGGGAATCTGAGGCTTCTTGGCTCCCTACCACAGCAATAATACACTGCTTAGAAGAGGCAGAGATGTTGACCAAATTAAGCATCGTTAAAACTGTGCAGCAGATAAGTGTGAAGTGTCTGAGGCATTTCTTCTTCTCCCAGGCCTCTGCCCTGTGCCTCTCCAGTGTTTCTGGCCATTGTTTCTTTCTAGAAACAATCAGGCTGAAGTATGGAAAAGCTAGAACATGCCTATGGACAGGGTACAGTCTGAGCAACCTGCCTTCACACATGGCTCATGGTGCCTCCACCAGCCCTAAACCAGCACTAATTATAAGGGCAGGGTAACAACTTTTATTTGATATTTCTTGGGGAAACAACTATTTTGCAAAAGCAATATTTTGTACTCAAAACTTCTCTTCTGGATCTTATTGCTTCAAGGCCTCTGAATATTCACTTTCCAGGTGAAATCCAGAGTGGTCTAAGCATTTTTTCACTCTGGTGGGTAGCTGTAAGGGCTTTTTCTTTTGTAGACCTTTATATCCAAATCATGATACAGGGTGATAAACCTTGTAAAATTTCTGTTTGCACCAAGAGAATATTAAAGACAAAGTGCTGAGAAATTAAAGGAGAAAAAAATTCTGAGATCTAAAGCAAACACAGGCTTTTCAGAATAGAGGTAATGATTCATCTGAGGGGAAAAGGAAGGAAAACTAAGGATTTGTTTGGAGATGATTCATTCCTAAACACTGAGGACTCATTCCAAACCTCTACAGTTCTTATCTCAAAATCGTTAGTTTATTCTAAAAGAATGAGAACTGAGGGTGAAGAGCTCTTAGAAATCAGTGTTTTCACTTGCAGGTTTAAACCATTTCTGAAATCATAGCAGGTCATAGGAGATGGTGAAGCTGCTCTGCAGGGGAACTTGGGGCCAGCCAAACCGGTTCATTTAAAAGGCCCTTCAGAAAATGTACCCTGAGGCTGCCAGATTTCTTGCAGATGTTCATGCCTGTATTGTATTCACATAAGTAACTTTCCTACTCACTTAACTTGCAGATTTCACTAACAGCCTGGGCATATGTTTGGCAGCTTTGCTATTACACACTTAAACGAGCCAAATAATCTATGTCCTGCAGCCTCACTCACCTGGGAAAGCAGTGAAATCAAACTTAGGTATAGGTCCTTCTTCTAGTACAGCTTTAATCTTATGTTTCAGGCTCAGGAAGTGCCTGTTTGGATTGGGAAGGAAAAAGGCTTATGAGAAACCCTTTATTTGCATATAACCACAGAAATCCCAACCAGAGCATTCTTCTTCCAAATAAAGTACAAAGCACATAGTATCTCCTAAAGATTTCATTATTGCCTTTTCTGGTTTATGAAAGATGACCACATCCAGTGAATGGAATAAAATATTTATCACGAGCGATGCCACATCTGTGGTCAGTGATAATGAGAAAAAACTCAGAAAAGCAAGTCTCAAGAGAAGTGCACAGGCTTTTAAGGACACTTTCATATACACACACTCCTCTGTAATCAGCTTCAGCATTTGTGTTGCCACTAGAGAGGGTTAAAGTAATCCTTTGGGTTTTTCTGCAGAAAGAGAGCACCACGAGCTACAGATGAATTTGCAGCACTTCTAGATGCTTGGGACAAGCCCTCTGAGAAAACTCACAGGCAAGCAGTGTGAAATCGCTAATGTTGCTGTGAAAGTGCTACAGATGGGCGCACGCAGAAATCACACCTCGGCTCACCTCACACTCTATTTCCCCACACAGCAAAGGTGTTTGCATGCCCTTTTCATCTGCTGTATTTACTGGTAGCATGAGTCTCTAAAGAAGTAAAAGTGTCCCAAGTGACTGAATAAAGTGATTGAGCGTTCCTATGGCTGTCTTTGCTGTGACAGAGACACACAGAGTCCTGAACACATCTGGGTTTGGTGGTGGGGTACTCTCTCAAACCTGATCTGTGCAATGTGCTCCTAGATTGGCAACTGGCCATTGCTAATTACGATTCAATCAAGTGCTGCAGCCTGCTTTAACCAGCCCTCTCTTCATCCTTCCCTTGCATCACATGCCTCTGTCTCCAGCTTTTTGGAGGCACTGAATTCTCTAGAAAAGGTGAGACTTAGGTTTCTTGATCACAGTATCACCAAGGTTGGAAGAGACCTCAAAGATCACTGAGAAACTTCCCCTGTACCACAAGCTGGGGGCAGGAGTTGATCTGCTGGATGGTAGAGAGGCTCTGCAGAGGGACCTCGACAGGCTGGGCAGATGGGCAAAGTCCAAGGGCATGAGATTGAACACATCCAAGTGCCGGGTTCTGCACATTGGCCACAACAACCCCATGCAGAGCTACAGGCTGGGGTCAGAGTGGCTGGAGAGCAGTCAGGCTGAGAGGGACCTGGGGGTGCTGGTCGACGGTAGGCTGAACATGAGCCTGCAGTGTGCCCAGGCAGCCAGGAGGGCCAATGGCATCCTGGCCTGCATCAGGAACAGTGTGGCCAGCAGGAGCAGGGAGGTCATTCTGCCCCTGTACACTGCACTGGTTAGGCCACACCTCGAGTCCTGTGTCCAGTTCTGGGCCCCTCAGTTTAGGAAGGAGGTTGACTTGCTGGAACGAGTCCAGAGAAGAGCAACAAAGTTGGTGAGGGGTTTGGAACACAAGCCCTACGAGGAGAGGCTGAGGGAGCTGGGGTTGCTTAGCCTGGAGAAGAGGAGACTCAGGGGTGACCTTATTGCTCTCTACAACTACCTGAAGGGAGGTTGTAGACAGACGGATGTTGGTCTCTTCTCCCAGGTGGCCAGTACCAGAACAAGAGGACACAGTCTCAAGCTGCACCAGGGGAGGTTCAGGCTGGATGTTAGGAAGAAGTTCTATACAGAGAGAGTGATTGCCCATTGGAATGGGCTGCCTGGGGAGGTGGTGGAGTCGCCATCACTGGAGGTTTTCAGGAGAAGACTTGATGGGGTGCTTGGTGCCGTGGGTTAGTTGTTTGGGTGGTGTTGGATTGGTTGATGGGTTGGACGCGATGATCTTGAAGGTCTCTTCCAACCTGGTTTATTCTATGTATTCTATTCTAAATTCTAATGTGTCTGTAGCTACCGCAAAACGCAAAGGACTCCTACAACCTCCTCCATTTTAGCTCATTTGTTCTTCTGATTTTTATACACTGTCACTCCATAAGAATGACATTTACTATATTGTCTGCTGTGATACAAAAGTTACTGTGAGGTACTGATGCAACCAAAAATCTATGAGGAATCAGAAATGTTTCCCAGGAAGAAAAGCTGAATCAGTGCCATTTGCAGACACCAAAGGATGTAAAAACCTCATGTCTGCTGTATGCTACAGATTCCTATTAATCCTTCTCTCTATTTCAAGACAAAAAAGGCATTAAACTGGGATTATATTTGAGAGCAAGTATCAGCAGTTTAGAGTTATAAACACTGCCAGGCAATTGTTAATCCAAACCTAAGCATTACAAACCCAGGAAATCCAGTTTAGATTACACTTCAGAGTACACCAACACAATCTCGACCATTTTTTGTTAAGTATTAACTTTGTGACTACAAGTAAAGCCATCTCCCAGAGACCAGCATCTCACTTGGTCCCAGCTGGCCAGCCATAGTACTGGAGGCAATGAAGGGCACTGTTTGAAATAGCTTTACTCTGTTTAAAGAGACGCTTGGGAAAGCATGAGAAGTTGCAGACAGCAGAGACCAGTCTGACCTCATTCATGCTAATAGGAAGTGCAGTGGCTCAAAAATGTCGCTGTTGGAAAAGGACAAATAAATGAATGGAATTTTTGACAGACCATGGTTGGCATGGCTGTAAAACCCCTATAGATAGATCTGTCTCCCTCACGCAAAGAAAAAGAACTTGGTCCTAAAGCCAAGTGTGTTTATGTAGACCATTTTATATGAGTAGTGAGAAAATAAAAGGAAGACTGACTTATCAAACACTCTTCACCTCACTCTGAGCTCAGGCTCTCTCCACTGCTTCAGCCTGCAGCTGCACAGAGATCTGGGATCTTGGGGCAGGGCTCTGCCGTGCAATGAGGGGGGTTGTTCCTATCTGAGATGTCATCCAGTCTCCAATGCCAAATTGTATCCATCTCTTACTGCAAAAGTCATACAAAAGAAGCCAGACTATAATGGTAAGATAAAATGTAACCCTACACTTAGTAGCCTTTAATGAGACCTTTCATGCCCCCTGCCTTTGCAACCCAAAATACAGAGGCAGGAATGATATATTCCCTTGGTTTGGGACAACAGGGCAGAAATCAAGCAGTATCACTGAGTCTTACTCTGGATTTAATTCCTGGCCACATCACACCATTCACATCATTATTATACCTTATGCTGTTATGGTTTATTGCTCTCTCAAATCAGCCTGTGTCACTTGCCTTGGGATGCCCACATCCACCTATCACAAAACAACTTTAAAAGACATCCCAAATCTTTCTTCCCTTTCTCAACAATCCAATATCCGATCCTGAGGGTAAATAGACCCGTACTAACTTTTAGACTGTCAGGTTGCCTAATTTGCAGAACAAGGCAGCCAGACTGAAAACTCTTTTGTTTTTATCAGATGAAGTGTTAATTTCTCCAGAACTCAGCTGCATACATAAGAAAATAAGAGTCATCTTCTCAGCACTCTTCCCAGTTACATTAGGTTTCCAGCCCAGCTTCCACTTCAAGTTTACATGTCACTTCAACACAGATGTAAATTGAAGCACAGAGGTCACAATCTCTCTTACCAAAGTTCTGGCAAAACTGTTCAGAGTACAAATTATTATTTCCTTGGATAATTACAAAATGTCAAAGCAGCAAATCTTGAAGGTCATCCTGACAGGGAAGCAAGAAGAAGGAAGCACATTGCTAGGCAGATTTAGGACACTTAGAATTCTAAGTCTTGTGACATTTTGAGTATTAATGGAGAAAACGCAAAGGACCATTAGGCAAGTCTCCCCAAATCCAGCAAGATTAAGAAACAGCATCACAAGCCTATGGCAGGTGACAAAATGACTGTGGAGTAGATCCGTGCTGCAGGGGGCTTACGGGAGCAAAGGGACACCTTATCAAGCACTCACAGCTCCAGAATTCACAGTCTCTTGCAGGGGAAGAAGGGGGCAGGGGGGGGAGTTCAAAGTTGGCTGGAAATAGCATATACAAATTTCAGTTCTTAAAGTGCTACATTTCTCTCCTGGGGGACCCTGGTGAAGTATTTCTGTTAGAAATGTGGTTTGCAAACATTACTTACATTTTCAGTATTACTGCACCGTTCTCTTATTACAACTACATTCACTCAGCTTCTGCTGCATACTTAATCCATCTGAAGTTAGAAACCTTTGCTATGGCACAACCAGTTGCTGTGGAAATAAGCCTAGAGGATTAGAGTCTGGAGGGTCTGATTTAATTGCGCTCCCCAGACAGACTCAGACTCCAATGGTCAGCATCCAAACGAGGAATAAGTAACAGGGATGGATCAGCTCTTGAGAACAAAAAGTCCTGTTTTCATGCAAATCGTGTTTTCTAGGAAGAACAATGAAGGAGAAATAAAGGAAAGTCAGAAACAAAGCAACAGAATCCTTCTGGGATGAAGGTTTTTCAAAAGGCATCATCTGCTTTTTTTGCTTTGCTTTTGCATCCCTAGGTAGGAGTTGGTAGATGCAACCAAAAGCAAGTGTCTGGTTTGCTTTAACTTTTTTTCATTTAGCTCCTATTCACACCCTTAAATGGGAATACTTTCAGACATCTGTTACCAAACTGTTAAAGGATGCAGAAACTTTAAGAAGGAAAGAGGAGAGAGTAAGACCGAGAAAGCAAGCAAGAGAGCAAGAATGCAGTAAAAGGAAGAATGGTGGCAAATGACAGCAGCCTTTCTTGGCAGGTGCTGTCTGTGAAGAGCTGTTTTGGAAGACCTTGGCAACAGGACCCTTGATCCAAGGTGAGTGTCAGCAAAGACTGGCAGTGGCAGACAACAGAGGGCTGATGGAGCATCTCAGAGGAGGTACAGTGACCTGGCAAGCAGCAGGAGAGCAGTCAGGAATGCCTGCAGCAGAAGGTGGAAAGCATTTAAGGCCTTGGGCAAAGCCCTGCTCCATCCCTGGAGAAAACTCCAGCCTTAAACTGCCACAGACAGAAAATGCCAAGAAAAGGTGTAAAGTGTGACACTACTTTGAAGAAATCCTGTGGTTTGCATACATTTAATAAAATCATAGAATTGTTTGGGTTGGAAAAGATCTTTAAGAGCACCAAGTCCAACTGTTAACCCAGCACTGACAAGTTAGCACTAAACCATGACACACATCTACCTGTCTTTTAAATACCTTCAGGAATGGTGACACTGTGGCTTCCCTAGACAGTTTGTTCCAGGGCATTACAATGCCTTCAGAGAAGAAATTTTACCTCACGTCCAGCCTAAGCCTCCCTTGGTGAAATCTGAGGCGATTTCCTCTTGTATTGTCCACTAATTGGGAGAAGAGATCAAACCCTACCTTGCTACACCTTCCTTTCAGGGAGGTGGAGAGAGTGACAAGATCTTCAAAATGTCTTTTTAAATATAGACAGCAAATGATTTAACTTCCTTCTCCTCAAAGCCATTTGCCAAATTAAAAACCCAAGTCCCTTCAGTCAGAGCAGCAGTTTTACTCATAACAGGCTCCTCTGTGCAGGGAGGATTTTGCACAGACGCTCACAGCTCAGGTAACAAAATGCTGCCCATGGGGGCCACACTTTTGTGAGGAAACAATACTGTTTTCCGCTTTGAACTCCTTGGTTTAAGCTTCCTGTGCTTGCTTTGTGTTTGGGTGAGCACCAGGGCACCAGCACAAGTGGCTACAAAAGCAAGCACGAGCAGGACGGAGGCCCAGGGCACACACGCCAAAGACAGCTCCTGCCTCCCCTCAACGCTGCTGCCGTGAGCTGCTGCCCCAGCATGTCTCTTGACCTGCCCTCAGAGGCAGGTGTCAGATGTGGAAACCCTTCTTACTCTAAAAATATTTGTTGGTTTTTGGCCAAAATGGTGGACACAGGGAGCAGCCACTCTAGCCCATTACTGCTGCAGGGGCCTAAGGCTGCACTACCCACAGGTTTCACAGCAAACAAACTGAATGCACTGAAAGGTGCAAATATTAGAAGGTGTTAATTGATTTTACAGCCTCTGCAAACAGCCCCATACGGAACTGCTCCTCCAGCAGTCATAGCATAAAAGCGGTTGAGCACTTGCTCTTAATGAAAAATCTGGGCAAAGAAGTGAAATGAAAATGCAAAGGCCCACGATGGCCCTACAGGCAAGCACAAAGCGCTGCTCTGGCAGCGTTTCAGAAACAGCTACACTGGATGAACTCAGATTGTCAAGGAGATTAATACCGAATATTTGCCTTTTAGTGCAATTAAACAACTTCATCTAAAGCAGTGACTGAAAGCAAAGTGCATTTCCTTTGCAAACCTCATTACAGAATTGACATGCCTTCCTCTCCCCACTTAACATTTCACCCAGTTAATTTGTTATTGGGTACCTGCTGTTCTAAATGCTACTAAATCTGACGTTGTTGTTTGCTCATGCATTTCATGGCTGTAGTGGTTTAAGCCTTAACTGGGAGTTAAGAGCTCAGATGGGGGCAAGGCTGAGAATCGCTCCCCCCTCCTCTCTCCCAACAGAGGGGGGGGGGGGGGAAAAATGAAAGGAGCAAATCCACCAAACAATAATTTGGAGTCGGCCTGGAAGTAGAGAGGCAAAGAGTTTTCTTTAAACTATATATATATATATATATATATAGGAACAAAGATAGATGGGAGTGGGACAAAGAAGAAGAATACAAAACCAGTCTCTCTCTGAAGAGGCGCAGAGGCAGCAGGGAGAAGGATCAGGCCTGACCACATGGCAGAGGAGCAGAAAGGCAGCCGCAGTAGCTCTTGTCCAGGAGAAGCAGGAGCCAAAAGGAGACCTAATATCTGCAGTGCCCTGCTTTTTATACCCTAGCTGGGCAGGGAGGGGGGAGTGGAACAGACTCAGTTTCCCAAGGGGGAAAATGCCCTGCAGGGAGGGCAAAGCACCAGCAAGCCCTCCACCCTGTTTTGTTTCTTTTCAGAATGGGCATTAACCCATCACAATGGCCTAATACTAAAATACAGGGGTGGGGAGAAAGAGAAAGCAGTATTTTTTTCCCCACTGCTGAGTAACCCAGCCTGCTGCCATCTAGACAGAAGAATGTCCTGGCAGTGCAGGGGACCTGGATGTCTTCAGCTGAATGGAGAAATGTGACTAAAATAGGACAGGAGGCAGATCATGTGCCTTACGAGGAGAGGCTGAGGGACCTGGGGCTTTTTAGT
The DNA here is from genome assembly GCF_014839835.1 of Dryobates pubescens. Classification (NCBI taxonomy): domain Eukaryota; kingdom Metazoa; phylum Chordata; class Aves; order Piciformes; family Picidae; genus Dryobates; species Dryobates pubescens. The sequence continues at coordinate 3,562,244 of NC_071624.1, read as the reverse complement.
CTGGAGAAGAGAAGACTGAGAGAGGATTTAATAAATATTTATAAATATCTGAGGGCTGGGCATCAGAAGGGAAGGGACAGGTTCTTCTCACTTGTGATAGGACAAGGAGCAATGGCTATAAGCTGCAGCACAGGAGGTTCCACCTCAACACAAGGGGGAACTTCTTTACTGTAAGGGTCACAGACCACTGGAACAGGCTCCCCAGAGAGGTTGTGGTGTCTCCTTCTCTGGAGACTGTCAAGGCCCGTCTGGATGCTAGATTGTATGGTCCTGCTCTGGTAGGAGGGTTGGACTTGATGATCTCTTTGGGTCCCTTCCAACCCTTGACATCCTGTGATCTTGTAATTGGTCCTCATTTCCTCCTCAGGTCCTGGGCCCAAGCAGAGGCAAGACTGACAGCTGTGATCCCTTGAATGTGCAGCTATATATCCCCAAAATAAACCAAAGCAACTATCAAAATACCTACTTAAGGGCTGTCTCTGCAGTTGATAGGTGTGGGAAGGAGTTCATAGCCAGTCAGCCAGAATGGAGGCTTCTGATGAGCTCAGTGCTCTTTCCCAAGAGGGCGTCATCTGACATGACAGAGGTAAAAGCAGCAGTTTGCCCCCTAACAGCTGCAATTCCACATAGACATCCAAGCAGGTCCCAGGGACTAAACACATTTGTTTTGACCCAGGCTCTTGACTTAGGGGACAGTTCCGCAACAGCCTTGCCCTGAAAGAGCCACACAACAGGTTTAAAAAGTCTCTGCCAGCAGTGGAGCAGGAAATAACCTGTTTGCTGTTTCCACCCATATTCACTGCTCCAGGAAGGAGCAGGTGAACCCTCCTGCTCCATCTCTGCTTCCATGGAGATGAGTGCATGCACAGATACTGTGTGTGGTGCTGTGGGATTTTTCCAGCACTGCTCAATAGCTGGGTGTGCTGTTAGTTTTCATGAAGAAAGTTGTGTTAGCACCTTGGACCCCATCAGACAGACTCAAAGGTAGAGTGCAACAAGCCTTTTGCAGTACACAAAGAGATGTGAGCTCCACAACAAGCTGCCTGCATACTATGCTGCATCAAAAAGGCACTTGAAATGTATATGAAGATCTCCTTATAATACAGAGTCCTCAGCAGCTCTGGAAGAAGCCTAAGAATGGGGAGCACTTTCTGAAGTTTGGAGTCAGCATGCAGACCTGCACACAGAGTCCCCTACTCCCTTCCCCCTCAGCTACTCTGATAGCTGTAACTCACTCTGAGAGCTTTCTAAAACCACTGCAAAACTGAAAGGAATGAGCTGCGCAACCTGCGACATGAGCAAGCCAGCAGCATGGGCCTGCCAACCCACACAGCCTCCCCTGCTTCCCCCATGAGGAGCTGGGGCTGCAGGTGGCTATGTAAAGCCAGTCACAGCTAATTTAAAAGCCAGCCTGTAAACGTAGGTGTCTGCACATGGAATATTCCTCCCTGGGCTTCTCCCCCAGCCCCCGCCTCCTGGTTTTGTTAGCTTGTTTAACAGCAACACATCAGTCTTAGAGCGCTCATAAACACTCAATCTACAAGATGATCAGTCCATTTGGAGACCAAGCTGAACTCAGACAAGTCATAAAATGCTGCCTGATGTTGCTGCTTTCAGCACTCAAAACTGAAACTGCAGCTGCGTCTGATCCAAACCTTTCTTTAAAGGGTAACTATCGGTCTGTATTTTCCAGTACACCCCCATGGACACCATTAACATGCTGCTACTGGTTTAATTACCACAAAAGCCACTGTACATTCAAAAGCACCAAGCTGTAATTTTCTTTAATTTCTCACACCCAGCTTGCCAAATTTCTTACTGCTGTGCATTGCTAAGTCACTGCCTGCTTGTCCTCAGGCACTTTGCAGGCCTCCTTGGTAGCACTGGACCCAGTCACACTGCAGGTGTGTACTCAGGGGTCAGCAACAGGGTACACCCCCAAAAACCTCTCTAGAATTTACAGAGGGTAATACTCAGGCAATGCTCCCGACAGATGTTTCCAGAAGGCATTCCCATGTATCCACAGTGTCAAACAAAGTCAGTTTATACATAGAATAAACCAGGTTGGAAGAGACCTTCAAGATCATCGCGTCCAACCCATCAACCAATCCAACACCACCTAAACAACTAACCCATGGCACCAAGCACCCCATCAAGTCTCCTCCTGAACACCTCCAATGATGGCGACTCCACCACCTCCCCAGGCAGCCCATTCCAATGGCTTCTCCTTTGAGTTTTAACATGCAACAGTTTCTGGAGAAGGGCTCAAGAGGATTGACTGTCATTCTACAGGCAACCACAGAATCACAGAATGCATTGGGTTGGGAGGGACCCTTAAACATCATCTTGTGCAGCACCCACTGCAGTGAGCCTGGACATCACCAACTAGATCAGGTTGGTCAGGGCCACGTCAAGTTTGATCTTGAATGTCTCCAGGGATGGGGCCTTCACCACCTCTCTGTTCAGCCTGTTCCAGTATTTTATCACCCTCACTGTGACGCACTTCCTCCTGATGCTTAACCTAAATCTACCCTGTTTAGTTTAAAACCATTTTCCCTCACTTTATCACTACAAGCCCTTCTAAATAGTCATTTCCCAGACTTCCTGTAAGTCACCTTCAGATACTGAAACCCTTCAGATACTGAAATGCCACTATAAGGTGTCCCTGGAGCCTTCCCTTCTCTAGGCTGAACAGCCCCCGCTCTTTCAGCCTCTCTCCAGCTCTCTGATCATCTTTGTGGCCATCATCTGGACCCACTCCAGCAGGTCCATATCCATCTTGTGTGGGGGCCCCAGAGCTGGACACCATCTTTACTACCTGAAGAGCTGGGGCCTGATCCAAAGCCTTTACTGTTACTTTATTAAGGTGCTCCATGAATCTTAATTTCCAAGGTTCTCTTCCACATTAAATTGTCATCTTTTTTTAAGTTTCTTTCCCTGATCAGACCATGGGAATATTTCAAGCATTACATAACATGACACACACATACTTGGCCTTCTCACTTTAATTAATCCAAATGAATAGAATAATGCATTGGCTTCCACTGGAGAACATCTTTGTGCAAGCAAGAATGGTTAATTAGAACTGGCACAAACACCTTCCACATTCACAATGAAATATATTACCAGAGCAAATATTCTCAGCAAACTTAAGGAAACAGCTGATTCTAGAGTCTTCAGCACACCCATTGCTTTTCAGATTTTAGTGGGAGTGAAGGAGTTGCAGCACTGGGAATTGTAGAGCAGTTCCTGCCCCATGTGCTCTTCCTGCTAGACTACTGTATCCAGCTCCAGCCTGTCCTCTGACATGACCTGCCTACAGAAGAGGTGTCTATGCCTGTATAATCAGTCCCAGTTGCAAGGCTGCCTTGTGTATTGTATCATCTCTGTAATATCTTTCTTTTGCCTTCAGCAGGCTATTAGTCACAGCCCAGTGACAGGCTGAGGGCACGGGCTGAGGCTCTGGGCTGTGCTGCACTGCTCACATCTACAGGTGCTTGGCATAAAGATGCCTCTTGGGGATCACCCCCTGTGCTGGGATATGGGGCACAGGCCACCTCGAGACCCACCTGGGAGCTGTGAGTACCTTGCAGAAAAGGGACTGCCTGAAAGGGAATTACAGGGACATTGACTTAGGGACCAGCTGAACCTGTGGTGGAGGCATCTCCAATCTAAATCAAGAGATTTCCTTTTAATATAGCAGAGATGGAAAGCAGCAGCCATAAACCAGAACACAGATACCCAACTGCTATTTCTGCTCAACACTTACCTCCTTACCTGCAGACACAGCAAGTCTGAGCCAGCTGCACTTCAGAGCAAGCAGGTCATCCTCATGCAGAAAAGCAGAAGTGTCCAATGCACAGGGGCTCGCGCACACAGCAGCCAGGAAAAGCAAGAGCCAGTATCACCCTGCCCTACAGCCTTGTTTTAAAAACACCAGTCATTAAAAATACCTGACACTCAAAGGTGTTCACATTGTCTGACTTAGGAGGCTAAGCTATGTAGAAATTCCTAAACTGAGCACTCTAAACCATCTTCCAGAGGCACCCTTACTCTCTGGGAAGCAAAGGCTTCTCATTCCTGTATGACAAGTTGGATGCTTAAAATGCTGCTTTGAGCTCCACTTCTCTTTTCAGTCACATTGGGCCCTGCTGGAATTAAGGCTGGATACTGGATAGAAAATAAGGGACTTTTCCTGTTGGGGTATGAATCAAAATTTAAACAAAGAAAGATTCAGCTTGAACCAAAACAAACAAACAAACCCCAAACAAAAAACAACCAACCCAACACCCCCCCCCCACCCCCACACTCAGTATTTTCCAGCACACATTAAGAAAAAAACCCAAACCACAACACAAAACCCCCCACCAAAACAACAACAACAAAAAAGTAGTAATGCTTTCTTGAGATTTTGGTCAACATGAACAACGTGAATGTTTCTTCTCCCATGAAATGAATAGTGGTGGTTTGATTCCAGTGTTACCTGACCACTTCAGCTTAGCATTTTTAGAAAAATACTGTTTCAGAACAAGAAATAACAACTTAGTAATATCACAGTATCACAGTATAACTAAGGTTGGAAGAGACCCCAAGGATCATCAAGTCCAACCTGTCCCAACAGACCTCACAACTAGACCATGGCACCAAGTGCCACGTCCAATCTCCCCTTGAGCACCTCCAGGGATGGTGACTTCACCACCTCCCTGGGCAGCACATTCCAATGACGAATGACTCGCTCAGTGAAGAACTTTTTCCTCACCTTGAGTCTAAACCTCCCCTGGCACAGCTTGAGACTGTGTCCCCTTGTTCTGGTGCTGGTTGCCTGGGAGAAGAGACCAACCCCTTCCTGGCTACAACCACCTTTCAGGTAGTTGTAGAGGGCAATGAGGTCACCTCTGATCCTTCTCCTCTCCAGGCTAAACAATCTCAGCTCCCTCAGCCTCTCCTCATAGGGCTGTGCTCAAGGCCTCTCCCCAGCCTCGTTGCCCTTCTCTGGACACGTTCAAGTGTCTCGATGTCCTTCTTAAACTGAGGGGCCCAGAACTGGACCCAGTACTCAAGGTGTGGCCTAACCAATGCAGAGTACAGGGGCACAATGACCTCCCTGCTCCTGCTGGCCATACTATTCCTAATACAGGCCAGGATGCCATTGGCAAATGCTTCAGCTTAACATCAGGAAGTTTAGCTGTCTCCACTCACCTTTTTATGCTATTTTTCAGCTGAAAATATTTACTGAAACTCATGTTTCTTAGTGACTCTAGCTTAAAAGTGGCCCAACAACCTGTCTTCCTCCCCCAAACCAAAAGATTATTTGTGGAGAGCAGCTCACTGCTACCTGTAGCAAGCCAGTGTGGGCTGGGTGCCTTCAGGCAACCAGGATACACTATGAACCAGCCACTGGCAGAACTGCTGTGCGTGGATGTCCCTCCCATGCCTCACGGTATCTGAGTGACCTGGAAAGGCTAGATTGATGGGCCAGGGCTGATAGCGTGAGGTTTAACAAGGCCAAGTGCTGCAAGCTGCACTTGGGTCACAGCAACCCTGTGCAGTGCTACAGGCTTGGGGAAAAGGACCTAGGAATGTCAGCTGAACATGAGCCAGAAGTGTGCCCAGGTGGCCAAGAACACCACCAACATCCTGGCCTGTATCAGGAACAGTGTGGCCAGTAGCACTAGGGAAGTGATCGTGCCCCTATACTCAGCACTGGTGAGAGTGCACCTTGATTGCCAGGTTCAGTTTTGGGCCCTTTGCTACAAGGACATCGAAGTGCTGGATCATGTCCAAAGAGATACAAAGCTGGTGAAGGGTCTAGAGAACAGCTCTTATGAGGAACATCTGAGGAACTGGGGTGATTTGGGCTGGAGAAAAGGAGGCTTGGAAGAGACCTAATGGCTCCCAAGTAAAAATGAATGACAAGAGGAAAAGGCCTCAGCCAACAGGCTGCCCAGGAAAATGATGCAGTGACCATCCCTGGAAGTATTTAAAAGACATGCAGATGAGGTGGTTAGGGATGTGGTTTAGCAGTGACTTAGCAGCACTAAGTTACTGGTTGGACTTGCTTATCTCAAACGTCTTTTCCAATCTAAATAGCTCTAACATTCTGTGATTGTGTGCTGGTGATGGACAAGCGCTCCCACTGCCCATGCCTCAGTGCCCATTCCTGAGCAACCTAGCAGTTGTCCTGCCACCTGCCCAGAAGCATGCATGACATATGAACAAGATGTAGCCATTCTCCCCTTCAAAAACAGGCTCCCCATCATGCTCATGAAAGCACAGCTCCTTTAGCCTCCTTGCTGGAGCCACTGTGGTCCACCATGGCCAAAACATTCCTCTTCCCAAGGCTGCAGAAATCGTCATGGGCTGTGTTTCATAGAACGGAACTGTAAATGTAGCTACAGAAGACCTGTAACGAGTAGGGCTCACTTATGCTTTAGAAGAGCCACTTAACCCTTAACTGCTAAGCTAAAAGATTTCCAGTATCAGATTTTTTTAAAACCCACCAGAAGTGGATGCTTCTAGAATTAACCCAAAACTTTGACTTCCTGAGCACTGCCTGGCAAAGCTGAACAACAAACACTGAGCCACACCGCAGTACGCATGTACTGAAAGCATATGCAAGTATATGAGGTGCTAGCTGCTATCACAGTGACCCACATCTTAGGGTTTCAGTTGCATCTCTGCCACACAGTCTTCCCGGAGCCCACATATTTATTACTAAGCTTTTCCATATCCACCATTCAATCAAATAAAGCAGCTTCCTACCAGAGTGTTAGCAGACTAGGAAGTAGAACTGATTTATTTCAACTCTCCGAAGAGCAAGAGGCAATGAACATAACCTCAGGAAATGAAAAACTGAACCAAGAGTGAATGTTCAAAAGAAAATGCAAAATTTCACAGTTCAAGCTGGTTTTCTTTGCATCATACAGGTCTCAAGGTGGCTGATTTACCGGCAGCTAGGTTGACTGAAATGCATTAGCCATGTTTCTTAATAGCAGCATTTCAGCCTTCACAGGGTGAAAATACCCGAGGTGGTCAGGTTCCCCACGGGGTGTTGCAGAGTTGCTTCCTCAGCCCAGTGCCAATGTAAGGAGCGGGCTGACAGACAGAACTGGCTGGGCCAGCCCACAAGAACAGACTTTGGCAAATATCATTACTGTAAGATGCAGCTCTCTTCAGCAGAACCCCAATAATGGAAAAAGCATCCAGATACAGAAGAGCTAAATACAAAATGCAGACAAACGACTGTAAGAAAGCATCCATGAACTTCATCACTGACTGACCAGACGCTAATGGTGGAAAGAACAACAGCCAGGTTCAGGAAACATTCTGGTATTTCCCTTCCAGAAGGATGAAAAGAGGGAGAAAGAAAGATCAGGAAAACACTAAGGGACTAACATTGCTGTGTACAGCAAGGAGAGAAACCTGCTGAAGGCTTGCCCTGCAGAGACAGCCAGAAGGCACTGGCAGGCTCAGTCCCAATGCAAACAGACACATTTCTATGTAGCAGTGAGGCAACTGAGCTGATTCTGAGGATTACCCACCCACTAGCCACCCAAGCAGCAGAGGTATCTTCCTGCTTCGCAGTCCTCAGGTTGCCAGCAACTTCCCCACCATGGGCTGCCCTTGGTTCTCCCAGGGAAGCACAGGGACAGGGGAGAAGCCCTGAAGAGCATACAGGCACAGGCAGGCTCCACAGAGAGTTGCTCAGCCATGCCCCAACACAGCTCTTCCATCACTGTGGGGAAGGGCCCCCAACACCACAGCATCCTCACACTGCCTGGCTCCAAGATGCCAGGCTGGCCCCTCCAGGGCGATCCAGCAGCTGCCTCCCACAACTGACAGCTTCATGGAAGTCATATGCTTTTCATTCTGAACAAACACACATTTTACATATTAGAGGTAAAAGATTTTATTATCCCATAGATTTTTCCTAAGAAGTAAGAGTCCTACCAGACAAAATATACAAAGCATCTTATGTTTTCTTTCTAGACAACTGCATTCTCATCTTATGAAACAATGACCACATTAGTTCACCCGAAAGAGCCAAGGTTTGTCCTTATAGCTGGGGGATTGCACAGAGTTAGCATATTCAATGCCAGTTAATTCATGCAGAATCAGAAGGAAGGGGAAAAAGATCTGTGTGCTCACCTGGGTGCAGGCTTAGGTTCCTAGAAATCAATAGAAACGCAGGGCTTAAAATTACCAGTTTGTGACACTTCCATTAAGTAAAGAATTCTCTGACCCTCTTCTTGTCATCTGCTCCACAATGAAAGGTCAGGGCTAGCAGCAAGTTACTGCTGGAAACACAAAATGCTAGAAAAGCAAATACCCCTCTGTCAGTGGGACATTCTCCCTACTGACCTGCGTGAAGCACACACAACTCTTCGTTGTACATGAAGCTTAAAGCGGAATGAAACCACAGCATCCTCCTCTACCTGTTAGAACTTAATGTTTATAGTTGGCTATGTTTATATATATAAAAAACAATTCTCAGCCACTAAGGACACACTAATTCCTATTGCATTCCATCACCAGTCTGAGATCTTGTTTAATTCTCACATAATGAAATCCTACTATTGTTATTCAAAAGTTACCTTCTAAAATACATCAACTTTTTTTGGTTCTGCTGAGTTAATGATTGTACTTGCATTTATTTTATCCTTCCTCTTCTCAAACAACAAGCTCGTTTCAACAGATGGTGAACAAGTCCAGATTTGCTGGAAACCAGTTAAAAAGAATGTGCCAAGTTGAAACTCACCCCATTCTTTCAAGCCAAAAAACTGCCTGCATTTCAAGAACCTAATTAGTTTTAACTGTATTTATGGAACAGAGGGAAGAATATTTAATTACTCTGCAATTCTTCTGTCTGATGATCAATAGAAACACAGTTTTGTTCACACAATTGCTCTGCAGTGTATAGATCAGCTGAATCTTGTCTTGTATCAATATCTGTACTACAACGGTGCCTGAAGATAATGTGATACACTGCTGGACTACAGCAAATACGATCAAGACAGCTTTCAACAGGGGAGTGATAGAAGAATACATACTCTTTAAAAAAGACTAAACAATCCACTTCTGCACTTGCCAGTAACTACCAGTTCTGCTGCTGACACCATTCTGTATGTAGGCATGGCACCCCCCTGCATGCAGATGGGATCTCAACAGCTTGGGAAGACAGACTCATGTGAACATAACTCATCTTCCCAAGCAAGCAGAGCTGGCTAGGAAGGACACATGACTGGAGTAAACCACCCAGCTCCACCCACATTCGCAGCCTAAAGGTAGGACATCAGTGGAGCTCTGGTACCTTGCATCAAAGATTCACCTCTTGTTTAACTGGACAAAGTGTCAGCAGGTTTGCCCAGGATCCCCAGCAGCTGTAACCATGTGTTAGAGAAGAGGCTACACAGCCTTGCACTTCACACTTGGCTTTGTCATTCATGTCATTCCTACCCCACCTCACTGCCCCTTGCCTTGGCCTCCTGCCCACCCTGAACACCCATCAGAATACTGTGCACTGCTCAGAGGATCAAGCTGAGCCATACCGCCTTCAGGAGACCTGGTGGGGATGAGTTCAGGAGCCGGTCACTAAAACAACACTTAGTGGTTTCTCTCTATGCTTGAAAACCTGGTCTTCAGAAGGACAAGACACAGCAAGCTGGGACCACCACAGCACGGTTGAGGCAAACCCCCTCCTTCTGCTGAGCTTTATGTATCACCTTGTCTGTAGCCTCACAACTATTCTTCAGCTAAGTGCATCTGGAAATTGCTCAGCCAGGAAAAGATCAACTATTCCCAGCACTCCTATTTCTCAGCCATCCCTTTGATCTCAAACCTGCTCCCAAAAGAGATTCCCATCCTGTTGTGTGAAAGAAGCTGCATTTACTCCCAGGTTATCCTTGACCACTGTGTAAATTTAAGCCCAGCAAGTGTATCAGGTAGGTATCAGGGAGAGAAAAGAATCCACTGTGTGGACATAATGGACCCAAGAGGTTAAAGCTGCACAAGCAGGGGAAGGAGTAAAAAAAGTAAGACAGATTACCATGTCTAAAGAGAGGGTTGAGAGCATGTGTGTGCATGTGTGTGCAAGCAAAGCCAAGGAAGGTTACATCTGGAAAGTGGTTTCATGACTTTTTGCAGATGACAGTTTCGACCACAAAAGTGTTTTCAAAGTGACGAATACGATGACAGCTTCCAACCTCGCGTCGACTGATACCTGGAAGTGATTGAAAGACAGGAGAGAGGAAAGTCAACAAATGATACTCTGCAGCAACTTAAGGAAGGAACAACACAGCCTTTATGAAAAGCAGCATAATCTGGTCTTTGGAAGAACAGCTCAAAGCCATGGTCCTGTGATAAGAGTCACTGTGAGATGGGGGGGACACCTCAAAACCACTTGATATCAGCTGGCAGCACCTCAGTGTTATCTCAGAGACCGGCAAGCCTCACAAAACCAGAAGATAGCTGGTACAGAGCACAACTCTAGATGCAGACAAAGAAGGGCTTAAAATCACCACCCCTCTGGCTGCTCATACCCCCCACACACACTGATCCTGCTACAGCTCCATCCTCTCTGGGAAACAAGACATGCTCCCTATGCCCTTGAACTGCAAGACATCAACTCTGGGCAGCTCTGCCAGACAGCAGCTCCCCTCTTATAGCAGATCTGGTGGTGCCTTGCTGACAAGTGCTAGGCCTCCGCAAGAGCAGCAGCCAGCATGCCAACAGCCCCAGGCACAACTGTGAAGCTCCCACTGGAAAAGCACCTACAAACTACAGCCATGGTGACTTCTGTACCCAAGCTCTGCCAACACCCTGCAGCCTCCCCAGAGATCCAAACTCAATCTGACTACAGGTTCATGTTTCAGGTGAGTCTTTATCTGTACCACCATCTAAAGTCAAATAAACACAAATACCGAAATGAAGGATGGGTTTTTTTGCAGCAATATTACCATTTGTATATAAGATGCATATTGCTGATTTTCATTAAATCATTTCAAGGTAGTCCACTGTTCTCTCCTCACAACTTTTCCCATATTATTAGGAATTTAATTAATTAAGGGCAATTTGCAGATCTAATCTGCGCTGAATAGCTGCCACTGAAGAGGGTGTCTCCATTAGGGAAATTTTCCAAACAGTTCCCAACAGCTCTGCTATTAGTTCAGCCCCAGGAGCCCACACACAAATGAATTGCTGGCTCCTGCAACCATTTTCTCAATGTTTCTATTAAGCTGACAGACGATAGAAACACAGCAGCCAGCACCCATTTGCTGCAGCAGCAGCATCCTAGATGAGGATGAATTGGATGGGGAAAAACCTCAAAAGCTCTCCTGTGTGCTTACACCCACAGGCAAACCTCCCCTCTCATCACAAAGATGCCAGCAGGGCAGAGACGATGGCTGCGGTGTGGGGGGAAGCGAGCGAGGACAGCTGAACACGGCCAGGCTCTTACGTCTCCTGGCGCTCCTCCGCTTCAGCCTGTAGGTCTCCTTGCCGCTGCAGAGGCGGTAGATGAAGGAGCCCAGCTGCTCCATGTCATTGACGTGTTCGGTGGCGATCATCTCCTCCTGGATTATGTATGTCTGAGGCAGGTATGTCCCCTTCTGAAATGACACAGTTCCATCCAAATAAAGCACAAGTGGTGCCGTGATCCCCTCCTCAAACAGACCTTTCTTACACATTGCTCCCAGGATAGACAAGTGAGGCTTGAGCAGCCTGGTCTAATAGAAGATGATCTTGCCCATGGGACTAGATGATCTTTAAGGTCCCTTCCTTGAAATTGAGTCCATTGAGTCCATCATCAGTAAATTTGCTGACGACACCAAGCTGGGGGCAGGAGTTAATCTACTGGAGGGTAGAGAGGCTCTGCAGAGGGACCTCGACAGGCTGGGCAGATGGGCAGAGTCCAAGGGCATGAGATTGAACACATCCAAGTGCCGGGTTCTGCACATTGGCCACAACAACCCCATGCAGAGCTACAGGCTGGGGTCAGAGTGGCTGGAGAGCAGTCAGGCTGAGAGGGACCTGGGGGTGCTGGTTGATGGTAGGCTGAACATGAGCCTGCAGTGTGCCCAGGCAGCTAAGAGGGCCAATGGCATCCTGGCCTGCATCAGGAACAGTGTGGCCAGCAGGAGCAGGGAGGTCATTCTGCCCCTGTACACTGCACTGGTTAGGCCACACCTCAAGTACTGTGTCCAGTTCTGGGCCCCTCAGTTTAGGAAGGAGGTTGACTTGCTGGAAGGAGTCCAGAGAAGAGCAACAAAGTTGGTGAGGGGTTTGGAACATAAGCCCTACGAGGAGAGGCTGAGGGAGCTGGGGTTGCTTAGCCTGGAGAAGAGGAGACTCAGGGGTGACCTTATTACTCTCTACAACTACCTGAAGGGAGGTTGTAGACAGACGGATGTTGGTCTCTTCTCCCAGGCAGCCAGTACCAGAACAAGAGGACACAGTCTCAGGCTGCGCCAGGGGAGGTTCAGGCTGGATGTTAGGAAAAAGTTCTGTACAGAAAGAGTGATTGCCCATTGGAATGGGCTGCCTGGGGAGGTGGTGGAGTCGCCATCACTGGAGGTTTTCAGGAGGAGACTTGATGGGGTGCTTGGTGCCATGGGTTAGTTGTTTGGGTGGTGTTGGATTGGTTGATGGGTTGGATGCGGTGATCTTGAAGGTCTCTTCCAACCTGGTTTATTCTATGTATTCTATTCTAAATACAGAATTAACCAGGTTGGAAAAGACCTTTGAGATCATTGAGTCCAACCTATCACCCGACACCATCTAATCAACTAAACCATGGCACTAAGTGCCTCATCCAGGCTCTTTTTAAACGCTTCCATTGATGGTGACTCCACCACCTCCCTGGGCAGCCCATTCCAATGGCCAATCACTCTGTGAAGAATTTCTTCCCCTGGCGCAGCTTGAGACTGTGTCCTCTTGTTCTGTCACAGGTTGCCTGGGAGAAGAGACCAACCCCCACCTGGCTACAGCCTCCCTTCAGGCAGTGGTAGAGAGCCGTAAGGTCTCCCCCGCGTCTCCTCTTCTCCAAGCTAAAAGATCCCAGCCCCCTCAGCCACTCCTTACAGGGCTTTCAACCTAAACCATTCTATGGCACTATGAGAACTGTGAGAAATTCACTGTGTGATGGCTCAAACGCCACTCACTGAAGAAGTAAACTGTCCCATGCTACTAGCACAGTGCACACAAAACAAGTTAGATCCAAAACCTTAATCTTCATGTACATGATGAAGCCAGGGTAGGATCAACCCAGTTATAAACTAACCTTAGTTTTAAAGGAGGACATGTAAAGCTCTAACTCTTGAGATCACAACAAACCCACTTGTAGAGGGATCAAGGCTCAACTGAAATGCCAGAAATGCTACTGAAAATGTGCATTTTACATTTACTTCAAAAGGCAAAACCCAGCCCTGTTCAGATTCTAACAGTTTCCTGAGTTTCCCCTCGGTCCATTCAGCACAGCCACAATAACATCCTACCCTTACAGACCACAGAAATGAGGACTAGAGCTGGGCCATGGGCAACACATGTAGAAACACTGCTCTGCATGACATCAGTGGGCACTTGGGGCAAAGTGAGCTCTGGACACATCTCCATACTCCAGGGATTCTGTCCAGCAACTCTGGGGCAATTCCAGAAGGCAACTCACCTCAAGGATCAAGCTAAGGCAAAGAAGCATGTGTGAGCTTTCTGATGCTGGGATGGAAGCCATTAGGAAGCTCAGGGTGATGAGTGAGGTGCCTGGTGGGGGAGTACACAGCAAAAAGCCACCGGCAGCTAGAAATACAGGGAGAGAGCAAATGGGGTCCTGATGGTACCGCAGGGCTGGAGGCAGCCTCTTTCCCTACATGAAAGGCATCTTCTTGGCAATGAGGACTCTGCACAAGCTGATTCCCAGATGCTCAGGGCATCTTGCAGCTGTCTGGGCATCACTGTGGCAACAAAAAGCTGTGTAACAAGTACAGCTTAGACTGAGAGACACTTCAGAGCAGACTGGATGCTAACTAGGCCATGAAACAAGCAAAAGGGACCAGAAATGAGTCTAAGAACAGTTAAAGGAAGATAAGAACCAACAGATCCTGGAGCCAAAATAAATATAATCAGGGTGGAAAGCAACCAACAACAGCAACATTGCATATACCACCTCATTAGTTTCCACCACAGGACTTGTTATCCCCATAGACATGTACCTGGAAAAAAACTGTCTTTGCTTGGTGCTGTGCTGCTGGGCTGACATAGCCTACTGGATCAATAAAGCTCTCCTCTGATGCTGTAGGACTAGACTATTAATGGAAGTTTTGTACTACACTGACACAACAGTTTTGCAAGAAATTCTATTATTGATTGTCAGTGGGAGACTGCAGGAGAGGGCATGCAGTAAGTGCAGTTACTGGCAGGTGTTGTCATGTTAACACTGGGGGCTGGGGCTCAGGATTTGCCATATCCTTGACATGGTGACAGGACTCAGAGATGCATGCACATGATCCATTTCCCTCACTGTTTTAGATTTAAATAGCTGTGGCAGCTATAATCACCAGGAAATACTGCTCCTCGATTATAGGACTGTGCAGCAGACATGGTATCAAGAGTTTTAGCCAAGAGTTTTAGCAAACTAGAGCACTGAGCATCTTGAGTTCTTCAAAAGATGTGGATTCTCTGTCATTTAACTGGGTCAGCTCCAATTTCCTGCTTCTGCACAGTGGGAAGCATCCCTTCATCCTTTTTTCTCAGCACTTAGACAGCACTATTTGCTAAACCATGATATCTATACAGAATAAAGTCTACAAGAAGCGGCAGGGCTGCCATTTACAGGCAAAAAGTTAGACACAAGAGGCCTGGTAACACATAAATGGTGACAGCAGCACCAGGATCTGAGTGGGGTCTTGTACAGCCATGCCCACACATGGCAATGCCTGCAGAGCAGGCACAGGGCACACAGCAAAGGGTCACCCCAGCACCAGGCTTGCTGGGAAGGAAAGGGAGCTTCACTAAATCCCTGTGCTGCCCAAAAGCTATCGTTACTTGCTGGACCAACATTCGGTCCTGGAAACAGGTCTGAAGCCATTGAACATCTTCAAAACTAAATCTTCAGCTGAAAACTGGTCTCATTCATTGGTGACTTGACTGGACTCAAAGGAGCACAGAAGGTGAAAGTAGGCATAAGAGGAGGAAAGCAAAGGTCTCCAAGTCCAAGGACTCATCCATCATTCAAAGAGGAGCATTTCAGAGCATCTCGACAAGTTATCAGGTGACAAAGAGAAAAATCTGCCCCTGCTGCCTGACACCAGCAAGGCTGTATCTGTGAACATGAGGATCACAGGCTCACAGAACAGTTAGCTGGGGAGTGGTCCCAGCCACACCCACCCTGCTCAAAGCAGGGGCAGCTAGGAGATCAGACCAGGTTCCTCAGGGTTTTATCCAATTTGGTGCTTAAAACCTCCAATGAATTCAAGGAGGCAGCATAACCTTCCTGGGCAACCTCCTCCACTGCTTCTGTTCTCATGGCAAAAAACCTCTTCTGAGCTCAAACCTAAGCTAAACACTTGAAAAATGAAGTCTCTAAGGTGCACATTAAACACAGACAGAATGAACATTTATCCATCCCAATAATCAGGAAGTTTTTTAAACCCACATGTGCTCTGCACTCTCTCTAAAGAATCAAACACCTAAGACCATTGTAACTGCATCTTTATCCCCTCTTCAATTTAATTTCTGATAAAACACTGACTGTGGTTTTAGATTCCTTGGTTTAGGATGTGCCCAACATTCCCAATAGCTCACTTTTATTTTGGGGGCTCTGCTATCAGCTTGAGCAATCCTGCCTTTTCCACTTCCCTCTGCCCCAGGAACCTGTCAACTGTCGTGGTCAGAAGCTGTGGCTGGTTTGGAGCAAGTTGTAAGTAAATGTGTGTTGTATCCCAGCAGGGCTTCCAGCACACTTGCCAGATGGCTGCAGTGCATGAAAGTGCAAGGACTGCTATGAAACAAACTGGGAGTTTGACAAGGGATGGAGATCAGGCATTTCTCAAGGCACAATCTTTTGCCTCTGAGTTTATTCTCCCAGAAAACTCATCACACTGTGCAGCAGCGAGTGAGCAAAGGGAATTTAAGAAAGAACTAGATTGGTTTAGCTTTTCTTTCTTTTCTTTTAAACAGACCCTTGCAGAAGGGAGTAAAGATTTAGGCTCAGTGGTATGCTTTATCTGCAAAAGACTGAGATAGATATTCACTTTCTGCAGTCTTAAAAACCCTCTTTTTTTTCCCTGCTGTTAAGATTAATAGCAGTCCTATTTTAAGAGGACTGCATTCAGTCTATGCTGTACCAGCATGGGCTTCTGAACTGAACAAAACTGCTGGTGCTAAACCCAATTAACACTGGCTGTGACCAAAACTTCACGAGCCTGAGTCTGGTGTTGCAGCTTGCAACAGGGGACAGTGCAGATTACCCCATAAGAAGGGTGAAAGCAGAAGGCCTGGTAGTCCACAAGGGACACCAAAAGCTTTGCAAACAGCAAGCTGCATCAGTAACCATGACAAGAGTGAAAGGAAGGAGATTTTTCTTTTTTCCCCTTCATTCCTAACACCACAGAGAAGGAATTTGCTGTGCCACCCTGGCCAGGTTGGTTTGTCATGCCGATGCTACCATGCTGTCTGCAGAATTAGTATCTCGGCTAAAACTGCTTAAGCCTTCACTCTGCATAAAGGCTCAGCTCTGTCAGGGCCAAGGCTTATTTCCACAGACACAGGCCTTTTGATTTCCCACGAGCTTCCAGCTGGCACCCATGAGCCAACTCCAGAGAAGCATGCAAAACAAGCGGGACTGTGGCTGTACCTTCACGTTAACCAGCAGCTCCCACAGGTTGCGAGGAGGCATCACGATGGTGGTGTTCAGCTCGATGACGTAGCACTTATCCAGCGTGATGTCGTGGTAAGCTGTCAGACCCTGCAGGCCAAGCACAGAGGTTAAGGAATTGAGCCCTTCACAATGAAATGTGGCTGTGAAAATGGGTGGAAAGAGGGAATTCAGGGAAGACAAGAAATGCTTTAAGCAACAAACTTGTCCACAGACCTCCCTACCATGGCATGACAACCAGGTTGGAACATTCTCAGAGAGGGCTCTGGGAAGAAGAGGTCAGTAACAGTAGAAGTCTGTGACAATCACCACAGCACTGGGCCACAAGCACCATGCTGGTGCAGCTCTGCTCAGCCCTGTGCAGTGCCCCAGAAAGCCCCAAGATGTTCTTACTCGCTGGAAATCATGGATGATATCCGCAGGGTCGCTGCCACCAAACTGGGGCACTGGGACATTGATTTGCTCATAGTTCTCCTCGATGTAGATCTTGACATCTTCGTGCAGCTCCAGCTGCCCTTTGAATGGTGAATAGAGAGAGTCCTCGTACAGCACACCGCAGTGAAAGACGCTCTCACGGGGCAGCTGTGGGGACAAGAGCCAGGTGGGGATACAACACTCACACACCCACCAACAACTACAGCAAACACAGGAAGAGATGCACTCACACTGGGTAAGCACAGCCCTTGCACAGACATGCTGGAGAGCACTTCGAGATCGATCTTTTCACCAGAAACCATTCCTGATGAAGACAGTGTAAAACACCCTTGTGACATGACCTTGTGACTTCCTGCTAGCCAGGTCCAAAGGGAGTAAAAGATTTCTGATAGGATTTCACAAAAGGGGAATTCAGAAGTGCAAATCAGCTGTCTGTAGGCTCTTAAATCTCATGATCAGGCCAGTCACATCCCTACACAGACACAGCTTTCAGTAACAGCATTTTTCTACATAAAACATGTAAGCTTTGTGCAAGTAGAGTATCATTTCTAGAAGAACTTGTAGGTTTTACATGGCAAAGGCACCAAAACAAAGCAGCTTCACCTCACTGCAAGCTCACTGAGAGCTGCTGCTCTCCAGGGCTCCAGAACCACAAGGTACAGGCAAGAGAGCTAATGCAGTGTGAGCAATCAAACTTAAGCAGGGATGAAGTGCAGCTGCTGGAGCCTAAGACACAGAGGACCCATTGCCTTGGTCTGCAAAGCACTTCTGACCATGCTGAATGGGCTTTGCTGTGCAACTGGCTATGAGCTGTCACTGGAACAGGTTGCCCAGAAAGATGGTAGGTGCCCCATCCCTGGAAACGGCCCTGAGCAACCTGCTCTAGATAAAAATGTCCCTGCTCACTACAGGGGTGGTGGACTAGATGACCTTTAAAGATCCCTTCCAACCTAAACCATTCTGTGATTTGGTATTGCAGGCAGGCTGTTGAGGTGACAAGAGGTAGCCCCAAATGGACCAGCGAGCGCTTCCCAGTACTGTTCAGCATGGACTGAGGGTAGGTTATCAGCTGGGTGATGGACTGAATGCTGCCCATAATCTGGTCAATAACCTTCCCTCCATGACAGGGACTTCTTCTTATAAGAAAGGGTCTACAAAAAGCTGCTCTGCAACAGAGTCCTATCACAGAGACATGTGTGTGAGGGTTGAACACCCATACAGCTGTCATGGGGTTTCCAGATCAGGTATAAATGAGCACAGGTAATAAAGCAAGATTACAAATTAATTTGACACAAGAGAATTTGTGGCACAAGGGAGTGTATAAAAGACTATACTGCTGAGTGGATAAATGCTGGCTGCAGACACAAAGGTGGTCCTAGGAGAACTCATTCACTAATTGCTGCTCCACAGCAGAATGAGGACTTCAGTGCCAGTATATGCTCTGGGGTTTCTTGGCTAAACACTCAGCAAGTCAGGGAGCTCAGCAGTTTCTTCTGTAAAAAGCACCTCTGCCTGGTCTCTTTTCTGATGCTCTCACCCACCACAATGCCCAGCACCTAAGCCAGCCCAGGCTCTGCATGGATGACAAGGAAGAAAATGTGCTGAATTTAACAGAGGCTGAGAGCACACCTTCCACACCATCTCCCACTTACTTTTCACTTCTTTGCTTGCTTTATTAATAGCAGCACCTATTTTTGTTACACCTACAGAGTTTTGCTGTGCTAGGGCCTCAAAAGCCCATAGCAAAAAGCTGCTCCCTTGCCTCTACCGCCTTGCTAGAACAAGGACTTGTTCTCTCCTCACAACAAGCCACACTTACAGATAGCTTTTCCTCTGACAGCAGTGACTTTGGGTTTAAAAGGTAGAACTGGCAGATTATTTTTATGGGGTTAAAAAAAGCCAAGAAAGGTAAAACAAAACCACAAGGGAGGGGTGTGGAGGGCTTCTGGAATGCCCTTTCTGGCAGTTGGTGTGGCAGTGAGCCTGAGCCTACCATTTCACACATGCCTTGTCTGCAGTGCCCAGAGGATTGGCTCCTAAGTTACCATGGAGCAAAGGAGTAAACAACAGCACCACCTATTTCAAAGGTTGAAGCAGCTTGGCTGGCTGTTCCAGCTGAAGAACCAGCAGTCCTTCCCAACTCATCCCTACCTGGGTGATGAAGAAGTATCTGTACACATACATCGATGCAAAGACCAAGCCCAGGAGCAGGACAAGGAGACCCATGGTCAGGTAGCACACCCCACTGAGTGATGACCTTCGTCCCTGCACAGTGGGAGCTGGCTCCTCCTGTGAGACAAAAATGAGAGCACAGGTCAGCTGCTGCTGCAAGGGATCAGGAAATCCACCACATTTTATGCAAAGGCCACACAGGGGGTTGTGATGTGCAAATGAAGAAGGCAGGCACCATCCTGCAAAGCAATTTCACATCTGACAGCATCCTGGTAAAACTCCTCATGTGCATTTTGCTCTCCTACAACTCCCACAAATTAAAACAATGTGTGTATGAACATAGACACATAGATGGACACTCTGCTTCTCACCAGCTGCACAGAACAAAGCCCAGCTTTGTTTCAGTGGCCAATAAGGATCAACTGAAAAAAAAAGGGCAATCAGAAACTAACAGTTCCTGGCCACAGAATGTACCAGTATTTATGTTGTACTCCAAAATTTTTGTTGAAATGCTGCCATTCTTGCAGAACTTTTCAAAAGGAACTTTTGAGGTTGAAATTACTGGTCTCAGAAAGGTACCTCCTGGCCCTGCTGAGGTAAGCTTACCCAAACAACTGCATAGATCTCAATTTCACTTTCAAGCTGATTCCTGCACACCTTCCAGGAATACTGTCAGAGCATCAAACCCCTCCACATCTACTGTTTTCAGTGTTGCCAGCCTACACAGACAGTAGCCAGCTCACCACGTTACAACCTTCAAAAAGCAGGGCAGTGAAAAGGCAGAGTTACCCCCTGTGGACCACTCATCCCAGTCTATGATGCTCTTGTTATAAATACCAAAATAACCCTCCAAAATGCTAAGCAGGAGGATGTAAGGCCTTTCAGAAGCAGATGAAAAAAGCTGGTTCAGAGATGCCCCAGTTTCTGCAGAGAGAAGCTGAAAGCTGCCCTCAGCTGAGCAGACAGGCAGGGGAGAGAGGTGCCAGGGCAGGCTCCTGCAGATTAACTCCCTCTGCACAGGACGTGACCTGAGGGGTTTGTTTAGAACACTGCACAGCAAGCCAGAGACTGGTACAAACTGCAAGAGCAAAACAAAAAGCAAACAACAGCCTCTCATTTCCAAGAAACATCTCTTAAAGAAAGATGTATTTCTCCAGGGTGACATGGTCAAAAATCCACAAGGTGATGCAGATGTTGAAGCCCCAAGGGGAGATAACTCTGGGTCCCTACCACCCTCCAGCACTATGGGACCAGCTCTGCCCAGGGGAGCTGCAGCAAACACCTCTTTTCCCTTTCTCTGCCATGGAGTAGCCTTTGCAAAAGCAGCTCAGTCCCAGGCTTGGAGGCATCAGATTGTTCCTGCCCTGAGACTAGAGCACTCCAGCATCCCCGGGGCACCCATGGGCAGCCTGCCAGGCAGGGGTACTCCCTACCTCCCTGGCACCTGAGCTCTGCTGAGGTGCAGAGCCAGGATCCTGAAACTCCTCTGCTATCTGTTCCAGCCAACACAGACTGCTCCAGCTATTGACTTTTTCTTTCCTACCTACATTCAGGCTGCAAAGACCAAATTGCTTTGGGAGAGCTACAGTTCCAGCACACCTCCAGGAGAAATTAATCTATATTTATGTCTCCTTCATCCCAACTGTTGAAAGACCCACAGCACCTCTGTACACAGCCAGCTCCTAACATTACAGAATCAGTGTAATTGGTTTGCCACTGCTCCACCAGCAAATGAAGAGAAGAGCAAACCTAAACAAATGTCACATTTTAAATTCACTTCTAATATTTCCCTTCCTCTCCTTCTGGAGACAAGTGTCAGCAACTGTATCAAGTCACAAAGAAAAGAAAAAGGAGAAAAAGAGAAAGGGGAGGGGGGGAACCAAACAAAACCACACAACAAAACCAACACATTCCTAGAAGAAATTTAAAGGCTCTGTGACACGAACTGCTAGGACTTAAAGTCATGCTGTATATCAAGTGTTTCACAAAAGCACTTTTCCCCAGATACTTGTAATCAGAGAAAGAGTGCAGACAGTGGAGGTGAAGAGGAACAAAAAGATCTCCTGCTGCTGACACTGAAGTATGGCCAAGAAAGCATTTAATGCTCCACAAGTGAATTACATCTGAAAGGTGCCAGGTGCCCGTGATGGGTAATGCACTGCTCTCTTCCTCAGTGAGCTTCAAGTACTACATCTGTGGAGAGCTTGGGGAGAGGGTTCAGAAGGACACAGCAACAAGGAGGGGAAAAAATACTCCCACTAGAAAGAAAAAATCTGTTTGAAGAATGGTAGGGAGGGACAAATAAGCCCTTGCAACACCATGCAGAGCTACAAGCTGGGGTCAGAGTGGCTGGAGAACAGCCAGGCAGAGAGGGACCTGGGGGTGCTGGTCGACGGTAGACTGAACATGAGCCTGCAGTGTGCCCAGGCAGCCAAGAGCGTCAATGGCATCCTGGCCTGCATCAGGAACAGTGTGGCCAGCAGGAGCAGGGAGGTGATTCTGCCCCTGTACACTGCACTGGTTAGGCCACACCTCGAGTCCTGTGTCCAGTTCTGGGCCCCTCAGTTTAGGAAGGAGGTTGACTTGCTGGAACAAGTCCAGAGAAGAGCAACAAAGTTGGTGAGGGGTTTGGAACACAGGCCCTATGAGGAGAGACTGAGGGAGCTGGGGTTGCTTAGCCTGGAGTAGAGGAGACTCAGGGGTGACCTTATTACTCTCTACAACTACCTGAAGGGAGGTTGTAGACAGACGGATGTTGGCCTCTTCTCCCAGGCAGCCAGTACCAGAACAAGAGGACACAGTCTCAGGCTGTGCCAGGGGAGGTTCAGGCTGGATGTTAGGAAAAAGTTCTATACAGAGAGAGTGATTGCCCATTGGAATGGGCTGCCTGGGGAGGTGGTGGAGTCGCCATCACTGGAGGTTTTCAGGAGAAGACTTGATGGGGTGCTTGGTGCCGTGGGTTAGTTGTTTAGGTGGTGTTGCATTGGTTGATGATTGGACGTGATGATCTTGAAGGTCTCTTCCAACCTGGTTTATTCTATGTATTCTATTCTAACTCTGGAGAAGGAATTAAGGGTGAAAGCTATTCCAGAAGAGCACCATGTATGTGTTCAGTTATGAGGTATCTATTTGCTAGAGCAGCTCTGTGCTCTTAGCTCAGCCAAAGACACAGCAAGACATCCCACCTCTCACCACCAAAGGAGATGAGTTTGGCTTCCTACAAACCATGCCTGGCTTCAGGAAAAGTACCTGAGTCTTGCATTTTGGGAGAAGGCAAGGGAAATGAAGCAGAGCTTTGCCCTGTGGGAAGTTACAAAATACCAGGAAGAAAATGAAAATTACCTTCAAATTCTGAGAGGAAACTAAAACTCAACAGCAACCATTCCAGTGGAGTGGAGATTAAGGCAGTGAGGTTGAAAATGCTGCCAGGCAGGCCAAGGGGAACAAAGCGTTCCACAAAACCCACCTGCACGAACCCTCACTTAAATATGTATTCTCCATCCCCCATCCCAGCAGACTAAAAGGCCACCAGCTTCTGTCACTATGAATTACAATTTAAAAGCACCTACATGTCAGTTGGAACCTTGGCTTTGGGCAGGAGGCATTCTCAGTGCTGACAGCCTGTGGACAGAGCAGTGCACAAACTGCTTTAACAGCACTTCACCTCAGACAAATCTTCACAACGCTGGAAAAACCCAAGAAGCTTCTTCCACAGGCTGTTGCCCCACTTCATGCCACAACATTCCTCCTTCCCATGGGACCACCGCTCCCTGCAGCTGAAACAGGGCTGTTTCAACAAAAGGGAAATACATCCCAGCTGAATTCCATCTTGCCGTAGGAACACCTGCCTGGCTCCCCGGCAAGGGAGTTTTCCCCTAAGCTAACCTAATCATGAAGAGCACCAGGTGGTCCCAGCAGCAAGCTGCAGGGGAAACCATCCTGCCAGAAAGACTCCCAGGACCAACTGGCAAACCAAATCATGCACCATGCTCACATCACATGGCAAAACTTGCAGATCAGCACTGCTGGTCTCCAAGAATTTCAGTGACAAGGAGAAGGATTCTCTAGGCAGCAGGGCTCTCCTGAAGAGCAAGTCACACCTTCAAGATGTGCATTTCCACCAAGGAAGAAGTCAAAATAGTAACGCCCAAAAATGCTCTATGTTCACCAGATGTTTAACAATATTCCCTAAGAATTCATTAAAACCAGGCACTATTCTTGCAGCGAGCCATCCTACTGATTTTCTGCTTCAAACAGCTATGGGGATTATTGGCCACGAGAAATGGTGACAGTTGAGGTCAAAACCATCCCTGGGCAGAGACAGGGACGAGTATTTCAGCTCAGCAAGTGGGCTTTCCATTCCTTTCTTCACTCTTTTATCTATTCCAACAGATGGGCATATTTTACACACAAAGAAACCAATGTAAGACCCTTCCTCTCCTCCTTGGGCTGTACAGAAGATAAACATTTGTTTGTCTCTCCATGAATAAACAGATGGAGAAGTGACAGCAGTGGCATGACGTCCATGACATCCCTGGTCCAGGCACGATGGATATGCATGTGAGGAGGATGCAGGCAGCTCCGATGGTTATCCCACTGCGATTTCAGGGCAGGCAAATTCTGCCACTCCACAGGATGATCCTTTTTCCCCTCCCATCTTGGCACCACCACATTTTCCAGACCCAGTGGCAAAAGCCACCACTTGCTGACCCTACCAGAGGGGGTTGGGCTGGCTCCCTTTCCAGCAGTAAAACTGGAAGAGGCCAATAGGCAAAGCTCTTTCCCTTGCACAGCTTGAGAAGGTACAGCTTGCTCTTCCCCTGTATGGGCAGTAGGGGAAAGCATCCATCTCAGGAAGAGCATCTGTGTGGCTTGGTTTTCTGCCTCATATGGTCCTGCTAATGCTTCATCCCTGTGGGCAAGAGACAGAGGCAACTCCAGCACACAAGCCTGAATAACCAGCCATGCTGACTCGGCTCCAGTTTGCAGGTGCAACGGCTTTGCAAGACACTCAGCCCAGTACCCAGCAGCAGAAAGGATACTGGAATATAAAAAGGAATTCCTTCCCTTGGGTAGGGTAGAACAGGCTCTTCCCTACACTTCCACACTCGCTGCTCTCAGGTCTGGCACAGGAACAGAGCACAGGTGGCAGATACCCAGATGGGAGAGAATGAAGTTATGATACAGACCATTTGGTAGAGGCTTGAAATTAGCCTGAGGCAGGGAGGAAAAAAGTCCTAATTCAGTCTTTGCAGATTTTCTTCAGAATTTCAGGGCTTGCTGAGGACATGATGAAAACGGCTGGTGTCTTATTATCCCTATTTGTTACCAAATGGCTATGGAACATCTCTCCTGCAAGAGAATGGGGGACAGAAGCCTGGCTGTGCTTCACAGGCAAAATATTCTGGTCCATAGCATGGAAACCAAGTCCAAATACCAGAATAAGACAGAGCAGAGAAGTCATCGATGCCTGCCAGGCACTGCCAACGGCACCTAGTGCTGAACCAACTCTCCTGGCTTCACAGTGCTGAGCCTTTGGACACAGCAACAGCAGAAGCTGCAAAACCCAGTGATATGTCACCTCTGGTATTCCTCAGGAATACAGTACAGGGCTGTGAAAAACAGGTATTTCATTCCATTGCTCCAGCATCACCAATGGCTTGCTGACAATGACAGAAGTATGGAAATTTGAGGTGTCACGTCATGCCTTGCTCCTTCCTATGTAGCACACCACCTCAGCAGAGACAGGCTCAGCTCATGCCCTTTCCCTGCTTCTTTGGAAACAGCTCTGAGTTCTCCACAACCCATTTTTCCTGCGTTTCCAAAACACACAGGTCTGAAATCTTTCATTTTAGATGTAGCAGGGCCTGACAAATAGGGGACACAGCTCAGCAAGTGTCTAAATATAGACCCCCCAACAGGCAAAGAACCTTGGGGTGACTAAAAATAGCAGCTGAGATTCTGACACAACTGACAAGTGAAAAGAGAACTGTGATGCAGAGAAAATACTCAGAGGGATGCAGTTTTGAGAGGAGTGCTGTCTGAAAGGCAGCAAAATATGTCACCCCTCTCTGGGAGGTTGCTTGTTTCAAGGGAGCAGCAGCCTGAGCTCTCCACACAGAAGATGTGCTGACATAACTACAGACACTGCCACAACCAGCTGCAGCTTCCTCAAAGGACATTGGCTCTAAATCTGCAAAACCCACATCACAAAATGTAACTGATTTTGCTCTTTACTCATTTCTGCTAACCAAAGGTCACAACGGACTATGGAAACATTACAAAAGCAGCTCAAGGTCTCTACCTCCAGCACATCAAGCCCCATACAATCAAAATCACTTGCAAAATGTAAGGACCTGCAATAGCAGCATCTCCACCGACTTCAGATGGAGAAACCTCACAACTGACCGTTGGAAAATTGTGGTGCTGCTGCACTGGCTGTAAGCTGGTAAGGACTGATCTCTCCTGTGAGGTGCCAGGCTTGGATTTCAGTGCCACCTCTTGGAAGAGTGACCCCCAGATCTGCATTGACAGAGCTTGCTCTTCCCACGCAAAGCAAAACCTTCCCATCACCTGTGTCCCCCCCAGACAGCATCCCTACTGCCCAAGGGTTCCAGCACTTAATGCCACTGTCCTGCATGATAAAAAGCACCGGAGAGTTTGTGGGATAAATCGTAGGGCAAGGAGATTCACACCTGCCTCCCAGAGACAATCACTCCCCTATTTAGGCATTCAAAGCCAGGGAAGCTCAAGTCCCTGAGTCCACAGGGATGGCCAACCAGAGTTTGAGACTGGAGCACTTGCCAAGCTAGAGCTCTGGAGAAGGAAAACGAGAGACTATGCCCAGGGAAAAGGCAGATGGAGGAGGACAAGGAGAGAGGAATAGAGAAAAACAACCCACTGCAGTAAAAGCAGTTCATCATCGCATCCACCAAAGCAGCTCCCACGCGCTAAAAAAGGCTCCTCTGCCAGGTAACACAAAATGAGTCCTGTCCTCAGGAGCAGTTAAGCTCCGAAGCAAGAGAGGGAATAAAAAGAGGAGAAATAGTCGGTAACACTAAGTGCCTGGGCAATCACCCCAGCACAGAGTCAGAGAGGTCAGTGCTCAGCGGTGGCAATGAGAGACTTCTGAAAGAGCCCAGTACCTGGAAGACCTGGAAGTGAAGTCCTTCCAGGGTGAAGAGCATTTCTGATACTTTAAGTTAGAAAAGAAAATAATGTGTGCACTCATGGAGGGAGGGAAGGAGAGACATACACACACACATATATACGGCGCACAGTTTCCAAGGCAACTGAAGTCCCCACACACAGTATTTGAGCAGTGCTTGTGCAGGGCACTCAGAGCACTACAGAGAACACAAGTGATGGAGCTTGGACTCAAAGATGCCTGGAAGCCAAAAAAAAAAAAAGGGGGAAAAAAAAAGAAACAAAAGAAACACCACCCAAAGCCTGTAATTAAGACACTATCACAGCCGAAGGCAAAAAGGTTGCAATAAATGAATCTAATCACATCTTTAAACGACACCACTGCATGTGACTAGCAACAAAGCCACCCGCCTCGAGAGTCACTTTGGAGCACTGGAAATTGGAATATCAAAACCCAACCACTGGCTAATTAAACCCCCCAGCTTTATTGCTGTATGACAAAGACAGCAGGGTGTTAAAAATGCAGCTGAGCATGTGGGAGCTCCTAAGCACCCGGTGATCATATTTTCCTTCTCTCCTGTCAGCAACAGCGATATAAACTCCTCTCTTTTTTCACTTTTCCATCCCTTTCTGGAGCTAAGGGGCTGTTTCTCCTCCCTCTTTGCACAGGGGTGAGAAATTAATTTCCATATTTTATTTTATATTTTTGTTTTGGCACAGGCACAATAACTTCCAGCTGGAATTTTTCCAGCCTCCCTCTCCTGTTTCCCAGGAGTAAAACCATTCAGAGCATTAGCAGAGCCAACACAGCCCCTTGTGAAAATAAGGCTTCTCTCACCAGGCACATAGCTAAAGCCCCAAGCTGAACAGGCAGGCAGGGAGAAAATAAAGAGCTGTGATAAAGAAGCAGAAAATGTCCCAATCTGGGTGTTTAATGGCCTGACTGCTAAATACAGTTGGATAAACACAGCCTCATTTCCAGAAATCAATAGGAGCTGCCTCCACTCACTGTGACAATGGGGAAAATCAGTCCCTGCCCCAAGGCAGATCCACCACCACAACTGAAAAGCTCTGGAGCACCTGGGCAGACCTCACTTGGGAAAGGGAAGGAGCAAGTACAGCCAGGTGAAGACCAAGGGGTCTGAAGTGGAAGGTGGCATTAATAGAATGGGAATTCTTCCGAGGAGAAGAACAAAGGTTAAGCTTTGGCATTAGGTTTCTAAACCTATCTAAAGAAATTAAAGACAAAAAGTAGCTCATGCCAGAGTGAAGTACAGTGGTGCTCTGGAATAGGGGAAGCTCTTAAATCCAGGGACTGGCAAAGTTAAAGACAGAGTCTTGATTTAAAGGTAGAGACATGAAGGTGGGCAGATGCCTGACCCCTTAAAAGACCTTTGACCAGAATGTCAAAAATTGAGGCAAGGAAATGCCAACAGCTTTCAGTTTGTTCTTGGTATAGACGAGTCTTTCCTCACGGTGAAGAGAAGCTGCTACCAGCTGCCCACAAAATCAGTCTGCTTGCTTCCACTCCATGGCTTGGGAAGAAGTGAACTACAAGCCTGACTGCCTACCAAAGTGACAAGCTGTCCCATGGCAAGACTGTGGCATCTCATGTTTGGGGTCCCAACAAATTTAAATCTATGGCACTCACCTCTGAGCTTCTACAGGCAGGGAGGCAGAGATAGTCAAGAGTAAATTCACAATTGTGGATGTCACCAAGGGCAAGCCCAGCACTGCTGATCTAGTTATGGCAAATGAAGCCATTGCTGTCCCACCTCCCTCATCCACTAGAGGTGACTGATTTCAAAAGCCTGTCAGAAAGGAGCGGACAGCCATTCTAAAGATGCTTATGAGCTGGAACAGCCAAGGCACTGCCTTGTGCTGGCTCTGCAGACCAGAGGAGCCAGCAGGGTCATAAACCTATACTCTTTGGTCCAGCAGAGTGGTCAGAGTGCAGTGTTTCCAGGAGTTCAGGATGAAGCATCTTAACAAGGAAACAGGTTTCAAGTTACATTTGCCTCTTCCCTGAAACTCAGGACTTTCACAGCGTCACATCATAAAATGAAGTCACTGCTCCCTTTCAGACCACTAACAGAAATCATCTCTTCTTCCAGCAGCAGCATAGGAGAACACCAACAGGCAGTCCTATGCTCAAAAATCTGCCACAAAGAAATAGCATCTAGTTCAAAAACGGTGAGGGAGAGGAGGCACATTTACCCCTCTCTGCTTTATTGTCCAAACTGGCTTTAATGGCAGGGCATGGCAGTAAGGAAGACAACTCTGCAATGCAACTGCACAGGGAGGAATTAAAGAAAACCAAAATCCTTCACATTGTCCTCCCTCAAAGAGTAACACTGGCATTAAAACACCAATCAAAATATGCCTAACTTCCCACACATCACCTGGGAAGAAACTACTTGTCCAGAAGTGAAAATGCCTTTTCCATCTCCTGTAAACCCCCTAATGAGCGAAGAGTTAGTAGTGTTAAAAGCAGGAACAGCCAAACTATGCACAAGGACAACTCATCCTCCCTAGAGCCTTCTCCTTTCCAGACCTGGAAGTAGTCCTCTGCTTATCACTTCACAGAACAGGGCTTCTTAGAGCAGAGCAGAGAGGGCTCCTGTCCTACAGAGCTGCAGTATTGATACATGCAGCATATGCACCAAAACCTCACCCTCATACTCACATTTGGCTGATTTGCACCCTTTAAAACAGCTCCTTTTTAAGGATATTTCTTGGATTTCTGTGTTTTGCCAAAGACATTGCTGCACCCAAAGCAGGTAAAGGCAACAGGCTCTTACCATATAAAGAGCACCCATGTACAGAGCTGCTTTGGCTGCAGCTCTCCTCCAGCTCTGGGAGAGCACACACCTCTAGACAGACATTTCAAGCTTCTCTCTCTCCTGCTCTTCAGTCTCCATCTTTTTGGTGAAATTTTCTGAACTCAGTCATGTTTCTATCATTTCTGCTAGAAATAGTAATTCCTTCTCATAATCCCCCTGCCAGTATCAGCTACATCCTCTGTCATGCTCAGCTGGAATATCAAATATTCATGTCCAGAATCCAGTAAGATACCCAAGTGCAGTACTTTCTAGAGCAGATCCTGTCTTGAGATTTTTTTTTCCCAGTTTAGCTCTTTTCCTCCACTTCCAAGGCATCCACAAACCATGGAGAACTGAGAATCAGTAACAACGCTTCTTTTATGCTGAAGACTCCATGCGCAAAAAGAAGTCATCACTTCAGCCTACATGGATATGGAAGGGCTGAGCAAAGGCCAGAAATAAACTCCTGTTACAGGAAGCTTCTTCCAGTTAATATCTATGATGTTTAGGCCCCTAAGCAAAGGCCTGGTGAGAACAGCCCAGAAGCATGAAGCCTGGACTCAAACCACAAATATGTCAATGAGTATAACTAGTCTACATTGCTGCCAGCTACTTTTTCTCCCTTTCTCTGAATTTACAGCTTGCTTTGTGAAAAAGCCTGTTCAAAAGACTGTTCCTCACATCCCCTTCCCTTGCCATCTGTCTTCCACCTCACAGCATTCTGCAAAGAAGCAGCTCACAAAACCCAGCACTGCATTGGTACAGCAGCTTCCACCAGCCTTACGGAGCCAGCAGAGATGCCTGCATGGCCAGTGAGAGCCACTCCTCCTGCACTTGCCCCATGCACTGGAGACCAGCTCTGGAACATCACTGTTCATGATGCACCAGTACCTCCAAGAGACCAGAACGAGCATTTCTGCCTGTGCTGCTCTGACCTGCTGCCACCTCCCATGAAGCACATATCCTCTTGGGCTTGCTCAGGTGGATGCTAAGCAGTCACAGCTCACTATGGCCACCTGAGTGCAAAACAAGGCAGGGGAGCAAGGGTGCAGCAACAGCCTGAGCAGAAAGATGTTACCTGTCTGTTAAGAGCTCTGCATTCACTGGACCTCCTCCTCACTCAAGAATTTCTGGGCACCACAGAGGCAGCTGCCCTCTCAGGAAGCATGCTCCCCAAGAGGTTTAGGGCTTTCCCCTGCAATTTCTATAGAAACAGGGCACCCATGCTCAGTGCAGGAGCTGGCTGCCCAGGGCTGGCAGCAGGGAGGAGGCTGGAATAGCTAGGTCATCAGTTCCCTGAGGAGCAACAGCCCTGCAGCCAGGAGGCTGAGGCACCCCACCAGACAGAATACAGAATTAACCAGGTTGGAAAAGACTTTCGAGATCATTGAGTCCAACCTATCACCCAACACCATCTAATCAACTAAACCAGTATCACAGTATCACTAAGGTTGGAAAGGACCTCAAAGATCATCAAGTCCAACCATGGCACTAAGTGCCTCATCCAGCCTCTTTTTAAACACCTCCAGTGATGGTGACTCCACCACCTCCCTGGGCAGCACATTCCAATGGCCAATAACTGTGAAGAATTTCTTCCTAGCATCCAGTCTAAACCTCCCCTGGCGCAGCTTGAGACTGTGTCCTCTTGTTCTGGTGCTGGTTGTCTGGGAGAAGAGACCAACCCCCATCTGGCTACAACCTCCCTTCAGGCAGTTGTATACAGCAATAAGGTATCCCCATAGCCTTCTCTTCTCCAGGCTAAGCAACCCCAGCTCCCTCAGCCTCTCCTCATAGGGCTTGTGCTCCAGACCCCTCCCCAGCTTTGTTGCCCTTCTCTGGACATGTTCCAGCAACTCAACATCTTTCCTAAACTGAGGGGCCCAGACCTTTTTCACAGAGTCACATGGAGAAGACATGGAGTAACAGGTTGAAGTTACTCTGGAGAGATTCTGAGTGGACACAAGAGGGAAATTTTTCACAAGGATAATCAATCATGGGAATAATCTCCCCAGGGCAACAGCAGATTTCCCAACATTGGGCACCTGTAAGATTCAGCTGAACAGGGTGCTAGACCACCTTGTCTAGATTGTGCTTTGCCCTGGAAAGGTGGACTGGACAATCCTTAAGGTCCCTTCCAACCTGAGATTCAGTGATACAGTGATCTGGCAGAGCCCTTGGCCAGGGCAGCTGAGCAGCCAATCTCCACTAGGCACAGAGTGAAGGGGATAAGAGGCACCTCTTCACTCCAGCACTCACCATTTACACCTCATGAAGCAGAAGATTTTAATGAAACCCTCTCTCCTCTGGTTCTTGCACTGCCTCTGAAGAATATCAGAGGTATTTACAAGGAATCAAAAACAACAACAACAAAAAAACCCCAACAAACCAACCCAAAACCACATTCTGACTGCAGATCTCCCTGACTGGTTTTACTTGGTTCTGGTGGATTCAAATGTCCATCAGAAATGCAAGGTACATATTTCCCAGAGCAGTTAAAGACACAGCATCTGCATTTACTCCATTTCAGACCGCGGATCTGGAGTTCAGTTAAAATTCACTGGGTACTGTTCTGCATCTGAAAAAATATTTTCCAATTAACAAGAATTATTTTACTGGCTGCATAACCTCAAATTGCCTTCTGCTCAAGGCTGCTACATCCTCCCAGCTCCTACTAAGTGACACAAAGACTGTTCCTTTTATAAGCCCTTAAAATGTTGCAATTGCTTCAAAATGATGTGGATTTTTCTGACAGAGTTCAAGCTGCATATTCTTTCTGAGTGAAACTGAGCTGCACAA
The DNA here is from genome assembly GCF_014839835.1 of Dryobates pubescens. Classification (NCBI taxonomy): domain Eukaryota; kingdom Metazoa; phylum Chordata; class Aves; order Piciformes; family Picidae; genus Dryobates; species Dryobates pubescens. The sequence continues at coordinate 3,530,009 of NC_071624.1, read as the reverse complement.
GGGAGAAACAAGGCTCAGCACATGCAAGCCTGCTGACAGGACTCCTCACCTACTACTTTTCAGGACACATTAGCATCACAGACATCTTCCTGCCTGCCGCATCTTTGCATTCACAGAGCACCTGCCAAAATTCACAGGCTGCGGAAGCCACGGCTGAATCATTTCCCAGCTCTGGCTCCTATCATTGGGATTGAAGTTGTGAGATCAAAGAGGAAAGGAATGCAGAGCATCTTGTTTGCATGTCACCAATGCCATTCTGCTGCAAGGCAGCCAGAGAAAAACACACACAGACAGGAACTATTTGCAACAGGAGAGAGGACATGGCAAAAAAGCCTGGCTACAGAAAGACCAACCCCACAAGTTGGGTGTTTTTACACAGCAACACATCCCTCAGTACAGCTATGTACAAACTAGACCAAAGAATCCAGTCTCACTGACATGCTGAAAAACAGCATCAGGAAAAGGCCACACTCTTGTCAGTGGACGTGCTGCTCCCTGGACACCCTCTTGGCTGCACTGACTCACCACAACCTGCTCCTGTCCTTCTGTCACTGGGCTTTCACCTATTTTCTTACACATTTGTCTGCTATAATTAAGATACTGTTGAAGGGTCATGTTTTTAAGTTCCTTTGTACCTCATGTGGACTTAAAAGAACAACATCGTGCTCCACCAGGAGTCAGAGAAAGGCCCAGGGCAATGGAAAAGAACCCCAAATTTACTGTTTGCTGCCTAAGCCAATTTCACTCACCCAGCAGGACCAGAATCAGAATAATTCTGACTGCTGGAATTTGGCAGTGCTAGGGATGGAAATAAGCTTCTGTAACTTTAGTTTTTATAATTTTTTAAACTGCTTTTCTCAGTGCTTGTAAGAAGGAGCTGGAGCCTGTCTGAGCTAGTGCAGGACCAACAGAACAACCAAGTTCCCAGCTGCAGAAAGTTGGCTTAATGGCAGCATGGGCTGGAAGTCCAGTGTGACAGTGAAATTTCAGGGTTGGATCTCAAAGCCAGGGAAAAAAAAACCTACCAACTTTTTTTTGTTAAGAATTAAGAAAGATGAAGTCTGGAAATCACCAAAAGATCACAGCTGGACACATTCCATCATTAGAGGTTTCTAATATAGCTCCTAGGTATTAGATTAATAGATGCAATCATGACAGATTGAGCGCATTCAGCCCCTGACAGCTCATCTCAGAGCTGCAAGCACATCCGTGCGTGATGTGAGAGATCACTGTGATATAAGAGACTTCCTGAACTCTCTGCAGAACTCAGCCAGCTCCTGAAGCCCCTGCTACTGAACAGCCCACGCAGGTAATTCCCACTCGCTTGGAAAGGCCATGAGGAGAGATGCTCTGCACTGCTGCAAGAACCACAGCAGAACCACAGCTCCTCCGTAGATTTCTGGGACAGGGAGATACTGGGGTTTGGTAAATGATCAAACTGCATCCACAGCATGAGGCATTTATGGGGAATATAGAAATGCCATTTAATTTCCTCCTCTGACACAGAAGCACTGTAGTAAGGCAAACCTGATGCTTTGGGTCAGGCCCACTCTGAACAACACCCTCCCATTATACAATGTGGCATTTTCCCCAGCAAGTCCATCTTTACTGAAGAAATTGCAAGCTGGGGGCTCTCTAGCTAAAAGAGTTTAAACACACTCAACTCCTGGCCAAACACAACAATGCTGAAGTCACCTTCCCTTCCTTGAGGGGGGCACCAGCTATAGCATCACTGATACAGCATTGCCTCCCCATCACTCACACAGCCTGGATGGGACTTGACATAACACTACCCCAAGGCCTCAGTCATCTGTCAGGGATGCCCCAATGCCTTCATTCACCTCACACCTGGCAGCATCCCAACCTCCACAGGCATGGGCACTCATTCCCCTCTGATACTCATCACCTGAAGCCATCAGAGAAGTTCAACTTCAGCGTGTCAACCCCCATCTTGAACGCTGCAAAGCATCTGAAGAGCGGCATGTGCTGTGCTCCTTGTTCCTCTTACCTCTTCTCCATACCAACCCTAAGCACCTTCAGAGATGTTAGAAGCTGAAATCATTCACTCAGGAATGATCAACCCCAAATTCCATTCCCCCACTAGACCAAAGGGATGAGATGTGATGCCACTTGTCCACGCTACCATTTCCTTCAGAGCCCAGGAGTGGTGCTGCCCATAATGACACAGCTACCCTGCCCCATCTCTCCCTGTTCCTCCAGACTTCGGATGCCCCACACCCATGAGCTGACACCCGTAACACCGGACACCCTCATCCCCCCGAGGGAGCCTCTCCGGACAGGACCAAGCTCCGAGCAGCCCCCCGGTTGCCCGCATGTCCCCTCCAGCCCCATCAGTTCTAACTCGGCAGGAAAGCGAGACAAGGGAGGCCACCCGGCGCACAGAGGGCGATGACCCGCGGGGGCAGCCCGCCCACCCTCCCCCGCCCCGCACTCACGGCGCCCGGGGGCAGCAGCACGGCGCCCGGTGCCCCATCGCCCCCCGCTGCTGCTTTCTCCTTCTCCGGCTTAAGGGCCGCCGGCGGCTGCTGGACGCCGATCTTCACCATGGCCCCGCACTGCTGCCGCTACCCAGCCGCCGCCGCCGCCACCGGCACCACCCCGGGGAGGAGCCGCCGCCGCCCCCGCCCCCGGCGAACACTCGGGGCCGCTACGCCGTGCCGCTGCCCCCGCCCGTGGGACCGCGGAGCCCCGCGCCGGGGGCTGCGAAGGCAAACGGGAGGTTGCGACAGCAAGGCTGCGCCCGGGCCACCGGTAGGCTTCAGGAGGGGCCAAAGAGGGGGAATGCACTGTCTGTGTTTTGGACTATGCATACAATTATGACATGGTTTGGGTTGGAAGGGACCTTCAAAGGTCCACCCCTCCGCAGCGAGCAGGGACATCTGCAACTAGAACAGGTTGCTTGGAGCCCCATCCAACCTGACCTGGAATAGTTCCAGGGATGGGGCATCTACCTCCTCTCTGGGCAACTTGTCCCAGTTGATTATGAAGATTCCTTCCAACCCGACTCGTTCCATCATTTTCCTGTTAACAGCACCTATGGCTGCTTCCCCCATCTTGGCCAAATGCTGCTCACTCTCCACATGAGCCATGATTAGGTCCTTCTGGAACAGCTTTTGGCTGCAGCTCTCATGCGCTGCCACAGGTTAAGGATACACAGGGTGCAGCAGCCACCCCAGGAAACCCTGTCTGTTTGCAGTGCAAAATGCTCAGTACTGCAAGTGCTGCTGAAATCAGGTCACGAAATGCAAAAAACCCCCAAACAAACAAAAAAACCAAACCAAACTAAACAGGATGCCTCAGCCTGGAGCACAGACGCACATGAAGGGCAGGGGTTACTCTGGGGAAAGCTGGGAAACCCAGCTGCTGTGTCTTTCAAGGCCTGAGTCCAGAATCTGTGGCAGCATCAAGATTGCTCGGGTGATCTCTCCCCCAGGATCAACTCTGGGCAGCAGAGCAGATGGATTACCTTCATCATGGGGACAATGATCTAGAAAAAACCCTGACAGAAACAGAATGTGACACACAGAAGAGAATTTGGGCAGATTGCTTTAGTGCCACAGGTTCTGGTGTTGGGTGCTGGCTGGGGAGCTGCCTGCGAGGGGCTCAGAATGGCAGAGCCGTAGGACGGATGTTAACCTGGCTGGAGGCAGAGCTCACTGAAGCACTTGCACAAAGAACACGTTGACAGTTTTGTTAAGACAGCATAATGGAAAAAACCACTAACAAAACCCTCTCTGCCAGCCATGGGTAGGAAGGCAAGCAGCAAACTCAGTGGAGAAACACAACAATACCCTTACATTGATTTGGGCCACTTAAACATAGTATTTATTTATTATAATGTCATTATGAGCATTTTCCTTCGATCCAGAAGGATTCGTTATGTACTGAGTGCTTTACATCATGTTATGAACTAACCCATTGATAAATTAGTACTAAATTTTGTTTGCAAAAGGCATCCTTGGCAGGGATTCAGCACTGACTCACAACAACAATTGCTCATAGTGCTGTCTTGCTATTGTTCAATGTTTAGAGCTGTTCAGGCCTCCCAGCATCCCATCATGTGGGTAGAAATGACATGGGCACTGCAAGTTCCATCTCACACAGAGATAAGGGGCAGCATTTCTCAAATGGTCCCTAATTTCAGGAACTCAAACTGAGACAAGATGGTCCTGAGTTACTGGTGTCAGGAGTGCTTACAGTCAGAGCCAAACATCTCACACTCAACGTGCAGAACAAGAGATACTATCAGGCCCTTCCAAGATAAAAGCTATGATCCAACTGCTAACTAAGCAATGTGTATCCTAAATGACATGTAGCTTTTAAGCAAGGAGGTGTCCAGAACAGAAGCTAAGAGTCAGAAATGCCTGCACCCTGGTGCTCTCAAACCAGCAGGTTATCCTGCTCTCTGCCACTCTTGGGCATAGATATGGCCCTGCCTTTTCTGAGGCCATTTGACTACTCTTCCTCCTGTGCAGCTCTCTGTGCAAAGAAACACTCATCTCCTTTGTCACCAGTCCAGTGCTCCACTGGGCAGCTCTCATCATAGAGAAGAAATTTAAAAGCAGGAGGGCAGCTGGGGAAAAATGGTATGAAATCTCTCCATACATCTGATAAATTGGAGCAAAAACTTGACATGAATCTCCTTAGTTTAAAGGCAGATGTGGAAAGTTTTGTTTTGTTCTTTCCATTTGTGGCAAATGAGCCTCCACCACCCCCCATGCCAAATCAATCAAGTTTGTGGGACTGCTGGGACAAGTTTGCAGTCAGAAGAGCAAAGGATCCTCTTCTGATATTTAGGTCACTTGTGAGAAGTACTGAGACCCACAAGCATGAGGCTCCTGATACTCATCAGGGCTCCTGACAGATCTAGTCTACTGAATTTTGCAGAGGCAAATAGACCAAAAGGCAGCATCACACCCTGCCCATCCAGCAGCAGAGCATCAGGCAGCAGTGACAGTGGCTCTGCCCTTTCCATGCAAGTCAGGTGCTGGCCAGTCAATTCCTGGATCAAACCAAGTCTTCTCTGGAGTGCAAACAAATTCCTGTTTCAAGTGGAAAGTGGTACTGATCAAGTATGTGAGACTTCCATCAGAGTGGAAGGGAGGCCCCAATTCACTGCTCAGAGGCAGCCTGCTCAGACCAGTCTGGCTGTTCTCCCTCGGGAAGCCCCACCTGAGAGCCCACTGCCATTCCTGGACACTAATTCTGCAACTCCTGCCCAGGCATAGCTTAACATCACCCTGGAAAACATGAACCAGCCCTCAAAAAACTATTTCTTTTTTTTTAAACTGAAGATACACACCATTGCTTCAAACAGTCCTGCAGTTTGCAGTCATTTGTGAATACAACTGGAATACTCATATTAATTTTACTGTGCCACGAAAAAAAAAAGTATTTGAAGGACTGGTAAGGAAGGAGAGTTGTTCTGTGTAATGATGAAGCCAAACCAAGTGTTTTAAAAATGTACAGGAAAACATCAAAATGATTACAAAATGGGTCAACACTAAAGGTCTAAAACTTTAAGCCTCTTATTTAGTGTCTCAGAATGAAGTTTCAGTCACAAGCATGTCATTCTGAGGCATCTCCTGATTTCAATTACATGTCTGGATAAATGGCTTTGCAAGCATTAAGAGAAACCACCCTACTCATCATACGCCGAGTTTCAGGCTGAAAGATGTTCTCAGTGAGAAATCTCCTGCAGCTACAGGCCCTTCAGTCTGAGGCTCGGAGGATAAACACTGACAACGAACTGAGCGCTTCTCAGCTTACAAAAACGTGTCTCCCCCCTTGCGGGGGAGAAGTGACACGCTGCTTATGGGCCAGCTTGCTCAAATCTAGTATCTTTTCTACAGTTTAAAACTGCCATCTTACTGACTTCATTAAAGCCACCTGATAGTTTCATCATTTTTTACAACAGTGTCTCCATCTCTTGCCTGCAACTAAGTCGAATCGCAGGAACAGTTTACTTGACTGATTTTTCATTAAGCACAGCAGCGTGATAGCTCTTGCCACAAAACCACAGAATCATGGAATGGTTTGGGCTGGGAAGGACCTTAAAGATCATCTAGTTGTAACCCCACCAGCCATGGGCAGAGACACCTCCTACCAGACCAGGTTGCTCAAGGCCCTATCCAACTTGGCCTTGAACACTCTCAGGGAGGATACATCCACAGCTTCTCTGAGCAACCTGTTCCAGTGCCTCACCAACCTCATGGCAATACTTCTCAAGCAATGGATCAGTGGGAATTTTATAAACCTTTATCAGAGAAACTGTTGCTACCTTGCTACTTCTCACCTTTCAAAAAGGTGCCTCTTTATGTCAAAAAAAACCCTCAGACTATTAAAAGAAGAGCAGAGGATAACTGCCTTAATATATTCTTAGCCAACCAAAATGCATTTGCCATTCACTGATCTGCATCTATTTCAGAAGCCTGCCTGGTGTATTAATAGTCCCTCATTCTATCAGGCTGGGAGAAAATGTGAATTTTAGAATCTTTAAATCATTCTGCTTTTCCACTGCAGTTCCAATAAGGGCTTGTACCGGACAGTGTGTTGTAAAAATGAGCAGAACTCAGTAATATGCTGTAAGCACACTTTCATTTTCCATTCCCATGCCATACTGATCAGTTGGGTAGAAAGCAAGGCCCAGACTGGGATAAAATAAAAAGGGGTGGGGAGGGATCAAAATCACTCTTAAAGGAACAGACCACAAATGTGTAGGATGCACTGATGGTTTTACTATTCCTTGTATAATCTACTTCTAATTACCCCAATAATTGCACGAAGCAAAGCAATTACCTGTAGCCAAAGGTAGAGTAGCTTCCATGGAAAGTTCCAGCGTTCATCTGCAGCTCAGAATTTCCTCACCACACCAGCCTGCGTAATACGCCGATCCTGGCTACGGCTATTATGAATCAAGACTTTTGTTCCTTTTTTTCCCTCTTCTTTGAAACAAAACTGATGGTTAGGAAGCAGCAGGAAGCCCTGGGCCACCTAGGAGGGTAAATGGAAATCTATTACCATTATGTACTTCAAAAATAACAAGAGAGTAATTTTCTCCGAGTAGTAAGAATTAGACGGGGTTAGTTCCCCTCCTGGAAACTAGTGAGCTCCAGGTAGCTGAGTTCTCTCTCTTTTATAAATGCTGATGTACAAAAGGCGAACACTTGGCACCCTTCAGTCAGCATTAAACACCCGAAAAGTATCCACGTTTCAAAAAGCAGACACACATCAGACACAACCGATTTGACCTGAACCCCAAAGTTAGAATAGAATAGAACAAACCAGGTTGGAAGAGACCTTCAAGATCATCATGTCCAACCTATCATCCAACACCACCTAATCAACTAAACCATGGAACCAAGCATCCTGTCAAGCCTCGCCCTGAACACCCCCAGCGACGGTGACCCCACCACCTCCTCGGGCAGCCCATTCCAATGGGCAATCACTCTCTCTGTGTAAAACTTCCTCCTAACCTCCAGCCTAAACCTCCCCTGATGCAGCCTGAGACTGTGTCCTCTTGTTCTGGTTCTGGTTGCCTGGGAGAAGAGACCAACCTCTGCCTCACTACAACCTCCCTTCAGGTAGTTGTAGAGAGCAATAAGGTCACCCCTGAGTCTCCTCTTCTCCAGGCTAAGCAACCCCAGCTCCCTCAGTCTCTCCTCATAGGGCTTATGTTCCAAGCCCCTCACCAACCTTGTTGCCCTTCTCTGGACACACTCCAGGCAAGTCAACCTCCTTCCTAAACTGAGTGGCCCAGAACTGGACACAGGACTCGAGGTGCGGCCTAACCAGTGCAGTGTACAGGGGCAGAATGACCTCCCTGCTCCTGCTGGCCACACTGTTCCTGATGCAGGCCAGGATGCCATTGGCCCTCTTAGCTGCCTGGGCACACTGCAGGCTCATGTTCAGCCTGCTACCAGTTAACCACTGGTAGCAGGACTGTTTTAAACCAGATTCAGGACACTTGTTGGTTGCCTGCTGCGGCACTAAACCCCATTAATATGGTGAAAGTGATGAGAAAGGGAAGGAAAAAGTGGCTTGGAGACAGCATCCTAAAACACTCAGATCTTTATGCCATAGGACAAGCAGGGAGCATACCAGAGACAACCAAGTTACCAGACCTGTTGTACAGTTCTTATCATTTAGAGGGAGTTTTTCTACAGAGATATCCACAGTTAACTGGGAACATGTTAGAAGTCCCATAAATCAAAATACTTTGGAAAACTGCACAGAGAACTTTATAAGGCTATGAACAGCAGAAGGGCATTCAAATGGTGGGAAAGCACTAGTGAAAAAGAAGGGGCTACCAGCCTAAAAGACAGGAAAACCCAGTTAGTGGGAAGGGTGGCACCTTTACATAGAATATACATAGAATACATAGAATAAACCAGGTTGGAAGAGACCTTCAAGATCATCGCGTCCAACCCATCAACCAATCCAACACCACCCAAACAACTAACCCACGGCACCAAGCACCCCATCAAGTCTTCTCCTGAAAACCTCCAGTGATGGCGACTCCACCACCTCCCCAGGCAGCCCATTCCAATGGGCAATCACTCTCTCTGTATAGAACTTTTTCCTAACATCCAGCCTGAACCTCCCCTGGCGCAGCCTGAGACTGTGTCCTCTTGTTCTGGTACTGGCTGCCTGGGAGAAGAGACCAACATCCGTCTGTCTACAACCTCCCTTCAGGTAGTTGTAGAGAGTCTCCTCTTCTCCAGGCTAAGCAACCCCAGCTCCCTCAGCCTCTCCTCGTAGGGCTTACGTTCCAAACCCCTCACCAACTTTGTTGCTCTTCTCTGGACTCGTTCCAGCAAGTCAACCTCCTTCCTAAACTGAGGGGCCCAGAACTGGACACAGTACTCGAGGTGCGGCCTAACCAGTGCAGTGTACAGGGGCAGAATGACCTCCCTGCTCCTGCTGGCCACACTGGTCCTGATGCAGGCCAGGATGCCATTGGCCCTCTTAGCTGCCTGGGCACACTGCAGGCTCATGTTCAGCCTACCATCAACCAGCACCCCCAGATCCCTCTCAGCCTGACTGCTCTCCAGCCACTCTGACCCCAGCCTGTAGCTCTGCATGGGGTTGCTGTGGCCAATGTGCAGAACCCGGCACTTGGATGTGTTCAATCTCATGCCGTGGGACTCTGCCCATCTGCCCAGCCTGTCGAGGTCCCTCTGCAGAGCCTCTCTACCCTCCAGCAGATAAACTCCTGCCCCCAGCTTGGTGTCGTCAGCAAATTTACTGATGATGGACTCAATGCCCTCATCCAGATCATCACTAAAGATGTTAAAGAGCACAGGGCCCAGCACTGATCCCTGGGGCACACCACTAGTGACTGGCTGCCAGCTGGACGTGGCACCATTCACCACCACTCTCTGGGCTCTGGGCATATGAATGCAAGTGTTAAAATACAAATTAGGAACAAAGGTAGGAAAAAGAGAATGTAAGGGAGGTGCTGGTTTAAAATGATAAAATGCATGGGACTAGATTTATGAAGTTGTGGGAGAAGGCAGGTAGGAGGTCAGCCCCACAGAGTTTAATTGCATCTTTCCCCAGCTCCCAGTGTCCCAAAGAGAAACCCTGAACTGCAAGAGCAGATGAAATCTGAACTCTTGCTTTCCCTTCTGTCCCCTCATTTTTAGTGCTGTAACCAAGAATTGGACTTTATGCTCTATCTGCCACCAACCTTGTAATATTTTGTTTGTCTGATGCTGACAGAGGCTAATTGTCCAGGGCACACATCTCTGGAAGCAACAAACTGAACGAATGCTTCCTGCCAGGAACTCGCAAACCAAGAGTGGGAAGGGATTTTGGGAGGCTGACTGATACCCCCCCTCACCATAAGGTGAACTCATTAGGCCTTGCAAAAACTATCTTCTGAACAGAAGGCAAGTGTTCCCTTGTCATGAGCTCTGCCAAGGCGGTGTTTTACCAACAGTCTCCTCACACAAATTTACTTAGTGCAGATGCAGCATAGTCTTAGATGTGCAGAGTGAAGAACCACTGACTCCAGTTTCTATGGTGTCAGGTGTCTGGCTCCAAGAACACGTGCCTGCAATTACAGTTCTGAGCACAAGCATACTTTAGCTACAGAAAATCTGGGTAATTTCAAGGAGGGGTTATTAACTTACACCAGTAGGCTCTAGTTTTCACCAGCTCATGCTCATCCATCACACAAGTAACACACTGTGAGCAAAGGCCACCCCACCTCTTCCTTATCATAGAATCAACATGTCTCAGCCTTCCTCGTCTGAAAGGCTTGCTAACAGTGAGTGAGGACACTCAGCCTGAACAAAATGCCTTCTGGCAAGAGGAAGGAAGGGAAGAGAAAGGAGCGTGACACTGAACACCAGTTCCAGCTCTCCAGCAGATTTTATGTTGGGAAGGAGGAAAGAAAATGTCCCCCCCTTCTAGGAGTCTGACTGTTGAAGAACTGGTTTTCAAAGCACAGAGATAATTGCTGTGGTGTTTCATGACAGCCACATCTTCTAAATGAGTCTGCTCTCTCTTCAGTTAGCAGATCTTGATGAACATCTCAAGGTTTTATGTCACATGATGAGAAAACCACCATTACTTTGAACTCAAGAGGGATGAAGACATCATAGTAATACTAGTAATTCTTAGGAGATACAGACATCAATGCTAACTGGCTGTAGGACTGCGTAAGAAAGAGCCTGAATCTCTTCTCTTCCTTTTCGCCCCTTCTGCCTTTATTGAAATTTTTGCCTGGTGCCTGGTTGCTGCCCAAAATATTTGCAGAGTAGGCAGCCTACTTCTTGCCCTGGTTCCTTAGGTTTGGTAGTTCTTTTTGGTGCCTTGCCTTTGTACACAGTACTGAAAATACCCACCAAAAGCGGGGCAGGGGTGGGGGTTGAGTGAAACCATGGCCATAATGTTAAGACAACATGCAGACAAAAATGTGTCACCAAGAACTCAAGCCAAACAACTGCTTGGACTTCCTGCTTTAAGCCTACTTTTGGGCAGTGACTAAGGGAACAATCCCTTTGTTTAAACACCTTTTTTGTCATACCCAAACCTACTGCAAATTGGGTCACATGGGAAGAATCTGCCATCCCTCCTAGCAACACATGGCACCCTGTATATACCCATAACTTAATTAATACCTAACAAAATCTCAGTATTGCATGGCTGACAAAGTTTTCAGTACAAGAGACAGAACTGCTTTTATTTATAGCATCAGCACATATTATACAAATTCAAGCAGGCTCAGAGTCAGCAATTGGCAGAAAATTGATCTAGCCTTTGCTACTTAAGGATCCTCTGCTTTGCAGTCCAAATTAAATAAAGGCCAAAGCAAGCAGATTCAACCACATCTAGTAATTACCATGCCACTATTCAGAAGGTCCCAGTGACAAGGGAACCAAGATGACATCTAAGACCAGCTTCATCAAAATTAATTTTTGTTCAAACCCTGAGTGTAAGCATCTGTATTTAGGATAGTTGACTTCTAAGCCTCTTTCACTGACCTGATACCTATACAGAGCAACAGGCATGGCCCAATCAGCTCCACCTCCATCCTCAATTGCTGCTACCAATTTGGCTGGCTTGGCTCATTCAACCACCAGCTTCTCTGGTGAACAAATAAAACTGCTTTGTAGGCAGATCTGCCCATGAGATGCTACTCAACTCAGAGAGGACAATTATTTAGAAGAGAATTGGTATCACAGTTTATTCTTAGCCATAAGTGACAAGAATCTTCTGTCCACTTCCCCTTGCACTCACAAGCTGAAACACATTCAAGCACTGACTGACTGGACAGATGGGTGGAGTCCAATGGGATGGCATTCGACAAGTCCAAGTGCCGGGTGCTGCACTTTGGCCACGGCAACCCCATGCAGAGCTACAGGCTGGGGTCAGAGTGGCTGGAGAGCTGCCAAACAGAGAGGGACCTGGGGGTGCTGATTGACACCCGCCTAAACATGAGCCAGCAGTGTGCCCAGGAGGCCAAGAGGGCCAATGGCATCCTGGCCTGTATTAGGAATAGTGTGGCCAGCAGCAGCAGGGAGGTCATTGTGCCCCTGGACTCTGCATTGGTTAGGCCACACCTTGAGTACTGGGTCCAGTTCTGGGCCCCTCAGTTTAAGAAGGACATCGAGACACTTGAACGTGTCCAGAGAAGGGCAACAAGGCTGGGGAGAGGCCTTGAGCACAAGCCCTATGAGGAGAGGCTGAGGGAGCTGGGATTGTTTAGCCTGGAGAAGAGGAGGCTCAGTGGTGACCTCATTGCTCTCTACAACTACCTGAAGGGAGGTTGTAGCCAGGAAGGGGTTGGTCTCTTCTCCCAGGCAACCAGCACCAGAACAAGGGGACACAGTCTCAAGCTGCGCCAGGGGAAGTTCAGGCTCAAGGTGAGGAGAAAGTTCTTCACTGAGAGAGTCATTCATCATTGGAATGTGCTGCCCAGGGAGGTGGTGGAGTCACCATCCCTGGAGGTGTTCAAGAGGGGATTGGACGTGGCCAATGAGGTCATGAGGTCTGTGGTGACAGGTTGGACTCAATGATCTTTGAGGTCTCTTCCAACCTTAGTGATACTGTGAGACTGTGATTAAAGAAGCTGAAGGGAAACACCCAGTCAAGCAGCCTTCTGCTTTTCATTGCTTCAGTCCTAGAAAAATATAAGCAATTCACTACAGGGTTAGAAGCATTACCAATTCCCACCTATTGTATTTGCTCCCTCTTCACTTATTACTATTAAATATCCTCGACAAATTTAAGAAGGGGAAGAACCCAAATTCAGCTGATAACATGAAAATTGGGTTCATCCTCCAAGGGCCTGAGAGAAAGCAGCTGGCTTTCTTTTGGGGAAAAAAGGGCTGAAGCTATTGTACGAGATTCAACAAGGCCAAATGCCAGCTCTTGTACTTTGGTGACAACAACCCCATGCAACACTACAGGCTGAGGAAGAGTGAATGGAAAGCTGCCCAGCAGAGAAAGACCTGGGGGTGTTGATCAGCTGCTGCACATGAGCCAGCAGTGTGCTTAGGTGGCCAAGGCGGCAAACACCATCCTGGCCTGTATCAGAAACAGTGTGGCCTGCAGGACCAGGGAAGTGGTTTTCCCCCTGTACTCAGCACTGGTGAGGCCACACCTTGAGTACTGGGTTCAGTTTTTGGATCCTCACTACAAGACAGACATTGAATTCCTGGAGGAGAAAGACATTGAATTCCTGGAGGAGAAAGACATTGAATTCCTGGAGGAGATCAAGAAAAGGGCAACAAGGCTGGTGAGTCCACAGCACAAGCCTTCTGAAGAGCAGCTGAGGAACTAAGACTGTTTAACCTGGAGAGGAAGAGTCTGAGGGGAGGCCCTGTTGCTCTCTACAACTACCTGAGAGCAGGTTGGAGCAAGGCAGGTGTTGATTTCTTCTCTCTAGTAATAAATGATAGGATGAGAAGAAATGGCATAAAGCTGCACCGGGGAGGTTTAAACTGGGTATTGCAAGAAACTGCTTCACTGAAAGGGTTCTCAAACACTGGAACAGGCTCCCCAGGGAGGTGGCTGAATTACCACCAGGAGGTGCTGAAAAGCAGCAGATGTGGTGCTAAGAGACATGGTTTAGCACCAAACTCAGTAGGGTGTGACTTGATCTCAAAGGTCTTTTCCAACCAAAACAGTTCTATGATTATATGATTCTCCTCACTCCTATTTTCATATGACAGGGCTTCAGCTTCATAAAACATGGCAGCAGCACTTTGCAGAACAGGGATTGAGGTAGGGGCCCTTTGCAGAATTCAGTTATGAAGAGTATTTTTCCAGGGCTTTCATCTTCACCCAGCCTACCAGTCATAGGCAAACTCTTTCTCCCAGAGTCAGCTTCCTAAGGGATGGAGTAAGAAAAAATATTTAATGGTGAGACACTTAGAAGAACAAGCTCTATGAAACCCTTCTCACACACACACCTCACTGTTTATTATTGCTTCTTTGAAAACTAGCCTAACAGAGGGCAGCTGCTCACTGACTTGAAAAGACTGTTCATGGGATCAACTGGACTCCACCACAACTAGAAGCCAAGCACCAGTGGGCAAGCAGTAAAAAGTGTAACTCAATTAGCTTTAATCCAGCTTATTACATGGCCTCAACAATCACACAGCTAAAGCAAGCTCTCTATACTCTCTCCTTGTTCCCCTATGTCAGCTTGACACCTTTCTTCCCAGGTATGAGGGCAACCCAAACTACAAGGAGATGCCCCAGATTGCAAATAGGTGGCCAAACTATGCTGCGATCTTGCCCTATCATAGACATAGCAAATCCAGATGGCTTTATGTACAGAGCATCCTCCAATAGCAACCTCCATTCCCCTGTTTCTATATTCAAGGCCTATTAAATTGTATCCCTCCCCACCAGTTATCTCTATTCCAAATAATGTGTATTGTGCTTTAATCCTACATATAAGAAACAAATTGGCTAGCAGATCCTGTAGACACAGCTAGTCCCTGTCTGGTCAGCAGAGCATTTAAAGAGTCTTGTTAATGCCCAGAGGCAATATTCTCAGGTTTATATCACAGCATTATTGAGGCTGGAATAGACCTATGAGATCATCAAGTCCAGCCTATGACCTAACACCATCACATCAACTAGACTATGTCACTAAGTGCCACATCCAATCTTTCCCTAAACACCTCCAAGGATGACAACTCTACCACCTCTCTGAGCAGTCCTTTCTAGTCTCTAATTACCCGTTCTGTGAGGAAGTGCTTCCCAACATCCAACCTAAACCTCCCCTGGCACAACTTCAGGCCATGCCCTCCTATCTTGGCATAAGTTGCCTGGAAAAGAGAACCCCCACCTTACTACTGCCTCCCTTCAGGTAATTGTAGAGTGTGGTAAGGCCCCCCTTGGAGTCTCCTCTTTTCCAGGCTAAACAACCCCAGCTCCTTCAGCCTCTCAAGACTTTCCCTCCATCCCCCTCACCTGTCTTGTCACTGGTGGACCCACTCCAGCACCTCAGTATCTTTCTCAAATTGAGGGGCCCAGAACTGCAGACCATACTCAAATAAATACCATGAAAATATACAGCTGGAGTGCCATGAAAATATATCCTTTTCAGGCTTCTTGAAAATATGTAACACAGCTGCATCAACAGCCATGCAGCTGGCTGTGCCAGGAGCAAGCAAAGCTTCAGTACTGTAAGGTACTCTCAGAACACTCTCTTGGATGTTTCAAGCATGCCTGGGGTTCCCCTCTGGGGTATTTCCACAGATTTGTTTCTGATGAATGGGCTGCTGTATTCTATAGCTGCCCATTTACATTAGACTTGTCTTGGTGAAGTCCTGAGGTGCACACGCTGGCACTGCTCCATCTTCATGCTAAGCTTAGAGTGCCCTCTGTAAGTGGGGCAAGATGTTTGGCAGCCTCGTTTTTAACCACTCCCAGTTTTGATTTCATTAGTGTTTTTCCAGATTTTTATTCATTCCCTGTAAAATTTTCCATACAGCAGACAGTCATCTAGTCAGCCAGGTCAGACTGTGGATATACCAGTCTGTCCCCCTGCGAGTCAGCAGGACACGTTCCTCTTCTCCCATTCTGCTCTGCCAAGAGGAACCTCTCTTGCATTAAGTACCACCATACAAGAATTTACAAAATCTCCTACTGACTTTATTGCCCAAGTGAAAAAGATGATGCACGGTGAGTGATGGGAGGCATGTACTGTGACGTACCTAAAAACACACAGCCGAGTTTTATATACCTATCAAACCCCAACAGTCTGATGAGCTGATCTCTCACTCTGTGCTCTTGTGTAATTCTGAACCATCTTTCACAGATCCTCATGGGACACACCAAAACATGCTGGTGTCTGAGAAAATCTTCTACCCAGAAGCATACAAGGCTGCATCCCCTAATGAGCATACTGTGCTGTTAACGAGCTGAATGCACCTCATGTATTAAAATTGCTTATTTTCTGGGTCACAAAAGAGAAGTTACAGGGTCCCATTATCTAACACAAGCCATGCACACAATATCCATGCTCCAGACATCACTCTGGAACAGCACACAGCTGCTGGTATCCCTGCATCACGTATGAACCATTTATCAGCCCAGAAGGCAAACTGTATGCTAGCTGCATCAAAAGGAGCATGACCATCAGGTCAAGAGAGGGGATTCTTCCCCTTCACTCTGCTCTTGTGAAACTCTACCGCCCCATAATAAGAACACAGAGCTGTTGAAGAGAGGCCAGCGGCAGGCCACAAAGATGATCCAAAGGCGGAATGCCTCTGCTGTGAGGATAGGCTAAGGGAGCTGTTGTTCAGCCTAGAGAAGACTGGGGGGGACCTTATAGCTGCCTTCCAATACCTGAAGGGATCCTAGAGGAAGGCTGGAGAGGGACTTTTCATAACAGTGTGTAGCAACAGGATGAGGAGGAATGGTTTGAAGCTGAGGGAGACTAGGTTTAGACCAGATCTTAGGAAGAAGTTCTTCAGTATGAGGGCAGCAAGACTCTGGAATAAGTTGCCCAAGGAGGTTGGGGATGTCTCTGTCTTGGGGGTGTTCAAGCCCAGGCTGGATGAGGCGTTGAGCAGCCAAGTCTAGCTGAGAGGCATCCCTGCCCATGGAAGGGAACTTGGAGTAGATGATCTCCAAGGTCTCCTCCACCCTAAGCCATTCTATGACAGCCAAGTATATGAAACACCCATGTGGATGCTTAAGGACTGTATATAGATTTGCCTCAAACTTATCCTGACAAGCCAAAGTATCAGCTTCCCCAGCAAGGGACAGTCCAAAGAGGCAAAGAGTTCAAAAGGCAGTAAGCAATAGCATTACTTGTCTTCAAGACTCTCTATCCAAGCTTGATACTTGAGCACAAACAGCATTTCTTTTCCAGGACAGGATTCCAAGAAAAAAAACAGGGGAATAAAACATTTACTTAAATGTCTTGTTTTACACTACTTGTAAATATTTTGAAAGGGCAACAGACAGTTACAGAACACATGAGATACAAACACCTTGTAACAGTCCTGTTTGTTAAAATTCGTATTTGATGAGTGATGTAGCCTCCAGGTTACTATAGCAGCAAGATTCATCACCTAGGTGACAAAGCACTAATGATGTCAACATGCACCTATCCCTACACACACTCTCACACTGTGCACATTATCAGACTTCCATTTCTTGCAAGATGCTTGTCTTCATACCAACAGATGGATAGTAACAGACCATATGGAGAGTCTCCATGAGGAGTGAGCTTTCCTGACAGCCTGCCTTGTTAAGGAGAATGGTTTCAAAGGGCATTACCTGTGTAAAAGTCAGGCAACTTCAGCACCCGATGTGCATCCTGACTTACTATCAGATTAACAAGTAGCAACAGACCTTGCATGAAAGCTCTTAAGAAAAGCTTTTGATGGACAAAGAGGTCACTAAATATACTAGAGGGTCTTAAGTACAAATCTGCACAAAACAGCAGGAATCTCTTGGAAAATGCATTGGAAAGGTTTTCCCCTAATAAGCTTTCCTTTTGGGACGTCAAAATTTCACCATGGAACCCCAAATCCAATAAAATCAATTCCCAAATCAATACATTACCTATTAAATAGGGATGATCCACCCCAAATAAACCTGTGCTTTCTATCCATTTAATGCCATGCATCAAGTCTGCACAGTACAACACAACAGAGCAGTTCACGAATAGAATAGAATACACCAGGTTGGAAGAGACCTTCAAGATCATCGCATCCAACCCATCAACCAATCCAACACCACCTAATCAACTAAACCAGCTTGCCCTAAACCATGAGCTGGGTGACAGACTAAGAGAGCTGCATGAGGTCATCAGACTGGTGATATAAGTCACAGGGAATCTGGGTGTCAGTTGAGGACATGCCCTCAACTATGTGGTTTCACTAATGTTGTTTACTCCTGGATACCTGAGGAATGCTCATGACTACAGATGTGTCTGTTTACAACCAGGCAACAGATAAAATTGATTACAAAGACTAAACCCAAGAGTACTGAAAACCACTGATTTTTTGGTAACATTAGTACATAACTGGTAACTCCATAGTCTAGAGGTTTTGGTTGATTGGGTTAAAGGGAATGAAATGCACTTTTTTCGCCCCCTTATGTTAAAGGCTGCCTTCACTGAGAAATTAACTGAGGCAGAAAATGCATTCCCTCCACTCTATTAAAAGAGGATGAGTCATTATTTCCCCATTTTGCTTTAAGTATCTTTAATGCTTTGTGGTTTGCTTTGTTCAGCTGTTCTCTTGACTTCATACAGCACCTGCGGTAATGACGCAGAAGTCGTCTGTGGTTCTTTTGCCCTTTCAATACATCTCTCTTATCAACAGAGCACTCTGACCTTTAATCATCACTTACTTTCCTTGCCCAGCAGATACAGATACTTGCAACCCCCAAAGACAGCATTTCTTTGATGACACTTCCCAAGATAGTAGATTACATTGTCTTGACAGAACCAAAACAATGCCATACACCTTTTCAAGGCCTTACCCTTGTTGAAGCACATGCAGACTTCGTGCTGTCACTTAAATTTTCACAAGTAGACTTGTGACAGCTTCACTAACACTTCAGTAGCAGGGAAACTTCTTGAAATCAAATTTACTTGTTTGAAACCTAAGTGTTTGCCTCCTTATCTTTTGACTTTCTTTCACTGCTTACTGCCCCACATTCCTTATGCTGAGTCAAGACCATGGTGTCTTTACCTGGTTATCCAGGTAAAGCAAAGACCATTGGAAGCCAAGCCATTCAAAGTTCTGGAGAACAAAAGAATAGCTGATCCTCATAAAGCCAGTTTTCTTGTCTCTCTCTCTCACTGGCTGACGATGGGATAATATGACCAAAGAAAACAAGATCATAGTGCTAGATCTGAGAAAATAAAAGACAAAATTCAGAGAGAAAGGAACCTTAGACAGACAAGAAAAATAAGAAACACACTTTTACAGCAAAGGGTATTTTACACTGACATTAAACAAGGACAAAAGATCCTAGGAGAAAACAAGGCCTCTGTGTTTCAAGAAAGAAGACCTCTACTGGCAGAGGGCTACTGAGCCCTGAAAGAGTCAACCTAAACACAGAGAATACTTGAGCAATGGAAAACAAAAAATAAGAGTGTGGAAATGAATAAATGTTTTATTGTTTGAGGAGAACTGTACATGCTTTGTTGTGGATAAATGCAGCTTGAATTTTGCAAAGCTTCTGTATCTGCTTCCCTGATGAAAACACCCTTCAGAGGTGAGCCACTAACCAGGAACACTCCAGGGCTCCCACCCCAAAGGAGAGGCTGGAGCTGTCTGGGAGGGAGCTGCAGCTCTGCCCCAGCTGACAGAGCCAACAGCAGCAAAGTCTGGGTTCTGTGGGAGTAACCAAAGGACACACTCACCCCAATTTGCTTGATATCAGACTGAATAGCATGACCTCAAAGCTGTCGCTGAACTAGCCAAAGTGAGCAGTGTATTTCTAAGCAGTTAGCCACCCAAGAAACTCTCCATGGCTTTTTCTGTGCGTGCAACAGGAAATAATGTTTTCTAGTTCATATCCCAAGCAGCCCTGGTCAGAGGATTGTATACAGCATGCCTTTCTGGACAGCTGGATACCTTTAATGAATAACTGAACTTTAAAGAGTGACTTTAATTGAAATGCATCATTGTGCTAGAGTAACTATCCAGCACTTCTGACATTATACAATACTGCACTCAGTGCAAAGATACAAGATAAAAAGGAACATACGGGGTTTGCTTAGCACCTTGCATGACTTCACTTCCTATTACTTTCTACCTTTTTAAAATACATAATTTATATATTTAGAAGAGATAAGAGGCTAATTGAACATTTCAGAACTGCCTACAGCTACTCAGGTGGAAATCTTGCCGTTACGAGGTTGCAGCCACACTCAACTCTTCAGAACCAAGACTTCCGTCATTAAAGTGTTTGGTTGGTCTTTCCTGCAGGAACAGTGGAATGCTGAGTGCTTCTAATTCTGAGAAACCAAGTGGGTCATAAATGTTGTCAGCCCATTGCTGACTCTCAAACCCAAGATGCAACAATAGGAAAAGCCACCAGGATTTTGTCTGTTATTTTAAAGTGCAAGAGCAGCTCACGATGGCAGCTGAAAGACTAGTATAAAGTTTAGTATTTTACATAATGACAAACAAGAGAAATGCTGTTCATCTTTTTCCTTGTGGGGAAGGCTTGCACTAGAAAAAACTCAAGCAGGATAGAACTGCTTGAACAAATCATGAAAGGAGACCTTCAAAGGAATGGGGTACAGAACCTCCGCACTACTCTTTTTTTCCCCTTTTTATAATGCACAGAGGACATGAAAGGGCTTTTTTTTCAGAAGTTCAGTTCTTATTCTAAAAGGATTTTTTTGCTCCTGCTTCTCTTTTACATTAAAAATTCAAGTCTTGCCTTGAGTAGAAGGCTCTGAGGCAAAAGCATCAAAGGCATGTACAAGTCAGGAGCAAGCATATTGGTAAGGACACTCAGTTAATGTCCATCTTGTATTGGATTCTCAAGGCTGCAGATTAAAGTAAACAGATTTGAAGACTCAAAAACCAAACTGAACCAATTTCAGTTTGGCAGCAACAAGTATTCTTAAAAAGGCAAAAGATAAAGATCTTTAAATTACTACTGGTTTAGCTTTAAAACAAAATAACACCCTCCAAAAATTCACAGCTATCTTTGGGCAGAGGAAACCTGTCCTTCACACTTAAATTAGTGCTGAATAAAATGCATTTGACAGCAAGTTATATTGACGGGTCTGTGGCTGGATAATTATTGCAGTCTGTTCGGTAGATCATCTCTTTAGATGTGTCTGGAGAAGTCTCTCCTAAAGAAAAGAAGAAATCCATTTATTTACCCAGCAAGATCTCCTGTGCTATTGGGACCTCAGTGAGCAGCAGTGACCACCTAGTGGCTTGATCTGTTCTCAGGCTCCAAGAAATGTATTAAGCTCACTTATACCCCTGTTACATTGCTGTGCTGACGGAGCAGTGCTGGGCTGCTGCTGCAAACTGAGTGCTGGCCCATGGCACCACCTACCAAAGCTAAACCAGAGCTGCTCCTTTTGCTGAGTTTGTATCCAAGCCAGCATGTTGCTCTGAAGCCAGAGAAGGAAAAGTACTCCAGTGTCTGGATTGGCTTAACATACACTGAAGGCCATGTGTGGGGCACAAGTTTGAGACGCTTGATCACAGGCTGTGAGCTCAGCCCTAAAAGATGAACCTGTACAATCCACACAAAAAATGAGGCACATCAATACACTGTGGAAAGACACTTAAGCATTAATACATCTTGAAGCACTTCACCTGCCTTTCCCTCTCCTTTTCTCTTCCCAGCATGGTATTGTCTTGCACTGCCAAGCCACGTTTCCTGTCCTGAAGTCCATTTTTTTCCCCAGGATAAGTGCTGGATTGGGCAATGCTTCCATAAATAGGCTTAAAGTTACCTTTTGAGACAGGCTTGAATCCTTTCTGCTGAAGGGAAAGTTACTTTCTCAGTCAGCTGGTCTCTCTTCTGAGTAGAAAAGCAGCAGCAAACCTGTGGGAAAAGGACTGAAGGCTTTTTTCTTGTGCATCAACATAACCAACTTCAAGATTTAAGTCCGTTTTGCCTGTAAACATGCCAGGTAATTTTCTCACCAGCATCCTTCTTATTGGAAGAGAAAACCTTTTTCAGATTGGTTGTTAGTGAAATTATCTGCCCCAAAAGAGCTGCTTCTTATTTGTAAAGCAAACAGTTTGAATTTGGAAGTCAGGAAGGGAAAGCAGATACAGATCATCTGATGACAGTTTGACTTTTTTTTTCTTGGGGTAGAACTGAGCTTTCAAAACTGAAAAATTATTTTTCCCTGTTCAACATGTGGTTTTGGTGGATTGCCTACTGCATGCTGAGTTGGGGATACTGAATGCCTGCTTCAAGTTCTCAAATTCCTGTGACTGTGTTGCCCTTGTTAGGACTAATGATACATCACACCCCAAGTCACCCTCTGCTAATGCTTGCTAGATGTTTTCTGGCATCAAGTTTTAGAACTGGAGATGGTTGGGAATTTTCCATGAGAGACCTTCTGAAACAGAATTCTGTTTCTGAGAAAATCAAAATTTTCCATGAGGGGAAAAGTTTGTTTCTGCCAAAAAAATGTAAAAGGCTGGTTTATAAAGGATCAAAACATAGCATTTCATTTTTAATTGACTTAGATTAACCAAACTGTGCAAGGCCCTAGAGATCCACATCACTTCTGGAGACTTTCAGATGGAGACAGTCCAGCCAGAGAGCCCACACTCAGAGAAAGTGAGGGCTGTGATTACAAGTTTCAGACAGCCATGTGCGACTGTCTCATTGCTGCAGCCACGGCCACGGGTGTCTCAGGTGCTGCTGTGCAGGGCAGGAAGGGTACTCAATAATCCTCCCTGTTTAGAGTGGAGTATAAAGTTACAGCAGCCCCATGCAGAGATCTCCACCTGCACGATACAGACCCAGATGCAAGTGTTCCAGTGAGGGAGGTGGCACTTCCCAGATGCCTTCCTGAGCTAGCATTTTTATCTCCATGTCCTTTTCCCCCTGCTGGAACCACCTCCTCCACTGGAGAAAAGTGCATACTCATCTATCCCATGTCCATCCTCGCTCCCTCATTCCTTGTATCCTGACTCCCACTCCAGAATAACAAACCTGCTGGCTGCTGCCACTCCACACTAACCCTGGGAATAGTTGTATCAGTCTCCTCCTCCCCATTCCACATACTGTACTTTCTGCCTTCACCCCATGGATGCACAAACTCTGCTTGGCACCAGTAAAACAGGCAATGCACACATGTGGAGCCACAGCAGCCATTTCCATGCTGCTTCCCCATAAGCCTCTCACTGGGAATATGAAAGGGAGACAAATACATTGAAAAGTAGACTCCCCTCAGTCCTTTGTTCAGGGAGCAAAAGTTTCTCCTACAGCTGGGAATGCTGCCAAGGCTTATTTTCATTTCTTCCTTTTTGCATTATAAACAAAAACACCTGATCTCTTGTACTTGGCTAAAGGAGGCCTTCCTCTGTCCATTGAGTACTGATCAGGAATGCCTTGAGACTTTAACTGTCCTAGAGGCCATATCTGAAGTGCTCCAAGCCACCAGTAATCATCTTTTATATTTCAGTGGGTTCTGGATTAGGCCACAATATGCACAACAATATAAAGGAAGCCAGATCCAAGGCATAAAATTGTTGTCAACAGGAATAACTGGTGTCTGGCCCTGGAAGTGTTTCTGTGCCCTCTCCACTGCTGTGGAGGTGAAAATGTACAGAGGGCTACCCACTTTGTCACCAGGGTGTTCTTTCAGGGGTAGAGAAACTCCAATCAGAACTGCCAGTATTCTGTGTAAAGATATCTTCCTTCTCACTTACCTTCTACCTCTTTAAGTTAAAGACCACACTGTAAGATAAGGAGAATTAAATTGAAACCATCTTCTGGTTGTCATAGCATTCTTGACCCTTGATCTGTGGACAATTTTCTTTTTCCCCTCTAAATAAAGCAAAACCTCCCTGTATAATGAATGCAAACCTGTAGACATTGCAGATCTCTTAGAAGCAGACCACACATATCCAGAGGTTCCTCATCTACAGGCTGAAGGATCTCACTCCAGCAGAGAGCTCCTGGTAGCATTATTCCCAGAATCCTTCCAACAGCTCTGAACTATGCCAGAGGATAAGGCTGGAGAGGTGTAGAAATGCTGGCACAAAATGTAGTTTCACTCAAGCAACAAATAACAGTGAGACAGATATCATCACCCAGTGCTCTCCAGGAGAGGCTGCAGGCCAGTCAGTCATGCCAGCCCATGAAGCCATTGTCTCTGCAATGTTTTGAGGTCATTTACCCCTTTGGTGTACTTTTCAGCACTGTTTGATTTGCAATTGCCTATTCTTATCCAGAGAGTGCTAATAAGTAAGGCAGGCAGCAGTGGAGAGAAATGGTCTGGTTGAGATATTGATGCTCCATGCAAATCGCAAGGGTCAGTCAAACCTGAGCACAAGGGCCACAGATCAGTCCTTAGAACTGTCACTTCTCATAGCAGCACAGCATATCAAACTGCTGCAGCAGAAACAGTCTTTATAGGACTAATGGAATGATAGAATAGGAAATCAAAGATCTGATCCCTTTTGCTGAGTTCAGAAGATTCAGCACAGACTGCTTGTTTAGTCACAGGATGATACAGATGCCATTGGACATTTGGAGTCCAAAATTCACCTGCAGTAATAACCAACTTGAGACCAAGAGGAGACTGACCCAGCTATCTACCTACAACACACAAATGACAGGAAAGACTTCCAAAGCTCACTCACTGACAGAGCCCACCATGAACACCAGGAGCCCAAATACGAAATTTTACAAACCAGACAGCATTTAGAGAGCAGAAGTGTAACACTGGCTGTTTTATACATCTGTTATCAGCTCCAGATATTTATTGCCCCACACAGCTGTGTGTGGGTGTTGACAGCACCTGGCTTCCTAACATCATCTGGTCAACCAACCCCCATGTCAACCATACCAGGGCTGCTCCCATCCCTCCCATCACCATCAAAACTCGTGGCACACAGGGTTGTGAGCTCCGTGTGTGCTGTACTTGTAATCTATTCTCAACTTTACCTATTTGTTGTTTTCTACTGATACACAAATAGTGACCTACAGGAAACCATGTACTGCCTGCAGCAATGATCCTGGGATGATAAACTTCAGAATTGGAGAACAGGCATAGAACTATACTTCCTGCGTGAGACTGTGCTATTACAGAGTATTTCCCCAAATATCCAAAAAATTCCCCTTAGAAAAGGCCTGGAAAAACCAACAGCAGAAATTGGAAGAGAAGGGTAAGGGTGGAAAGAAGTGACAAATCAGACTCAACAAGAGAAGGCTTAACTAACAACAACAACAAACCTAATAGAGCCACAGACTATACCCTTTATGAACTTTGAAGTTCAGTAGCAAGAACTGGAAACATCACAAGAGATAAAGAAGATTTACAAACCATCATACCCCTGACCACAAACAGTTCAGCTCCAGCAGCTGACTAAACACAGTTACTGAAGTCAAAGACACAGAACTGCTGGTCACACTGCAGCGCCGTGCGACAAGAAGCCTGACAGCTCTGCTGCAAAGCTGGATCTTTTCTGACATTTGCTTCCCTGCCCTGCCTTGCTACATGTTCTTTTTTTCTTGGAGATCTTTTTCTAGTGTGAAAGCAGCTTGTGGGATGAGCCAACAGCCAGGTCAGCCAGGAGCCTGCAAAAAAGCTGACTCCATAGCAAGAGGCAGCTGTACTGCTAGCAATGCCAACTCCCTCCTGTTCAGAAGCTGGCTGCAGAGCCTCTATGTCAGGGAAAACGAGCTGAAACCACAAACCACAGAGTAACATTTGGCACATGGGGATTACCTGCCCAGCAGATGCATTTCAAAGCTAGACTGCAGTTTACTGCTCATTCTGAAGAGCCATCAGCCAACATAACTATGAATACCATTATTAGCAATCATCAGATTTTGCCTATCTTAGTAGAGAAGGACTTTCTTTTTGCAACTGGGATGTCCAAAATTGTCAACTCATTGTACTCATTAATTTAGCCTACTTGCATTTTCCCTCATGACCCTGATACCAGAACATACTGCAAACTGCAACACCACCTGTGCACACTCTCATGGGTGACTAATTACCAGAAGTGCAATGTGTAGTCAAGGGAAATTTGAGTTGCACCAGTTGAGGCTAAAAGAAAAAGCACAGCTCAGAAGAAACCTTCAGCTAAAAGAAAGCAAGGTACAATCTGATGCTCTTTTAAAAGTTTCTGTACAAAAATATAAATCATCCCATGCTGGGTTTTGGTTTATTCTTGTATCAAAGATTTCAGGGGGAAATGTTTGAACATGGTACAGCAGCACTATGGAATGAGACATCTGATTTTCCCTTGTGAGGGATACAATGATGACATCTATAACATCCCTCTTATTTTTATAATTCCATTTTTGTCACCATGCCTCCCCCCAGCTTCCACAAGCAGGTTTCACCCAAAATGGGCAAATACCCAAGAGAAGGGAAGACTGGCTTTACAAATTGAAGAGCTGCACTCCAGCTTCTCAAATAACACCCAGAATCAACTGTCCATCATGGCTCTTTCACCCTTTTTCTTTGTAACATACCCATTTCTGGGTAAACTGAAGCCCAACTACAGTCTGTATAGTGCATACCATATTACATATATTACACTTTGACAGCCTACAACGTAGGTAGGGCAAATCATGTAACCTTTTGCATTAAATGAGACATTTACAAGTTATTCACAGCCTCCAATGAACTCATTTTAGACTTCTCTGGAGGTCTACAACTGTTCCTATGTTATTAGCTTTATCTGTGCCATTTTTTTCCCTAGAACACTGCTCTGATACGACTTACAAGTAAGTTTCAGCCTTAATCTTTATGTCCATGCTCCTCAAACACCATCACAAAGTTAAGCCTAAAGGATTTCCCTCTTGTTCCAACAGTCTGAAGAAGCATTACACAAACCTACTGCTGCCAAGACACTGCTTTTGTTTGTGAGGTGGTTCTGCTTCTTCAAGAGATATTTTCTAGAGCAAAAATGTTTATGTAAAAGTATAACATTATTGTAAATCCTTAAATGCTGTTTTCCTGTCACTAGATGTTATCTGGCATGACCCAGCACTCTGCAATTACAGCGATGGAAAATGATGAGGAAACGTAGCTACGGCTAGCTAAGTTTTACAGCCAGGTGAACCTTTGCGCCCCTCTGCAGACTATTTCCCAACCTCTCTAGATGCCTAGAAGCCTGTGACACAGTATGATTTCTCTAGTGACACAGTATGATTTCTCTAGTGACACAGTATGATTTCTCTAGTGACACATTTTCTTTTAATTCCATACAATCTGTAAAAGCTATTAAAGTGTTAAGGTGGAACACTTGGCTTGCACACACCTCAGTAAACATCATACTACGCATACTGCATGCCTTATTTAGATGACCCAAGTTATTGGTACAAAGGTTTATTGATGTTGGAATACACAACATTCTTAAAACAGCCTTGAAAAATCTACATAGCCTCTATTTTTGGTGTTTTTTTTGGGGGGTAGGGGAGAGGGTTATGTGTTTTTATTTCTCAAATTAAATGCAAACTTACTCCTCTCTAAATAACACCAAGCAATATTAAATTAAGTTCAACATCTGTTATAACAGCAGATCCCTGTTAAGCAACACTCACATTTTCATCACCCTGAGTTTCTTCATAGTGGGATGTGAAGCAATTCCCAAAGGTCACCACAAGAGGAATGAACAAGAACTGTAACAGGATAGGTACAAGGAATCTGATGGGGAAGAAATGGAAAAGCACCTAATGCTGATTTAATTTTGGGCACATTTATCTTAATAGTCAATAGTAAACAGACATAGTAAGTAGCATACACACCTTTATCACTTGTTTTTTTCCAAACAGATCTACTCCTTCTAAAACATGTCTAAACTGTATCTATATATTATTGAATATTGGTTATCTTTCTTCACTCCAAACATGGCCTCTTGATCAATCCTTTCTTAGGATTGCACAAGGCAATTGTGCCAGGGTCACCTCTATGCTGGAGTTACACGCAGCCCCACCACACACAACTGGGAGACTCTCCTGCAATAGATGGTAGGGACATTTTTAGTGTGAAGGGTCCATTCATAAAAAGCAACAGAAAGCAAGATCTAGCCAGGGCACTTCTGGGCAAGAAAACAAACGATCCTTACTTCTGTTGTACAAACCAGAATCTCCAGTACGAGTCCTCTAAAAAGAGTCTGCCTGTGTATTTTGTTGCAAATGCAACACACTTACACAGCCAACAATAGCACTGAGATTTTGATAACTCAGTACACAGTTATTTTCTCTTACAAAACAGTCCATTTCCTTCAAATAATGCAATAAATGGAAGCTTCCCTCTCCTCCCTCCCTTCAAGAGCTTTCCTTATTTTGATCTTCTTGACATCTTGACCTGCTCCAGTCATGTGAGATATAAACTGGATCTACACAGGTACACTTGGCAAACACAGATTACATACACTAGAAACAACTCTTCACAAGTTCAGTGTGCTCAGACTACACTGAACACTGATTTAAAGAGCTATCAGGCAAAACAAGGGGCTTCTTTTTCCTGTGATACCAACCATCAACTTGAACTACGATATGCTGAAAAGCTAAAACAAACAGCACTTAAACCAGCCTACGGAGACAAAACCTTTAGAGAACACAGTACAGATGTATCATGACAAATAACTAAAACAGTGGCAGCAAATAGAGGTGCTGCACTGAACAGATGGCACCAGTTCAAGTGAACAGCCATGAAAGGAAAAACGGTATGGGCAGGGCAATCATTCAACAAAGCAGCCAGCACAGGTCTAGAATGAAAAGGAGGGACAAAAGGATAGCAGCAAAAGGAAAACCAATGAAGCTGTCTGCTAGGAATGACTTGGCTCTTACCGAAAGCAGTTCTGTCCATACCTGCTGCTGTGAGCTCCCAGGGCAACTCTGACTCCGCTTCCTAGAGATAGCAGCTTGTAAGGCAGGTCCTTCTTGATCACCTCTGGGGGAAAACAGATTTTAAGTAGTCAGTGCAACATCTACTTGGATTTCCCATGCCCCCACCCACCAGGGCCACTTCATCCAAACACCCTGTTCAAGCTCCCAGCTTGAGCACTCCTCCTTTCAAGGAAAATTTGTGATTTGTTTGATTATAAATTACCCTTCACCTTGTAACTTGTGATCTTACTGTCAGTGAGGGAGAAAAATACTAACATTTCATATAAAGGCTCAAACAGGTGTAGTCTCTGGTGGGGGCTATAAAAGACCAACTACTTTTGTCTGCAAGGCAAGTATGTTCCTGGCAGGAAATCAGATTTTTTCCATAATTTTTGTAATCAAACCCATCTGAAGAACTCTGCATCAAAAGCTCATGAACATTTCATGCTTTTTTTTTCCTGTAAAGGTAGCATAATCTCTTGACACTTGCCATTTCATGTAACTTGGCATATTGCCTGTTAAAAACAGAGGCAGACAGCTTCAAACAGGATATCCTAAGAGAAGAATTACCAACTGCACACACTGTTAGCTCCTGAAATGCAGAGAGAAGGGAAGCGTCCAATATTATTGAGGATTCACTTCCAAGTCCTCTTTCTAGACATGATGCAGACAATAGCATCTCCTTGCTTTGCCCCTGATCATGCAAAAAACAGAACAGAACCAACAGTGTTACAAATAGGCAAGAGAGGCTACCAACAATTCATATATATTACAGCACTTTGTCTTAATTCCTTTAAAATGCTTTTGCAACCAGAGGTTTTCGCGATTTGAGAAAGCTGACCCCCTCTATGGCAATGAAGGAGCACAGATACACAACCACAAAAAAACCTGATCTTCTTCAGTGACACAGTAGAGAGCACACAATTTTCTTCAAAATTTTATTTCAATTTAAATTATGGGGCCAGCCAGATTTTTTTGGGGGGTAAGAAATGCATTTTCCTCAGGAGAAATTAAATGCTACCGCAGAAGAATTACAACTGTATACATCTCTCATTAAAAAAAGAAAGCCAAACCAAAAACTGCTGACATTTAAATAACTTTTAGAAACACCCTTAAGCCTTCGAGCAGAGAAGAAACCACTGCCAGAACAAGAGTTTTTTTTAATACGAAGAGCACGTCAAATGAGCTTTAATTTAAATACAACTCCTTTTCGAAAGCCAACATTCAAATGTTTCCACATATTAAAAAAGTCACCACAGCCATTTTTACCAAGGCCTAATAGAGAGTAACCTCTGTCCCAGTCCAAGTGTTTTCACTTCTTTACATATATAAATCTTTAGCACATCTACATTTTTCTAAAGAGGAAGCCTTACATGTTATGGTGAGTAACTTGGCAAATAATGTTTTCCTCCACTCAGCTATGATAAACCAAAACATAATAGATTGTTAGTACTATAATACCATCTCATGGCCAATTCTGCCTGCCTGGGATCCTCAGTAAGAGTATGCCATTTCCTTTCCTGTAGGCAAAAGAATCGGTTTGCAAAGGACACATTAAGAACCTTTAAAAGACCAATTATAATGTTAAGAGAAGTTTTAAGCGACTGAGTGAAAATGCTCAATTTTCTGGAGCTATATGACTTCCCTTGTGAAGGCTTTCAAATCAGCTTAAGCATCACTTAGGAGTTTCACTTTGCTGATTGTGAAACATTTTAATCAGGAAGAGGACAGGAAGCAACAAACATTTTCTATAGCATCCACAATCAGATTCAGCCATGCATAATTTGAACTCTCAGACTCCAATCGGTAAGTTTGCCCGGTTGCGATCTCAGCGTTACTATACGATGGATAGATACAATTTCAATAACATCATTTAGTTATATTTAGTAGATTCCTTTTGTATGGTCACAGTAACAAAAACATGGTGCAAAATCTGTTGGTTTTTGTTTTTATAAATACTGATAGTTTGCAGCATTAAAGAGCAAAATCAACAAAATGATTTAATTTTGTTAGGCTAGGACGTCTATGAAATTGTTTCTTGAAGTCAGAGGGAGTTACATCACTCACACAACTACTGTTACTGAGTTATTAACTGTAAGGAAAAAATGATGCACTGCAGGTTCCCCAGAAGAAAGAGGAATCGATGTTAATTTAGCATAAACTTTGCCATTTGCAGAGCTGGTGAGCACAATGCTAGTTTAATTGAGTAAGGCCAACATTATCCAGTAAGAACATAGCATAGAGGGTTCCAGTTCTCTACTTCAGCCTACCCTAATTGATAGCACCCCATTACATAAGCAAATACAAAAAAATTTGTTTGGTGGGTTTGTTTTCCTTTTAATGCTGCAGTACTTGAGATTATTAAATCAGCATTTCCATGTGATCTGAAGTATTCAATTACATATGAGCATTCATTTTGCAAAACTCAATATTAGGTAATAGTTACAGACTAATACAATAACATTCCTCTGCTGTACAAATTAAATCATATTTTAAAGAAATGAGCAGCCTAGGAGTTATATACAAAAGAAACCAGCAAGCATTGTTGAAATGAAATGCAAAATGTCACTGCTAGGTCTACTGTCTGAAACACCTTTAAAGTAAAATTAACAAAACCCCTTAGAACATATTTCCAAGTTTACAAGTCAATTCTCAGAAAAATCAGATGTCCAAAAAAAAAAATATCTATAAAGCAGTGAAAGGCATATGTACATTTTCCTTAGGAACCTTGAGATTTCACTCTTTTGAAGTTGCTAAGTTTCAATATCAGTTTATTTGCAAGACAACTTTTATCCCAATAAGCTCACATCTTAGATACATTTCCCCTTTGATTACAAATAAAGCACTGCACTTTTATTTATTTTTTTTTAAACTTTTTTTTTTTTTTAAATCAAGGCATATAATCTTATACTATGGTGCCAGGTATGCACAGGTCACATTGTGCTCATATCTCAAACAAGGTAAGTGCAAACATACAGATTTATTCAGATTTGCAAGCATGCAACCTGTTACTTAACTACATTAACACCTTCTCTCCTAAACCAAACTAGTATCTATATGTTTGCGTTCACGAACCTAGAATCTTTCTTTTCAGGACTCCTAAAACAAGCAGTGTCTTTGAATTCTGAAATGACACAAATATCAAGAAAGTCCACATTGTGCAAGAAAGCAGCAGCTATGTTTTTCAACTTGAACTAAAAAAGAAAAGAGAAAAACAAAAACCGTTCACTGAACAGCAGATTAGCAGTAATGTTCCTCATGAATCGGTAAGAGTGCCTGATGCTGAATATCTAACAGCAAATGCTGAATTTGGGTTTAATATTTTAAGGGTTTATTGGAGATTAAGCTTCTTGCTGTGCTGGTCTCTTCAAATCCCTGATCTGTTTAACTAAATAGGTCTTCTCATCATTAAACTGTTCATCCTCGGTCCTGTCATTCTGAAACTTGCTGAGGAACTCAATAAGTTTGGTCTGGTTCTTTAGAAGGATGTCTAATATAGGCTGTGTCTTGTTAGGATTGGCTACAAACACCTGCAAGAAAATAAAAGGCAGTTAGCATAACAGTAGGAAACAGAAGGGTAAGTTAAATCTCATGAATAAAAGAGCGATGACAGTAACTTCAAGTGATGTTTCAGTCACTCCATGTGCCAGTATTTCCACAGAAAAAACAATGGAGTCCATGCAAATTTTAAACTCAAATTACTTCTCATAATTTTTCCTAATAGATCCTTAACACCACTACCAAGGAAAATTAAATTTGTAGCAGTTTCCCAGCCACAATACCCTCTGTAGAAACCACTGAAGACACCTGACAGTTAAATTCTGTATTAAGTCCATGGTTTCGTGTTACATACAGGATCAAATGTATGCCATAAAGTTCATTGGAATTTCATATATAAGGTTCTATCTTCATGCCCTTAGCCATTTGCTTGTCTGCTGCTGCAAAGTCAGATGGTATCTTCCATAATGTGTGAATTACAATTTAGGCTTTGAAATTTTGGTGACCCGACTAAAATACTACCATGTTTCATAGATCATGCAGCACAACCAAAACACTTTTGAACTTCAGGGTGCTTCAGGATTTCACATGAAATCGTGCATTCCTCTTTATCTTACTGCACTTCATCTTTCCTAATTCCAACATTTTCTAAGAGAAATTTACACTGGCAATCCAAAGTGGTTTGTGAAACGTTTTGTGAAGACACAAAGAGAGCTATTTGTAAAGACCGGCATAACAAAGACAAACATTAGCTCTCTAACTGCTTAACAAACTTTAAGACAAACTCCATTTAGGCTCAGCTAAGTAGCTAACTTATGTCAGGTTCCTCTGTGGGGTTCCCTTGTTGTTTGTTTTATTGCAGGGGGTTTAAAACATACCTTAAACACATGAAAGGCCTCGAATTGAATGTTACGACTCTTGTCTCGTAGAAGGTTCATCATTAGCTTGAGATTTTCAGGTTTACTGATGTACTTTGTCATAATTGTGAAGTTGTGTCGATCCAATAACAATTCACCCAGAAGCTAAAAGTGGACATAAGAAAATCTTTCAGAATGTTTTTCAGAATTTATTTTCTCAATTCAAATGCCCTCAATTCCTAAGTGCAGGGTGCATTTTTCTCTATTGTTTTTCTCAAGAAGCAGAAAAAGGTCTTTTGTTTCCCCCTTGTTATGAACTGGATTTGAACGAGAAGTCTTTCAGTCTTTCCCACCCCACCCCCCATGTTTTCATTATTTTTTTCATTTATAAAGAAGGCATCTCTCACCAATAAAGACATCATTCAAAAAAATTAAATCAGTACTTCAAATAAGAAATATTTACACTTCTTTTGCTACTTTGCTCGTCCAAAAGCGAGTAAAAGGATATTCCCCACGAGGACCACCCTTGCAACAAGTTATGTACCATATTTCCATTCATTATTGCTCTAGTCACATAATGTGAACCTCTCTTAAATTACTTTAATGTGTCTGGATTTGTTGACAGTAAAAATTAGAACAAAAAGCTAAACAACAACAAAAAAACCACCCACTAAACCCCCCCATAGTTGCATATAGCTAGTTCTGCACAGGCAGAAATGACTCGGGGTGTGCTGGGCACTAAATAATGGGAGGACTGGACTAAAGAAAAGCAGCTGATATCAAGAATGAAAACATTAAAAAATTTAAATAAACACTATCCAAGCAGTTACTGAAGCTGTTTCAATTAAAATCAAGCCATCTTTCAATTGAAGGAATTCTCTATGCATTTAAGAAGAAAATCAAACTGCCTTACCTTAAGTGACTGTCTCTTTGTCACGTAATTTTCTGAATGAAGTAACTTCTCATATTCACTGAAGAACTAAACACACAATAAAGAGCAGGGTTAGGATCTTTCCAAGTGTCATACACACTCTTCTTCCAAATGATTACAACAAACTGGAGGAGATGCAAATCCATAACAAAAATGTAAACAAAACCTGAAATCTCTGTAGGTTCCTCTACCTCACTACTGTTGAAACAGTGTACATGCTTTTAAAAAAATATCTATTTAGCCTTTTAAGGAGGCTTTACTGTTTAGATTGTTATGGGGTGGAAGTGGTTATCTCATCATTTCCTCAGCTATAATAGCTCATGGCACTAAATTTCGGGAGTCCCCAGCAGGTGGAGGAAGGCTATCTCGCGTTCTTTGGTTGACCCGGGTTAACGCAGACTACAGACAGCTACGAGGAAAGGGCTCCCTCTAGTGGGAAAATCAAATCAAATCAACTCCCACAGAACTACATTTCTGCCACCTTGTTTTACCACCCTCTGGATTCAATGGTAAATTTTGGAGCTTAATTTTACTGCTTGGCAGAAATTACAGCAAGTTCAAGTGTTTTAATAGTGTGTGAAAATTTCCCCAAACAAAACTAAGCACGTAATGAAGATATGGATTTCTTCAAATACAGTACACAACACCAGAGAATCCTGAATGTTAAATTGAATCTGCTCACCCTATCGTAATGTTGTTCCAAAAATTCAGCGCTTAGCAACTTGTGTCTTGTAAGCAAATCCTGTAAAAAAAAGGCATAAACCCAGTATGTTCACTGAAATATTTAAACAGTACATATACATTGTCATTAAGCTGTGAGCACGGCTAAGACACTAGACAGAAAATTTTATCATAGACTCAGTAAGGTTGGAAAAGACCTCAAAGATCGTCAAGTCCAACCTGTCACCCAAGACTTCATGACTACTAAACTATGGCTTCAAGTGCCACGTCCAATCCCTTTTTGAACGCTTCCAGGGATGGTGACTCTACCACTTCCCTGGGCAGCCCATTCCAATGGCTAACAACTCTCTCCATGAAGAACTTCCTCCTTACCTTGAGCCTATCCATTAAACAGAGACATTAGGACATGAATGCAGTTACCCAGGCATTGCTAAGGATCTTCATCACTCATGAAAGTTCGGCAATGCGTTATGTTAATTCACACAGGTCAGCAGCCTGTGGAATTATCACTGAAGAAGATAATTTATGCATAAAGGCTGTGCTCTGCACAGAACTATACATAACCAAGGTTAAGACCCACTGCTTAATACACATCAGTATTATGATTACACTCCTATAGCTGACTGGCTTAGGGCAACAGAAAATTCACCTAGGCAAAGTGTCACTATTAAATACATTCAGGTTCACACCAGAATGAAAAGGAGTTTGCTCACTTGAGGAACTGGAGACAGATTTAAAAGCCCCTGGCATAGAAATGCATGTTTTCAGTTAATGCATGGTATTTTACCTCCCGCTTTCCAGAATAGAAGTTACTTGGAACAAGAATATATAGTTAAAGGTATAGCTTGCATTCTGAGAAATAAGGAAGAACAGCATCCAGCTTATTCATTTGCATCACATGTGTTTTTTCTCCTATCCCTAGGCTTGCTTGGCCCAAGACTGTAACACACATCCCTATGAGTTCATATAACTGAAAACGACAGAAACTGTAATTCCCACGTTGTATGTCAATTACCTTGAATGTGGCAAATGCATCTGAAGCAATATCAAATGTTGACATTTCCACATATCTGAAGAAATCATAGAATTGTTCTGACCACAAGATTATTTTTGCGAGGGGCTCGTGCCTGATGCATTCTCTAAGCATTATTCCACAATTTAGAGCAATTTCTGGAGATTCGTACCTAATAAAAAGACAAATAAACAAGAAAACAAAACCCAAAGATTCTTTATAAATACTTTCACATGCCAGCACTGGAACACCACACCACTCATAACAAAACTGCAGCAAGTTCAAGGCACTTATTTCTGCATTAAACACCACTTTTAAGTATATCTGTGAAATGTTACTGAAATCATTGCCAGGTAAAGGTCACATTACAGCCACTGTCAAATACAAATGACTCAAAACTGAGAAATAAAGTGTTTCCTTCATACTCAGAATCACGATGTTTTGTTCATATTGTTGGGACTGCAGACACCTGGAAATGGAGCAAGTGATTTCTGCCTGGGAAGCTGCTTAAGCATGACAGCAGTTACATAAAGCTCTCCATGATAAGAACTTAAAGGGTTAACAACATTGGACACAAATTTGTGCCTTCTCTTTCATTATACCATTTTCCAGCATCACCAGTTAGTCTATACATCACAAGCTTCAAGGTTAGAATAGACTAGACTAGACCAGACTAGACCAGACCAGGTTGGAAGAGACCTTCAAGATCATCGTGTCCAACCTATCATCCAACACCACCCAATCAACTAAACCATGCGACCAAACACCCTATCAAGACTCCTCCTGAACACCTCCAGTGATGGTGACTCCACCACCTCCTTGGGCAGCCCATTCCAATGGGCAATCACTCTCTCTGTGTAAAACTTCCTCCTAACCTCCAGCCTAAACCTCCCCTGGTGCAGCCTGAGACTGTGTCCTCTTGTTCTGGTACTGGTTGCTGGCAACAGTGTCCTCTGATTGTAAGGACAGTATCGAACATCTCCTCTGTGCCTGAGCACTGCCTCTAGCAATGTATCTTCACCCTCCTACAAGTGCCCTGGAACATGTCCATCATTGCTTTGATGGGAATGATGACAGTATCCCTGATGGCTTCATTTAGAAACTGCTGCTACACTTCCTTGGCAGTATTTCCTCCTCAAATACTACAGAATTCTCTCAGCTGATTTAAGCATATACCAACAGCAGCTGTTAAGACACATTCGATAGAAACACACCTTTGTACTTGCTAGTAGTACCTTGTTTCCCAAAGCCAGCAAATAGTAGGACCCTGGATGAAGACGGAACTGCCCTTCCAAGTCAAGAACTCTCAGCATGCTGTAATATAAGCTATTCCAGTGGACAGAAAAGTTGTGTTTGTTGTTGCCTAGCCAGCTCATGAGCAAAGCCTCTTAAATACCTTCCTGCCTCTCACCTAAAGAATCCTACAAAGGTGGAAGGTCATTTTTGGAAGGTGATTTAAATTCACCAGGATAATACAAGCACAAAGTATCATTTGTGCATACTAAGCATCATCTGTATTACTGTACAAAACCTTTTTATTAGTTTTCATGTTATAACCCTGCAATACTTTTCCATTTAACCGGTCCTGAAGATTTGAAATCTACTGAACATTTTTCAGCTCCTCCTGTCATTCAAATTTACATAGATTTAACTCAGCTGGATAAAAGATGTTACATTTAAGTCACTAAAGCTAACTGACCATGTCAAACACCCTGAATGAGTGTTGCAACAATCCCTGGCAGAGTAATGCTCTCTGAAGAGTGACAATGTAGACTAAAACATAGGACAAATATGCTATAGCGCTCATTCAGTTGCGTATCAATGAGGCCATGCTGAGAAAGCAGTTTCTCCTATCTGCACCCGAAATGTCTTTGCCTTCTTTTGGAAATTATTTTGAAGAACTGTGAATCCATACTTTCTTTTGTGTTATGCTACAACTAATAATCATTTTGTCCCTCTAACATTTTAATCCATCTTTCCCCCAAAATCAGGGCCACAACGCAGGGGAAATAAAAACCAGAGTACTTCTGGCAGGCAAGTATAGATTTTACACTCATATGAATTAAGCAAATATTCCATATTGCTTCTGGTGATAAACCTTTGGAGTCAGGATGAAACTAAAAGATGCTTTCTCCATACAGAAAATTTCTTGTATGATCTGTTTTCCAGTGGCTTATACAAATGTCCAATATTAAGTAAATGTAAAGCTGTTACAATTAAAAAAATACCTAATATGCCAGGTATGTGGCAGGTTAGTCAGCATCGCTGATGACTGCTAGGAACAAGGAGAAAGGAAAAGGAAAAACACTGTAAAGCTTCCTGTTTAAATGGTAAAAATACATTTGCTTGTTCTTGTGTCTCAATGCTACTAACAATACACAGGCAAGTATCTCACAGAGAAGCATGGCCCTTTCATACATCTTGTAGCTGTTCCAGTCAGTGGAGTGAGTACTCATCCACTCCAGGCAGCTTATGCAGCAGCTTCAACACAAATTACAAAACCAGTACTTGAAACAGATGCTGTTTTAAAATGGAACTGGAATTTTCAGAGCTTTCTTATTTCATGTTATTAAAAACCTGAGCAATTCTTTTCAAATGGAGAGAGCACAATCTCAAATGGTTTTTAAAATCTTGCTAACAGAGAATCACAGAAACATTCAGATAGGAAAAGACCCTCAGGATCACCAAGTCCAATCAATAAACCTACTCTACAAGGTTCACCCCTAAACCATATCCCCAAACACCAGGTCCAAATGACCCTTAAACACATCCAGGGTTGGTGACTCAACCACCTCCCTGGGCAGCACCTTCCAATGTCTGACCACTCTTTCCATGAAAATTTTCATGACCAGCACCAGCCTCTCTACAATGTCCTTTCAGGTAGTTACAGACAGCAATGAGGCCTCCCCTCACCCTCCTCTTTTCCAAACCAAACAGCCCCCGCTCCCTCAGTCACTCTTCATAACATTTCTTCTCCAGGAATGTGGTGGGTTGAAAGGAAAGGCTCTGCTTTGCCCCCCACCACTGAGAAAGAAACCGTGGCTAACTCAGCAATTAGGAAAAGCAGACTATGTATTTACAAGCATGTATAGGAAGCAGATTACATGTAACACCACAAATACAGGGATTTTACAATATATACAGGAATATACAGCAAATGAACTCAACCCGAAACCAGACCCCCAACAGGGGGCTTCCCCCTGCACCCCCTTCACCCCCCTACCTCCCTTCTCCCCCCAAAGAGGTAGAAAAGAGACAAGGACGGTTAGCAGGACAGGGTAAAAAACAGAGGCCTGGTACAGGAGAGTTAGTTCTTATCTCTTAGTTGGCCAGAAGCCCAGAAGCAGTCCAGCTGAAAGGGACAGCGAAGAAAGGAAGACTGAGAGAAAGTCCTGGCCCTGCCGGGCCCAACAATCTCACCTCCCACAATCCTACCAATGAGATTCCTTTAGAATACCAAAATATTTTATAAACATTTAGCCAGTGTGCCCCTTCCTTAAAGGCACAGCCTCAAACGGTCACAAGGCCCTTTACCAGCTTTGTTGCCCTCCTCTGTGCTCACCCCAGCACCTCCACATCACTCCTGTATTGAGGTGCCCAAAACTGGACACAATACTCAAGGTATGGCCTCACCAGAGCTGAGTACAAGGGGGCAATCCCCTCCCTACTCCTGCTGGACACAACATTTCTGATACAAGCCAGGATGCCATTGGCTTTCTTGGCTACCTGGGCACACTGCTGGCTCATATTCAGCCTCTTGTCAATTAGAACCCCCAGGTCGCTTTCTGCCAGACAGCTTTCCAGCCACACTTCCCCAAGCCTGTAGCATTGCTTGGGGTTGCTGTGACCCAAGTGCAGGACCTGGCACTTGACCTTCTTGAAGCTCATACCATTAATGTATCCATGTATCCAATCTATCCAAGTCCCTCCCTACCCTCATACAGATCAACCCTGCCACCAAACTTGGTGTAATCTGCAAATTATTGATGACACACTCTATGTCTTCATCAAGGCCATCAATAAAGATGTTAAACAGAAGTGGTGCCAACACTGAGCCCTGAGGAACACCACTTGTGATCGGCCACCAGCTGGATTTAGCTCCACTGACTGCCACTCTTTGGGCCCCTTCACCCAGCCAGTGCTTTATCCAGCAGAGTGTGTGCTCATCTGAGTCACAAGCAGCCAGTTTGTCCGCAAGAATTCTGTGGGATATGGTGTCAAAGGCTTTTCAGAAGTCTAGGTAGACAATATGCACAGCCTTTCCCTCACCCAACAGTCAGGTTGCCCTGCCATAGAAGGAAATCAGGCTGGTCAGGCAGGACCTGCCCTTCATAAACCTGTGCTGACTGGGCCTCATCCCCTGGTTGTCCTCTATATGGTGTGTAATGGCACTTGAGATGATCCCCTCCATGGCCTTCCCTGGTACTGAGGTCAGATTGACAGGTCTATAGTGTCCCAGATCCTCCTTTGTTCCTTTCTTGTAGATAGGTGTTAACATTTGCTACTCTCCAGTCCTCCCCAGTTAGCCAGGACTTCAGGTAAATAATGGAAAGTGGCTTGGCCAGCACATCTGCCAACTCCCTCAGTACCCTTGGGTGTAGCCCACCCAGATCCATAGACTTGCATGCATCTAAGCAGTGTACCAGATCACT
Organism: Dryobates pubescens; assembly: GCF_014839835.1. Taxonomy (NCBI): domain Eukaryota; kingdom Metazoa; phylum Chordata; class Aves; order Piciformes; family Picidae; genus Dryobates; species Dryobates pubescens. Next base: position 3,489,851 of record NC_071624.1, on the reverse strand, counting down.
GACCACTTCCTCTTTTATTGTGATGACCTCATTCTGATTCCCCTCCCTGACTCCTAGTACATGAGGCTGGGTGTCCAGGGAACTGCTGGATCCAGTGCTAAAGACAGAAGCAAAATAGGCACTGAGCACCTCAGCCTTCTCCCCATCCTTAGTCACTGTTTGCCTCTGCATCCAACAAAGGATGGAGATTTCTTCCAGTTCTCCTTTTGTTGTTGATGAATTTATAGAAACATTTTTTAATTATCTTTAATGGCTGTAGCTAGGTTGAGCTCTAGTTGTGCTTTGGCTCTCCTAATTTTCTCCCTGCATAGCTTCACTACGTCTTTATAGTCCTGATGAGAGATCTGTCCCCTATTCCAAAGGCCATAGACTCTCCTTTTGTTCTTGAGGTCCAGCCTGCTGCTGTGCCTTTAAGACTTCCCTCTTGAAGTATGTCCAGCCTTCCTGGATTCCTATATCCTTCAGGGTGGCCTCCCAAGGGACTTTGTCAATCAGTCTGCTGAATAGGCCAAAGTTTGCCCTCCAGAAGTTCACGGTGGCAGTTAAAACATTAACACCTTTCTGCTTTCACATTCAAGATTCACAGCTCTACATATGCAACCACATATTCAGTATTGCACAAATCTCCAGTATCCAGCACAGCAGATAATACAAGAATAGAAGAAGAAACAGAAGTCTGGCATGCACCACATGCCCCAAATCATTCTTTCTTTGGTCAGGTTTAAGTTGGTGCATTTGTGTCACTACAGGAATATAAATCACTATGAATAAAAATTCTAAGACAAAACTAAGACTAGGGCATAGGACAGCAATTGGAGATGACATTGATTAAAACAAACAAAAAACCCCAGGGTTCAACTGTTGGGAAATGAGTAAGTTTAAACAGAATCAAATAGTATACTGAAATTGTTTGCATTACCCCAGTAAGTATATTTTAGATTAGTAAGAGTTCTCAATTTCTATTCATATTTCATACAAAGGTGTTCTTTTGGTGTGACACTACTCCAGTTTTCCTTGACTTAGGGGAAGCATAGGCCCTAAGACCGAAAAAAAACACAAAAAAACCCAAACCACACACACACAAAAAGCATAATGCAAAGGAAGAAAAAAACCATTTCAGAACTCAATGCTTCTCCATGACTTAAAAAGCTTCTTACTTCATGTAAAACCATATTTGTACTTCAGAGTGTACATACCCTTTTAATAGCATGAACAGTATATTCTGTTGAGTGCAGATGTATTCTACTGTGGGAGTTCGTGTACCAATTTGCCGTCTGAGAATGTTGTTGAAAATTTGCGCAACGTCTTTTTTGCCCTGTCAAAAACATGAGCAGCAGTTAAACACAGAATATTGAAGTCCACTAGCCAGGTTAATAATTAAACATAATTATCACCTCACTCATTCATACCATGTCACTTCTGGTCAGTCTCTGTACTCTCATCTTAAATAGATCAAATACTCTGTTTCTCTATACCCAGTTCGAATATGCCAAGGACTCAAAATGCTACATCGTGTTGCAGCCACATCATGGGTGATGTACATTAAGAAGGCCAGTTGATGCTTCATCAGATACTTACATGTAGCCTCAATCTCCTGGGCTTGTTTTACACTTGTTTTTGCTAATAACATACCAGTTTTTAACTGTGCTCTTGCCTGGAAGTATGTTTCTTCAATACTCTATTATCCTCCCTCCTTGTTGAGCAACACAGTAAGTGCATGCAAAGCATTTCTGACAGCAGCATTAATATCCAAATTAAAAGAGTAACTTATGGAAGTTAAATAAACTAAAAACTACAAATACAAATCATCCACTGGCCTAAAATGGAAGTCTCACACTTTTGAGTACATAAAAGAAATACTTAAAAGACCAGGATGCTGGAATTCAGCACAAATTATACACAAGAAAACCACAAAAAGACAGCAGCAGACCGTATAAAACGAGGTAGAAATGTTTTTTGATTAATTTATACATATACAGGTATATACACATACATCCCTTATTTACTTCTGCCAGACCATAGCTGGAGACACAAACTGGTAGGGACATCTAACAAAAAGCTGCTTATAAGCACTTTTCACTGTCATTCACATGCACCATGTAAAAGCCAGATTCCTGCAATTAACTTTCCATTTTGGACTGCTACAAAGAACTTCAGGACACTCTGTTATTAGCTCTAACCCGAAAAAGCCTAGGCAAGCATGTACAGAGCCTGGACTTGCAAATAAAGGCCTGACAAGCAGCTCCACCTAAAGGTTCTCTGTGTGTTACACACAAAGACCATACGTACGTATTTCTTGGCCATCTCTAGCTCTACTATATAAATGCCCTCAGTAATATCAGCAAGCTTTTGAGTAAAATGCAGGGCACATATAATGAGCAAGACTTTTAAAACAACTGCAATTATTCCCAATTACAGTTTTCTAATCAACATCAAGAAAAACTGCGTAAGGATAAGTTAAATGTTTACCCAGATGTAGGAGGACTGTAGTTTTACAAATGGCATGTTTGTGAACTGCCACAGATAGTTCTGTTAGTGTTGTTTTCAGGATATAAGAGTTTGTTTGTAAATGCTTGTTTTCTCAATTACAATTCCATTGAAAGCCAGCCCAAAGTCACACCAGAACTCTTTGTTCTGCAATGAGTAGAGCAGTGTTTCCAGAAATTGCTTTACTCAAACTCCACATAATATAGTCATCAACTCTCATTCACTAACATTGCCAGCGTTGCGCTGGATCTCACAATTTGCTTTGGATTCCCCAGCAAGAACAGCATTTCCTTATTATGCTCAGAATGGAACCGACGGTGGCACGCAGTAATACCAAAGCTGGGGATTGTTAGAAGGATGCATTACTAAGTGATCTCATGGCCTAACAAGAGCAGCGCCCCTGAACCCTGTGCCAATAGTCACGATTGCGAGAGGTGAGAGGGACACTGGGCTACTATTGTCTTCTGAGCAAAAGGCATTTTTGTTTCTTTGAGGGATTTTTCTTCATTTAAAAAAACCAAAATAACAAAACCTACAGTTCCACAAGGAATGCCATCTCTCTCACTGATATGCTAGTGCAAATCAGCAGGGAGATAATTGCTAAGTTTGTAAGAGTCATAAGGAGATGGTTGTGTTGTCTGCTTTACTTGGAAAGCAAGAGTCCAGATAAGGATGTAACTTTAAACAAGCCTTTACACATAGCAAGGTCTGGACAGTCAGTTTATCATTATAACACATTTTTTCTGGTTTTCCTCTGTTAATTTTCTGGGGTTTTTTCACCGTAACATTCAGATTAAAAAGCATCTGGGTGACTCAGAGTTCCTGTCAATTAATTAGTTGTTTTTTGCTGTTCTATAAGGAAGCCTCCTACAGGAATGAACGTGAAGTTCTTCACACACACAAAACCAACACAAAAACAACAAACAAAAAAAACCCCACCACCACAACAACAAACCATGTTTAGCTCATTGTTTAATGACCTCAAGCTATAGTGGGACACCAAAAGGAATAAATGCTAGACCTACTCTTGCTCTTCAAGTTGAAGAGCCAATAGGAAATCAAGTTCATATCTTCATCAGCAATGGAGAAATAATCTTAAGTGCAGTAAACCCCCAACTATGGAGATATGGGATATCAAAGTGAACATCTGATTGACATTGTAGGAGCTGAGAAGCTAGCACATGTTTTGAGAACAGGTGTGTTCACATTCATTCTATGTAACAATGGCTGGACAGTCTGCCAGATCCCATCCTTAATAAGCAGAAGTGGTCCACCCTAGAAAGCAGTGTGAATGACTTGCTCACTCTCAAGGGGGAATGGTCATATCCTCATGTAATGAAGCAACACAAAGCCTACAAGCAGGAAACTAGTCACAATATTTTCAAGTCCCTTTAGAATAAAATGAAGAGTTTTCTTTAATGAGAGTAAGCCTGTACAAATAATTATCATTCTTCATTACTAGGAGATAATGAAGGTTTCCTTCGTTAATAATTGGGCTGTGTAAATACCAAGCTGATAAGAATCTGGAGGTCAGCAGAATCCAGATGACGTTTCATGATTTCCTTTCTTCAGCAATTAAAAGCCATCACATTTCAGCATTCCCTCTCTGCTTTCCCAGGTCTCCTTGCTTATTTAACAACCTGAATGATTTATATTTGGTATAAACAGTTGTGTGGGTAGGGAAAAAATACCACTGTATTAAAATTAAACAAAAATCAGAGGCAGTAATGGGTGGGGTGGAGGGGGGAGAAGAAAGAACAGGGAAGAAAGCCATTGTTTTGGGGAATGTCATAGTACAATAGGACTTTAAACTGCTGTTTGCATTGTCAACAATTTGTTTAGGAATAATCAGGGTTTTAAGTAACCTTAAGCAAGATGTTCTTTATGGTCAAGGCTGTGGAAATACATAGGGTTTGGCTCCTTTCCTAGACAACCATAAACTAGGGAAAATCCAACTGTACTGCAATTTCTTACAACTAAATTTTTTTTTACTATGGCACCGGGAAGTTCAATTATTCCACGTCACATAGTGACAAATGCCAGACAGAGGTCTGCATAGAGACATATTTGAATATAAATAAGTATTGCTATACTGAAGCCAACAAAATCTTGGGTTTGGTGACCTTTTTAAGAAACAGAAAATTTAGCAAATGAGGAAAACACAAAAAAGGTTGTATTTAGAGAGAGAGTTCTCTTTCTAAATACTGGATGGTTAATAAAACATCTTTAAATTAAGTATTTGAAGTACTTCATAAATGTTACAGTAATTCTCTTACTTTTCTAAGCAATTTGAAGAGATGAGAATATAGCCATGCACTGTAGTATTACAGTGGTAATACCATAGCTGAACACAAGATAAGATGTTAACCTTATGTACACAACAATTAAGAGTTATTGCTATAATTTTAGTAGAACTGTATTTCCAGGATTACAGATTTACCTACCTCAATTTCTGTATTTTATGTGCCTACATTCACAGATTGCACAGTCTGTATTTGATTAATTTTCTAGGTAGCTTAGGACAACAAATTCTCCTTCTAATAGTTTTGCCCCAATCAAAAGATGTCTTAACCAATTTTAGTGGTAGGAATTCACATGTGTTTATTTTACTGTATATAATAAGAAATGTCAAACTTCGTACCTCAAAATCAATTAGCTGCAAGTCGGCTACTAGGGTACTAAGAAGACCACTGTTGTACAGCTCTTGAGCAAGTTGTGCCACAGCTTCTGTCTGTGGTTCTTTTTCATTTGTGCCATACAAGATTTCCTTCATGGCAACAAGGTTTTTTGAGACCTCCTCAGTGGCCTAAAGAAAATGGGAAAATAATACAGTTAGAGCACAATGTCATTAGTCTTTGTAACTGCACATTCTATTATTCTTAACATCTGCAAACATCCACTAAGGGAAATGAAAAAGTAATCAGGAAATAACAATCTGTTAAAGAAAACAATAAACTTTCTGCAAATAAAACTTTCTTTCTTTTTTTTCTTAGGAACATACAAGCAGCAGAGTTAAGAAGGCAAGACACACACAATTTATTTGACAAGTTAACAAAAGCAAAAGCCTCTTCCTTTTTACTCCCCTTAAACTTCAACATTCAAAAATCTCCTAAAGAGGAGCAATGGGATAAAAAGAACCAAACAAAATTCCCATTCTGTAACACAGAGGTAGGCAGGATCAAATTGGAAAGTATGATATAGAGACATAGTCCTGTCTAGTAGCTGCTCAAAGAGACCAAATGTATCCCTCCTAGAGATTTTACACTCATCAAGGATTGTTAAATACTACATTCCCATTCCAGCCAGTGGGGATGCAGTTTTTCCTTTCCAACAAACAAAATCTCAGAGTTTCCTTTAATTTTCAGGTTCTCTCAGTATATCAGAACAAACTGGCAAACCAGAAAGAGGTGTGCTCAGAACACAGCAATAAAGGAGACAAACAGAAGTCTAAGATGCTTCCCATTTGAAGTTCTCACTGGTCTGACTGCTCACTCAGGGAAGCCAGCCTAAAGAATTCCTAAGTTCCTATGATGGGCTGGAACAGCATTTAGCCATTCAGCAGGGGAAGCAGTTATCATGAAGAAGAACTACTCCTTTCAATACATAGGCTTACATAGCTTAAAGGCAGAATGCTGAAAATGGTCATCACAAATAGCTGGTTTAATTATACTGGATTAGTGCATCACGTGCCTAAGAAGTATGAGTCGTTTGGAAGTGTGCTAATTTTTAGTAATTAGATGAACCTGACAACAAGGTATGCATACACTTTAATGTAAAATATTTATGGTTGGTAGCACATGGAAAATTAAGGAGATGAAAAAATAATCACTTTCTGGATGTTGTCCATCTTAAAAAGGGTATGTAAAAAGGTTTCTCATGTGCTCGAGAGGCTTGAGATCAGCATGACCCATGCACTATCCCAGCCAAAGCCATTCCAGCCTTGCTAGGTATGCAAGTAAGGATTCCCTGACCTTTAAGGAGGCTCTGTATCATTTTTAGCTCCTCCACAACTTTCCACTTTCTAACTGCAGTTCCTAGTCCCAGTTGGCTCCTCCTTAATTGAAATTCCAAAGGATCTTCTGTGCGCTGTTAGTAAGACAGGAAGAAGCAGGTGCTCAATAAGACTGCTTAGATTCATGACAGCTCTTGAAGACGTAAAATGAGAAGGCCATGCTGTAGTAGTTACGCCACACCACTGTCTTATCTGTTTGAAATTCAAAAGAAATCTCTCTTTACTAGGAAAAGGACAGCAACATCTGTCAAAAGTGTAAATACAAAGAGATGCCTTTGATGTGTGGCTACCAAGAAAAGAGGAAGCAGCAATAAAATTTCTATTGCAGTTTGTCCCTGCACAGTGATTTAGAAATGAGATGAAAGAGGAAGAAAGGCAGAGGATCAACTAGCTACTTTTTTTAAATAAGATAGTGGAAATACTGAGGCCATGCCTACAAATAAAAAGAGTGCCAGTGGAGAAATTTCATATCAAAACCTCAGAAAACAGAACAACTCTCAAAAACTTTAATAATCACACTTGAAGGCTCCACTCTCTGTCACCACCATCCCGAGAAAGATTCTGGAGTAAAGGAAATGCTTACAAACAAGACAGATAAAAATACAATGTTTCCAAAGACCAAGTGCTTTGAGATAAAATCTTCTGGCCTAACATGAACATATAACTCAATACTCCAAGAAGAGCACCAGGGCTTAAATTTCTCATGCTCATCACAACTGTCAAGACCATCTGCACATCTGAATGTGCTTCACTCAAACTCAGAATGAAAAATGGCTTTATTGAGAAGTAATGGTTAAAGACACAGAAACACAAAACAGCTGAGGTTGGAAAATATCTAAGGAGATCATCAGGGTCTAACCACTTGCTCAGGCAAGGCCAATCTCAAAGTCCTATCAGGCTGATCAAATTCATGGCCAGCCATGATCTAAACAGCTCCATGGATGGACACTCCATAAACCCTCAAGGCAACTTGTAACAATGTCAAAACATATTCAACATGAAGACAGACTTGCTGCTATCACTTCAACTTAGGCCGAGCTATCATTTCTGGAGACTACCACTGAATACTTCTGAAAGTATTATACCCATCAAGGTCTTTTCATGCACTACAATGCCATAAAATACAACATTTATGTATTCCCTTCTCTTCAACTGTAAAAATCAACATCAAAATGACTAGAAATAAACTCTTACAAACTTTTCTAGAATCTCTCTGTTCTTCTAAATTTCATGAACTCTCAAATATATTCCAAACATATGACATGCAGAGCAACTTTTGCCATTTCAGATGCAGAATGGAATTTTGGGAAGCAACACCAAAAAATGTTACACTAAACATCAACAGGTAAGTGAAAAGCTAGTTAAAAAAAATTCCAGACTACTTGCAACATTTCCTAAGATACTGAGATCTAAGTAATTGCCTAATGTGCTACCTTACAGGGGGGAGGGAAGGCGCAGGGAAAAATTTCAGGGGGGTTGGAAATCAAAATGCACAGAGAAGTTCAAAGTCATCAAAAGTGGAATTAATGGTGAGACATACTTTATATATATTTATATATAAAAAATTATGCATATATAAATGTACATAAACAAAATTCACATATTCCAATTCCATATATAAGCAGTTTCTATTTTATATATACACACAGCATATACATTTATTCTATACAGTATAGTCTCTACATGTATATTCTAAATTTTTTATATTTAAAAGTATATATTCTACATTTTTATACATTCTTAAAACTGAGAAGTAACCACGGAGCAATCAAGAGTTCTAGATAAAAACTCCGTGACAAGTGACATTTCAAATGGAATGGTGCCAGACAATTGATAGCATTTGAGGACAAGTCAAACTACAAAAGTAAAATGTGAAGAAAGAAAAACAGAGAAAGTTCTTATTTCTCTATTTTTATCAAAGACAGGAAGATATTACTTGAAAATAAAAAGAGGCACCCTGAAGTCACACACGAGTGACACACCAGAATAGCTGCATGCCTTTACAGTGACAAGCCATTCCAGTCTCTAGGGTATTTCACTGATATTTCCTAAATTTACTATTTCCCTAAATGCTAAGCAGTGCAAATAGCAAAGACTTCATTTAGACCTGTGGAGCCAGAGTATTTGAGTTTTATAAAACAATGCTTGCCTTTTCTTAGGGAAACAGTAGAAAACTATACAGGAACGTGATGTATTACATTTGGACAGAAGAATCAAAATGCATTATTGCATTGTCCCATACATGCAGTATGCTGCCCCACTGTACAGAGCTGGTAGCTTAAAGAATGGAGTCAATCATGCCTGCAATAGACAACCCACATGGGTTAACAGCATGGCTGAAACAATTATCCAAAAGCCAGAACCAGATCTGGTATGAGCAGCTTAATTCAAGGTCAGAGGACAGGGAGGGAAGTGGAAGTTTATTATATGAGTAAATATTTACCTTCACAACAGTAAATGTGTGCCACAAACCAAGTGGTAGTATAAAAATAAATGCTGATGCCAGACAAAGAGGAGGAAGAGATGCAAATAAAAGACTAACTAATGGGCTAGATCAAGGGTAAGTCTCCTTTATACAAAGTTTTTCCTTCCTCTTCCCTTCACCCCCTCCCCTTGCTGAAAAACCACAAGTAATGGAAAAACTAACAACACGTGACAAATTTTCAGGTTTCAGTTATAAACTGGACATTTCCAGTTTCTTCTCTAAAATCCTAATGGGCAGCAACCTATCGCCTTTATCCTCAGTAAAAGACTGCAGCCAACAAGCAGAGATGCAGTACTTGAGGCTGACTGACAGCAGAGAGACCCCGTCCGGCTTTCACAGCCTCTTCAGAGCTCAGTTCCTCAGCAGGTACCACAAACTTACAGAACATTTCAGAATTACCTGGTTATTTTTTCTCCAGTATTCAGAGCCAAACAAGAAACAAAAAAAAAGGCAAATGACCACGCAACTAGAATTCACTTTTTTCAGATTTTTATTTATAACACAATTTTTTCAGTATTATAGGGCAGAATGTTTCATAATTGAACAAGAGGTGTTGTGGCCACTTTTACATCTTTTGCTTTAAAGAATCTCCTTCCTTTTGATTACAAAGGCCATACAGCACCATATGATGTCCAAGCTTTAAAAAGCTTTCTTATCCCCTTTGGTTTTTTAGTAAAAACCATTAAAGGTTTTACATTTCAATCTAAGCACTGAAAAAAACCTGAGGTATTCTCTTCAAACATAATTAATTACACTTTTAATTTCGAGGGGAAATTATTTGTCTTATTTTCTCACATATCTGTATTTCCAAGTGTGAAACTGCCAGAGAGCAAACTCTACACAGCAGCAAACTCAGTATGAAATTTCAGAAGACCATTGTGCTGCTACTGCATGGTAGGAACTACATATTAAAACCAACCTCCATGTGACACTGCAGTAAAAAAGCAGTAGTTTGTCTTTGGAACCTCACCAACCAGAAGGCACAAAACAAAAGGGCATTTACAATTCATTTTATTTAGAGGAAGGAATATTTAAAATAATGATTAAGAGTTGAAACATCCACTTCAACATGTGCTGATTTTTTTTTTTTTACTCTAATCTAAGTATACATTTTAAATTACATAGTAAGAAGTAAAGAAAATATGTATCTGTGTGCACTTAAGATTAGGAAACAAAGCAGTGTAAGAATATTAAGTATTCCCTGCACCCAAAAGGGTGTCTTTACCACAAACAGTAACCAATACTGAGCATGTACCACACTGCTTGGCCTTTAAAGCTCATTGTTGTTACGTGACAGGCTGCAGCAGCACACCCCTGGATGAAATGGCAACAATGAAGCAGAAATTACAGAGAGAGCATATTTTATAAGAGTCTAATCACTAATAAAATGGATCATATAAAAAGAACCCTGGCACTCTTTTCCCCTTTTCGTAAATGGTAATAATTTTTGTCCTTTATGTGCAGTGAGTTTTTCTATTTCTGTTCCGCTACCAGCCACAGAACTCACCCTTTAATCAGCATGGAATTCTTCTCCAAAGGAAGCTGGAAAGCTACATTGTAGAAAGGATCATAGCAATAAAAGGGGCAGTAAAAGATAAAAGGATGCCTAATATTGAGATGTGGGCATGTAGACATTCTACCTTTTTAATAACGGCTACTGCTCAAACCTTTGCTGTCTTACTGCTGGAGTAACAAAGTTACTCCAATCATTTCTACAGACTGAATGGGAAGAGGGTACAACTTTAGAGTGTTTCATCAGATATTTGCTCTCAAAAATGCAGAAACTGGTCCACAAGATAGTGAAAAACTTCCTTGATCAAACCAGCAAACTGCCACTCCCAGTCACCTCCATGGAAGACCTCTGTATGGACATGTGGACATTGGTGCTGTGAATGTTCAGATTCATCAGCTAGTCTCCTTTAGGTGATGACAGAGGCCAGTACTACCATTACCCAGCTCAGTCTTGTGAATGTCAGTATTTAACCCTCCTCACATTTAACCTAGTGAACATGGGGTGCCTTGCTTTCTCCTTCAAGCAGAATGTGCTGCTTTATGTATAATACAGGATAAATAACTCTACAGGCTGAGCCTATTATTTCTTGTCAAAGAAGCAGCCTTCCATAAACAAGGTCTTTAAAGAAGAGGGATATATGGGATTAAAGGCTAGCAAGAAGAAAACAGTACAGAATAATCTCCAGCTACAAAGCCAAGAAAAGGCAAATGAAAATCTTCCTAGCCTATACGTAGGCCAGAGCACCTTTCTCTCCAGCAAAAAAGAAAATCATCAGAAGAAAAACTATGGTACACTGCAAGAGACCTGCAACATACTGCATGCTGGCACTGGGGTAGAAGATACCAACTGTAAAGAATATTAGGATAAAGATGGCAATTCACTTCAGAGCCAGATTACCCTGCACTTAAAGTAGCAGTGCCAAACTTAGGTGAGACTGGACTCGGAAAAGCTGGCCACGCTGTGCTTAAAGAACATGAAAAAGATTGTGACTAACTCCTACATGTGACCCTAAGAATGCCAGGAATGGCACAAGAACAGTTAATGTTGGGATACCTGCTTCAAAAGCTGGTAGACTGGAGGAGATGCTTGCTTTGCTTGGTTTTTTGCTCTGGTTTTGATGTTTGGGTTTTTTTTGATAGCACTGAAATCTATGCCCTTGTGCTGAGTTTATCATGAGAAATTTAATCTAAACAGTAAATACCACTGCTAAATGAGTCACTAGGCAGGATGCAGCTGCACTCAGGCTGAACTTGAAGGCAATTTTCAGATAAGTTATCAAGACTAGCAGTTGAGAAGTAGATGACCATCAACAGAACAGATCCTGAAGAAGCGAACCATCCTATCTAAAGGAAACTACACCTGCACGTCAGCTCTTGCCCACATCTTCAAAGAAAAGGCAAAGAAAGTTAAAAGCATATCCCCTACTGACATCCATGAAGAAACAAAATTACTTGGTTTCAGGAACAAAGACACTCTGCTCTGAAAACATTTTCCTGGATGAGCACAGACAGAACTACTGCACGGTAGTAAAGCCACTATGGTGGGCATAAGCACCAGAACACTGCTTATTAAATCATGCCACCTCCTGCCATTACAAACAAAATTGTATCAGCTACCAGTAGATAATAATGCAAAGCCAACCTACATGAAATACACCTGTTCAAAGGTACATAACAATTTATCCTTTATCACAGTATAAAACACAAAAATAATTTCCAATTGATTCAGTTTCAACAACTGTAAATTTACTTTTCTTCCCTCCTTTCAATTACTGTTTAGCAACTGAAAAGTCCCAACCATACCTTTTCTGCCTTTTTGTCAGAGATATCTTGCTTTTCTAGAACAGCCATACTTTCCTTCAGGTTCTTCACTATGTCTGCAGGAGACTTGTGGGACTTGCCAAAGGGGAATGGCATGATTGCAAGCCACAAAGTCTTCCTACTACAGCTCCTGCTTCACCTAGAAAGAGGAGTGAAAAAAAAAAGCATGTTAAACACAGAAACACATGAAGATCAAGACAGTAACAAAGGCATTCATATGTGGAATAACCAACCATCCTTTACAGCTGAACTAGAACTTGCCATGACAAACAAACACTTTTTGTTTTACTGCTTTTAAAAGACAAGATACAGAATCTACAAACTCACATTAAGATTGTCATCTTATGCTACAGGCACAAATTAAAGAATACGTTAATTGTAGCCAAAGCCACATGCTGTACAAATGCCACATATGGGTGAAGACTAACAAGGATAAATTATTCCAGTTAACGCTGTCAAATAAAATGCCTTCTTAGTTCTTTGACACAAATCGTCATGTCTCAATGACTCTGCAATGACCATCCAAGTACGTGTTTCTACCCATATTCACTCCAGAACAAATGCAAAGCAGACTGCAAAGCACAGGATCTACAAGCACAATGCAGACCAAGCTACAGACAGCAGTTTATTCCTGTCAACACCTGGTATGTCCTGGCTTTTTTACTATCAGCATTACTGTCACTTCAACTGAAGCACAGTCACATCCCCATTCATTTTATGGGAAACAAAAGTTGTCACCAATAACAAGGACATTAAACCCAAACACCCCATTTTTATTTTATTTTTCAAAAGTATGTAACTTGTCTCACATGGCTCCTGAATCCAAAGGCATTCATTCTGTGTATTTCAATATAATCACTTTTACACATACATACACATACACTTGTGTACAAAACAAAAGAGTTTTACTAGCACATCTGAGCATACAAGAGCTTTTGTTACTAAACTCATACACATCTTACAAGTGAATTCCATAAAGCATACTCCGATAACTCTAATCTAGGCAGAAAAGAACAGGAAATCCTGCATTAAAAATGCTGACAATGCAACTTGTTCCAGACACAAAAGACAACTGAAGCTGACAGAGCAGAGCTTACACTGTCCCTTACAAAGAAGGGGTATTACCCTGAAAGTTAGTAATTTGTCTCCATACAATGGCCATGAAGTTAGTAACATGTCAATTATAACCAGTATATGTAAAAGTTTCTTGTCTAATACCCCACACTTTGATCCTTGATTGAAATACCAATTCGTTCACTATGAACTCCAAAATGTTTAATCAAGGATTAAAAATGCCAAACTGATGCTGGTTTCAAGTTATTTTGATTTTTAACTTTTGGGCTGGTCCATGGGCAACCCTTAAAGGTGAAGAACAAAAGCACTCAGATCTTCAGCCAAGAGAACATCCATGAATAGGTTTTGAGGTAACCAGCTACAGAGAGGATACCTTCACTGTTACACGTTGATGATCTTTGAGGTCTTTTCCAACCTTATCCACCCTATGATTCTATGTCTGCAACTGACTTAACACAGCAGATAAAAAGCAAAGTGCAGGTACATTTTTATCAGATTACTTTTGGATAAAAGCACCAGCATGAAGGCTGAAACAAGACCTTCTGCCAGCCATTTCCATTCTTCACAGATCATAAGCACTTTCCCTTGCTTTTATTTTCTAGTATATTTGTCTCATAATACTTTCTCCTTCAATAATCTGCACAAAAAAGGGCTTTTAACAGTGAAATTAAAAATACAGGACTGGCATTCCAAGAGATAAGTGTCACAGGTCCATTCCTTAGACACGAGAACTTTATGCCTGAACTTTGTCAGGATGGGGATCAGAAACATATGTTTATGCCATTGTTTATTTCATGAAAATGCAGTGGTTTTTAAAACATTACTTAATGCAAATTACAGTATTTTCACACAGGATTTTTTCCCTAAACAGAGACAGGTGTGAAAATAAGTACAACTTCCCTACAACAGTGATGATGTATGTCGGGCAGCACAGCCACATTTGAAACATTGCCTTTCTCTCTCCCCTTGATTACTATTTCTGCCAAATTAAGAGGATCCCTGAAAACAAAGATGTATCCTTCAAGGTTGCATGTAATCCCTGATAATAATAGTATTTACCAACTACTCAACATATTCATTCTGCAAAATAGCTACACCCAGGTAACAGAGCAGGAGTGGCCCAAAAAGTTGCAAGGCTTAATTCCTTGGATTACACATTAAAACAGAATAAAAATCAGTAGGAATCAAAACAGTTGAGAGAACAAAAATATTATATGGAATCACAAAATCTGGTATTACAGCAGTATACAAAACAAAACAAAAAAATATCTCTGCACACTCACGTTCTGGACTACAATTACGTTACTTCTGAATTAAAACACTACATGGATTATATATATAACATATAGAAATACAGAACAATGATGAAGAACTGTCCTCATAGTGTGCCCACTCTAAAACTTGATTTCCCTTCATACAGTGCTCAATTTTTTCCTTAAATTCTTAAATTAAATTCTTAAATTAAAGTCTACCATTTTGACTTATTCATGAAACCTTCCAGGTTCTGCATAGATCAGCTACATCTACTTGCACACCCAAGTCATAAATGAGTTTTATTTTATGTACTAGCATATCTAGTAGAAAATAACAGTTCACTACCATACATTTATACTAAACATTTGTTCCCAATCCAGGTTAAGTTCCTCTATGAATTTCTCATAATTTAGAAAAATCAGGGAAGACTGCCAGCACCATGTGGAAGGCAATCCACATGCCTGATTACTAAAGGTGACCTTGTGATTCAATGTATTTAATTTAATGCATAAAATGCAATAAAAACATTGTTTCTGCTATTTCAATTTTATTACAGGAAGGTCTGCAGTGGCACCACCAGAAGCATCCTTTGGGGCCTCAAGACTGAAGACCCTCCCAAAGCTGATGTAAAAACTATTACTTAAGAACCTGTGCCACATCCTGTCAAAAAAAAGCAAGAGCAGCCCTTTGTCCCTCAGAGCTGTACTTCATGCTGCAAGAACACAGACAGGCTGTTCCCTTTTCAGCCCTGAAAAACTAACCCAAGCAGCATTCTATGCACAATAGACAATGACAACATCTGTGTGAGATCGGAAAGAACTGCAACCACCCACATCTGCAGAACCAGAAAAAAAGGAAACAACATCAAGTGACACTTTCTGTAAATAAGAACAGACCTTACATCATGTCAAATGATAACTGCTTCACAGTACTAGCACCTGGTTGCCTTGCAAACTCACAATAAGATTTTGACTGTGACTTAAGAAAGGGACCACAACACTTTTGAACTGTTCAACTGCAACATACATGGACAGCTCTGTGCTCTGTTGGGCTGCTTTGCTTTAACTTACCACCCAAAAACCTTACTGCTTTTATTCACTTTTCAAAAGAGACCATGAATGATATTATACAAAACTCAGTTCCCTTAGGCAAGCATTTTCATTTCACCAATACTCAAGCATGTCAAACCTAACAAAATTTAAGGTCCTTAAAAGTACTGGTGTCATGGCCACATTTACAAATCTTAAATGACGTTATATAAATCCAAACAGGCTGTCAAACAGCAACATGGCACAGAGCCAAATACCCAGAGATTTAAGCTGAACTGACACAGAGCAACTGACACACACTCAGACACACTGGGACATTTGGGCTTTTGTGATAAGAGATAGTAGCCCCACTGTTTCAGATAGTATATCATTTCCAGCTTTGTCAATGCAGCATGCGTCCATGCAGTTTGCACTATGTATATGGCTTTATATGTTTTACTCACTGCATTGACCAAACCATCCATTAATATCCAATTCAAAACTAATGTGTTTCATATACAAGACTGTTTTTGAACTAAGCAGCCAAAACTTAAAAACATCTCTCTGGGAGGGCAGCCCACTTGGAGGAAAAACAAAACACCACCACCACCACAGAAAAAACAACAAAACCAAAACCAAACCCCAACACCACAAGCATCACAAGCAAAATCCCTTTATAAAAAAAATTAATTTCTCTAAAGAACAGATTCACTAGCCTGGAGTATGCTCTGTCTTTTAATTGTTATTTTTTTCTTATTTGAAGGATCAGAAAATGTACTACCTATGTATCAAACAGAAATGCATGCAACAGTTTAAAAGCCAATTATTTAATAGAAAAAAAGGGAAGGGTTGCCGTAGTTAGTATGGTTGAGTTTTGTAAATATAGCACATTGTGCAATGCCTGTGTAACTATTCAAGAAAAATACTGGTACAAGAAACAGTACAATAACTCTCATGACTGCAGTGATATGTGCAGTCACTTCACAGATGAATTATTGGCTCTGAAATCTCACCAACGCTGACTTATAAAGCTACACTGAAGGTAGAGGAGCACTAGCTGTATAAGCAGAGTGGCTGCTTATGAGTGGCTCTCCAGAGTGGCTGGAGAGCTGCCAAACAAAGAGGGACCTTGGGGTGATGATTGACACCCGCCTAAACATGAGCCAGCAGTGTGCCCAGGAGGCCAAGAGGGCCAATGGCATCCTGGCCTGTATTAGGAATAGTGTGGCCAGCAGGAGCAGGGAGGTCATTGTGCCCCTGTACTCTGCATTGGTTAGGCCACACCTTGAGTCCTGTGCCCAGTTCTGGGCCCCTCAGTTTAAGAAGGACATCGAGACACTTGAACGTGTCCAGAGAAGGGCAACAAGGCTGGGGAGAGGCCTTGAGCACAGCCCTATGAGGAGAGGCTGAGGGAGCTGGGATTGTTTAGCCTGGAGAAGAGAAGGATCAGGGGTGACCTCATTGCCCTCTACAACTACCTGAAAGGTGGTTGTAGCCAGGAAGGGGTTGGTCTCTTCTCCCAGGCATCCAGCACCAGAACAAGGGGACACAGTCTCAAGCTGTGCCAGGGGAGGTTTAGACTCGAGGTGAGGAAAAAGTTCTTCACTGAGCGAGTCATTAGTCTTTGGAATGGGCTGCCCAGGGAGGTGGTGGAGTCACCGTCCCTGGAGGTGTTCAAGGGGAGACTGGACGTGGCACTTGGTGCCATGGTCTAGTTGTGGGGTCTGTTGGGACAGGTTGGACTTGATGATCCTTGGGGTCTCTTCCAACCTTGGTTATACTGTGATACAAGCAAACTCAGACTTTTTGCTGATGACGTACCATGAATTACTAAAACATCAAAAAGTTGTCACTTTTTTTTTTCTCGCCATAGAAGTATAATCCATAAATAAAGCACGCACTGAATTCAAGTATGTGCACTATTTCCATTCAAGAATCAGCCTTATCCCCTCCCGCCATGCAAAATGCTACTTAAATAACATACAATCCCCCCCTACATTCCCAATTTTGTGGAATACCCAGGTGCAACAAATTTTATTGTGTATTCAATTGTAGGCTTCAGAGTTTAATTGCACTGTATTAAGTCTTCAGCTAAATCTATTTGTCTTGTTTACATACCAACACTTTAAGGTAACTGCTTTTAGTAAGCTGCTAATGAGGGAAAGAAGTGGGGAAAAAACCTTTCAGCCACTTCCTGCCGTAACTGCAGGCACTAAAAACATCCAAGCCTAGTGAAAATGCATGTGTAACAACACCCTAGTTAACATGCACATAAGAAAACTGCTGAAGAACAAACAAAGCCAACATAATTTTAATACAGCTAAATAATGAATGTAAAGTTCCCCAAGATTAATGAGCCAACCCAACTGCTGGCCACCGGGGACAAGACAGTACCATTCCCCCTCTGTTCCCAGTACCTCACTCCTTTCCTCACTTCCACACAAGGGCCAGCTGACCCATCCATGAGCTGATTTGACTCACTAAGCTGTTAGAAAACTACCACATTTGAGCAGCATGTAGAAGTGTATCAGCTCTCTCATCTCATGGTCTCACCACAGAGGAAACTTCATAGTAAGGCTGGAGTTGAATCAACAGTACCACTGAAGTGGGAAAGATCATCCTCCATCAGTTATTTTGAGTGGTCTGATACTTGTCTGACTGCCAGTATGCCAAATGAACTCACTAAAATGTTGGAAGACAAACCCAACAAAAATAAGGGAAAAAAATAAATTTGAAAGGTTCTTGAGACAAACCAGTATAGGGCAATCAGTTGTGTAGAGCTAGCCAAAGAAAGCGAGGAGGAGCCCAAGAAAGGGACAGGAGGGACCACCACCTCATTCTCCAGATAGAAGGAGGCTAGCAACCTCCTTCCTTGAAATCACATCCTTGGTCCATTACATTCAACAGTGTTAATAACACAGGAAATTAACTTAAACATGGTTCTGTAACTTAATCTACAAAGGCAAAATACAGAAATTCAATTGAAAATTCTTCAGTCCATTACTGACAAAACATATTACATCTTCCCAAAGAAAGGCAAATTTGTATTCAAAATAATGAAGGAGCATGTGTTTGTCCTGATATAACTGATTTCCCCTCAGAACCTGCTCTTCTGCTGTATGCCTCTTGGATTAAGAAGGATCATTAAGTGAGTATTGAAAACACCATAAATCAGTTTTGATCAGGACTTGCTGTTACAAGTGGCTATTAGTTCAGCTAGAATTCAGTGATGTGAAGTTTGGTTGGAATGATAAAAAAAACCAAAACAAACACACCAACAGAAATAGATCAAGAAATTATGCATTTTTAAAAGCACTGCCTCACTCTCAGACACATCCAGCATCCAGGAGGAGACTGACACCCATTCCTTTGATCCAAGATCTGTTTTTTATGCAAGCTATCATGCTCCTTGGGAAAAGAATATTCAAGTACTTCAAAGGCAAAAGCAGACACTATTAGCTATTCAGCCCTCTCATACAAGATTTTAGAATTGGAGTGGTTATCAGACTATTTAGCCAGACTTCAGTTACTGACTGTACTTTAAATACCATCAGTAAGAAGAGCAGCAGCTGCCCCACGTGGCACCAGGGCACATTCAGCAGCTGGCATGGCACAACACCAGCCAGGTGCCACTGTGAAGCAGCTGAAATGCCGCTGCCAGCTCATCGCTGCAAATTCCTGAAAGGATCTACCACTTCTATTTGCAGAAGCATAGTTGAACAGTGGCAGCATCCATCATTTCCTTTAGTATATTATTTAAATTGAGTACTCATGTTCCTCATTAGAACATTCTTCTGTATTCTTCACATGCTGTTGTCTACTACATCTTTCAGTACCCTGGTTCTGGATATGTGGTTTTCCACTAGATTAAACAAATTTCTAGAGCCTCAGCACTGTAGCAAAATAATTTGGCAGTTTTCTTTTTGATAAGCTAAACCAATTGAAAGATGACAGCCTCTCATCCAAAACACATGTCTAAGTAATGTAGTTTTATTAATACAACCTCACACACAAAACCTCATTATGGAGAAAATGAGACTGATAAAGAGCAGAAGCCATACCTCAATCTGTTTCAGGGCTCCAACATGAACTATTTAGTATAACTATGGCTTTACTTGCTTAAGAATGCCATTGACAGAATGGCTATGGTGGTAAATGGTAATTACTGACACTACCAAGTGGTAAAATGTAAGAGTATATTCTAGCTCTAAGGCTTTTTTGTGATCCTCTAAATACTTCTGTGTATCTTTTTTCTTTCAATTAAACTATAAAATTAAAATAAAAAGACTGCATCAAATGCCTCACATACAAGCAAAGCTTTCGACATGCTCAACAGCTAAAGCAATCAATGACCTGTTTGGATATGTTGTGAGATTTTGTGAGGAATGTTAATTCACAAATACAAGTTTTTGTACTCATATCTATCATGTGCCACCCACCACTGAACACTAGCACCTTCCTTAGAATTCACTATTAACTTGTTCTATCACGTCTGCAGCACACAAAAGCTTTAATCTGATTCAAAAGCAGTTTCACAACTTTGCATCACAGAATACTGTGGTGTGACCCACTTAAACATTAAAACAGAAAAAAATATCCCCCATCTAAGAATGGTAAGTTAATTCAGAGGAAAATTAAAGTCATAAAGAAAAGACATTCTCAGCTGTAACACAGACGAACAATCAGGGGAACAAAGAGTATCAATTCAATGGATTCAGAATGAAGGAAAACTGAAAAACAAGTTTCTGCATAAAAACACATGTGAGATAGCTTCTCACTCTCTGAAAACTTCAAAGCAATTAAGTCTCCAGCAGTCCACTGCCCTGCTTGCTTCTTAGCACCAAATGACAGCTGATTCCTTTCATTAAGCAGGCTTCTCTCTTGACATTCAATTACTTTACCCAGCCTTCTGCCGCCTCAAGAGCCTACTTCTCCAGCAGACACCTGCACCATACTGGGGGAAGAGAAGGACAGCTGCTGCCATTAGGCTCTCCTAGCACACTGCAATCTCCTGAAACTACCTTCTACATTGTGGCATGTTCTTTTTTCGTGTCCCTTGCAATTTAATACACAGCTTTTGCAGAAACATGTAAAAATTGAGTTTAAATAAGGCTGCTGCTTTTAAGGAGCTTCGGACATCCAGTGCAAGCACAAAAGCTTGTTCATACTAATGCTTAGGATTTGAGATCCCAGCTCTTTCTCCATATTCAAGGGAATCCTATGACTCAGCTTCTTTCCCTGGTGTACTGCTTAGAGTTACCCCACCCAGCCATTTCTCCACAGTCTTACTGCTATATTGCACTATGGTATACAGACAAGCATGTAAAAGCCTCACCCATTCCTGGGTAAACCTATTTTTTAAAGAATAATAATCATCATCAGAAATTTCATGACAAAAAGTAACTACTACCTAATACACTGCACACAAAAAAGAACTTACTTCAAGCTGAAGACTAGGTGTCGGATGATACCCCACTTCTGGCCAGGTTGCAACCTTAATAATTTCCTTAGATCCTGGCATTAGTCAATGTCCCGTTGGCTAAGATGCCTTTACTGCATCATCACAAAACCCAGCATATCTGTTACATGACAAAAACCTCTGCAATTATGTACATGCCACCCTACCCACTCTTGAAAGCAAAAATGCAAAGAGACTCTGCCTCGTTACTATTCCTAGGTACATATTATTCCCATTCCTTGTCAGAGGCTCCCTTTTTGCATCATCTTTCCACTATACATCTAGGGATTAACCTTTATTGTGAAGTGGCAAAAGGGGAGGCAGGAAAGCATGCTGCGTTTTGGTCTCTGACTTCACTTCACACAGTGCAATATGGTCTACAGCTAGCATGTTCCAGTAACTGAAGACAGCTGTATGAATATCAAAAACCACACAGGCTAAGGACAGGAAACCCCACTAGCACCACACCATCAGCATCATTTTACCTAGAAAGTCAGTGCAATGCAAGGTGGAAAAGCAGATTATCTAAAACATGAATTGGTTACGTAAGGAAGGAGGATGAGAATCGTAAGTACTAGCACGAGACATGCAGGGAAATGCTTGTCCACTTTTTGAACGTTTTGTTTTGAAGAGAAGCTGAGAACAATTAAACTTTGAGAATGGTCCTGGGATTGCTCCAGATGCAATCCTCTAAGGTGCAATTTTCTTTTGAGAATATCCTCTCAAACAAAACATTACACTCAATAAAGCCAGCCTCTGGAAGCACAAGTCACAAAGCTAGGAAACAAAATCACAATTAAAATGGGTAACATATTTACTCAAATGCAGTTTCAAGAAGAAATGTGTCATAAATTACTTGAATTTTTTTTTAATTAGCAGTATTTTTCCCATGGTTAATTTACTTCCTTTGGAGACCAAATTCTGTGGCTTGGTAGAAACTTCTGATGTTGAACCTAAGTTTATCTGGAGAACAACAGATGTTTAATCAATATAACCTACAAAGGAACTTGAAGGTTCACTTAAGGAACAACAACATTAAAGTAGGAAGTTAATCGGCTATAAAACAGTGATCCTGATGTAGCTCAGGAACATCCTAAAAACACTGAGGTAGGAACTGGGAAGATCTATCAAGGTGTATCCCCCTTACCTACTGATTAGTACTGTCCTGTGTCATTGGCAGACTACAATAAACTCTATGCTTTGACATATTATACCTGTGAAAGCTTCCCTTCCAGACTAATCAATTTGAAAGTTCACAATTAAGGACTATTTATGTTACATTACTGTACAATTCACCTCAATTCCAACAGCTCTTTACACACAGTCAAGCATAGCTTAATGTCTCTAGGCTCACTTTTGTGCGTTAGCTTGACATAACTAGAGCTGAAACCCAAAAATCAGCAGGCACAGAAAGCCACACTGCAAAAAGATGTCAATCGTTCAAACACCTGAGAGGTGACTGAGACCACAGCTGACTCCTCCATGGTGTCACTTTTACCTCTACTGAGAGATCTCATTAGCATGACACAGAGATTAAAATGTAAATTATTCTGAGATCACCTCTCATGAATCCAAGCTGATTCGTGCTACACGAAACCAAAAGAACTTGGCACGTTATCCAATGATTACATATCTCCTCTGTGAAAGGGAGTTCCTGACAACCTATGGGAGTTATGTACTGAGTCACAAAGAAAGCAGGAGAGGTCAATCAATAAACGACTCAGAATCATGACCCCACCACTACTGTGAATCCTTTCCTTCCAAGTTCATTACATCCTCATTTAAAGGAAGAAGGCTGTTAATTTTTTTCTTAAATTATCCCTTACTGAGGGCTGAAAAATATCTCAGCAGATCCATAAGGTCATTTGATGAATATGCTTTGTGTCAAACTATTTCTTTTTTTGCCATGGTTCCTGACACTTAAAACAGTTTTGATGACAATGCACAGGGTTTACTGACACGGCTCTGCTGGCAAATCCTGCCAGTGCTTATATTGCTAAAAGCCACAAAACTTCTGACCATGGTAACTGCAGCTGTGCTTAGGCTTTATTGGTTAAGTACCTTTATAAAAAGTGCTCTTTCCTTCACACAGCAACCAACATCAGTACCACCATTAATCAAGCGTCCCATTTTCCCAGGCTAGCTGTGTGAGGTATCTCCTAGTACAGAACCTTCAGCCAGCTTATTCTCCGATGAAAATCCCTGCTTCCTCAAGTACGCTGCACCAAGGACAATGTGGCAGATGGGAAAACAGTGCAAAGATTGGCAAAATTAGAGGTTAGCCAGGAGAAACTTTTCTCTTTTCACATGAACACTCAAAGAGTTAGTTTCATTACTTGAAACAAAAAAATAACAACAAGGAAAAATCAACCCATTATAGGCCAGTATGCATCTGTGATATTTAGATGTACATCTCATTGCTACAAAGACATCAGTGTGTTTGGAAGAAATAAACTTATGAGAAGTAGCTGGTTGAAGTTTAGCCTGAGCAAAACTATTGCAGGTAGAGAAAAGAGAAAATTCATTCATTACATTATCACCCTTTTCAACTAAACTAGAAGTCTTGCAGAATCGACAACTAAGCTGTGTGCCATACTAAAAAAGAAGCAAACGAAAGAAAACTTTCAAGGATAATTCTCTGCATTCTCCCAAGAGAAGAGAGGTGGCAATACAGAAATTCCACATAACTCATTTCAAGATCACTATACACCTAAAGTGGTCGTAAAACAGTGGCTGTAAAAAGTGTCCTTTACACTGTTCCCTCAAACCTCCTCTTGTCTCTCCTGTCCTCCCTTTCATGTTTAGTCTAAATCTTCAAAGCCACTAATGGATTCGATTTCTGATATATAAATCCCATCACACTTCAACTGCCTAGACAGGTGTGTTCCTTTGGAGCAAGGCAGATCACAGAGCATAGAAAGATGTATTTAAGAGCAGAAGAGATGATGCATACCAGGGCTAGGAGAACTATCGATGGCACAAACCCCGAGGAGAGACGAGGCCAGGACCAGAACTTCTAACAGCATGACATTTTATTTCCCAAATACCTTGAGGCAGAGGGAGAAGAGTTTCAACTCACCTTTGAACTCCTTTTCACAAAATGCTCTGCAGCACAAGAATCAAGAAGGGAGAATGATCTAGACTGTCCCCCAAAATGTGTCCAAGCTCTTGCCATGCCTAAGAGTTTTTCTGATGATTCACAAGATGCCAGTCCAAAGATCTGAGATACTGCAGGATATATCAGCATACACAGTCTGAAAAGGCAGATATTCCTGCAAAACCTATGTGGAAGTCCTTTTCCCTCCTGACACTACCCATGAGTTCTAGTAACTGAAAGTTACTTGCACAAATAGAATAAAATCAACATGCCAGATGCCTGTGGTGATCCATTTCATCTGTTTTTCCCTTTTGGGGACACCCGAGTTATCCTTCTGAGCAGACTCCATCATGGCAAGCAAACTGCTTCCATCACAATCAGAAAATAACAGCCTTGGAACAGGCAGGTAGAAGATCCTCATAAAAAGTTTAACATTTGATTTTACTCTAGCCAAAACTAAGAAGAAAATAACTTGCAATTCCTGCTTGCCTGAACTAAGACAAGGTGCCCAGAAGTTTCAAAGAGCACTTTTGCATTTAAAAGGGGGAAACAGGGAGAATAGCACAGTGGAAAGGTACCTTTCCAAAGAATTTCCCAACTGCATTAACTTCAAATCAGCAATAGCTGTTGCAGATGTGATTCTCCAAGGCAGAGCAGCCCTAAGGTTCACAAAATGAAAATGATAACCAGCATTCTTGTATTTTCTATATAGGAGTCAGCATCTCTCCTGTAACATGCCTAGAGTTCCACAAACCAAAAAACATTTCAGAACTGCCAGTCTAGAGAGAAGTAAAAAATGAGGCTTGTAACAAGAGGCAACTATTATTCAGCAAACACACACAGTGGAAAAACTGAAGCATCCCTGAAGGACAGTTCCCTTATCTGATCTGCTTAGAGTTGGACTGAGAAAAGGAACTACCCAATTGTTTTGCAATAGTAAAATGAAAGCTCCCAACTTTCTTCTAATGCAATTACTGTGTAATGCTACCAAGAGAAACTTGAACACCATCAGAAGTCATCTTCTCTACAAGTTTACTCAGAGAATGGTCACACGTAACCCCTAACTACTGCAAAGAATTACTTCAAAAGCAGCTGATCTTCCAAAGGGCTGACACAAAGCTCAGGTGAAAATGCTTGCATTGTACCTTAGAATTTATAATGCACAACATAGGAGTCTTTCAGCTATATCAGTAACCTATCAACTCCTCCTCTTCCTCAGGGATATGTGGAAAACAAACAAAACCCAAAAACAATTACAATTGTTTATTGGTGCACCAGCTTCACACCAATTTTATTTAAATAAGAGATTGTAAAATTACTTTGATAGTTTACAACAGTATAATGTCATTGTCAAAACCATTTTAGGATTACTTTAGTTTGGTTATGTACTTTAGTGATTTGAAGAAAAATCTACATTTTTTTCAGTTTTGGTAGAAGTCTCCAAGACATGAATTCACAGGACTGCAAGTTCAAGTACCATAATAAACAGAAGTCACAAGTTCTGGCCACCTCTGTACTTACTAAGACTTTACAATGCTTGTCAATAATTCTGAAAGTTAAAAATAACCCATTTAGAAAGGAAATATTCTGTATTTCTGGCCAACAGTCCTTCTCTTTGTTTGCTAAGCAGCTCAAGTATGGATAATTCTGAAACACAGATTTGACATTTCTTCCTAGATTTGATACTAAGTCCTCAACCTGCATAAATACACAAACAGCAACTGCCAGTGCCAAAGGAAGAGCAGAACTACTCCAGACTCTGCTGCAACAACTTGGCTGGAGCAACACTGACACCTTATTCAGAGCAGTCCCTAAGGGAAGCAAAAAGTCTTTCATGGTCAATCTCAAAGGAAAATAATAATTCATCTTCCTGTGGATGCACACTACAAATCTGAGACCATGGGGCTGTTAACATTTTTCATTTCTATGTAAGCACACATGCAAATACATGAGTGTTCTTGTTCCCAAACAAGAATGAAAGCTCACTAAACAGAGTTCCCTTCTCTTTAAGACAGATAAAAATGTATATCTGCAGGTAGAAAGAAGTAACTACAATCACCAGTCAGAAATCTGGGGGTGGACAGAGGCTGTTTGTTTTTTCCAAGTTAAAGGAATGAAGAAAACCAATGCAATTCTTTCACAGAACTTAGAACTTCATTTGCAAGTTTGTCATCATGCACAAACACACTAAAGTTTCTGTGACCTTTTTGGAAAATACTCCTTAACTCTGAAATAAAGAGGCTTTTTTAGATACAAGGATGTTAATCCCCTCACCAGTCAGACTGCACAACTATGCCAGGAGTCTGCCCAAAATGCTCCATGATGGATGCAGTTCCTAAGAGAAAAACTGTTTACTCCAGCTCCACCCTATTACATAGTTAGCAGAGTTTAAATATTGCTCAATGTCAATTATAGATGTAAAAAGGAACTGTTAGTCAATACTGATGAGTCAATATACTGCTCTTCTTAGAGACTACTAATCTAAATAAGCATGTGTACAAGAGCACTTGTTTAGAAAACTTTAAAATATGTTGAAGAAGCTTCCTCCATTGTCAATCGCTATCTGTCAAAGCCACTGCAAAAGCACCGTCTGACCTGGTCACTAGAGCTTGCATTTTCTTTCAGACCCATTATTCTTAAACATGCTGAATTTCTGCTGTTCAAGCAGCAAGGCCCTCAAGTCCAACATCCAACACTTCCGAGGGCTTCTAATTATACTGATTGTTTTAGTTTTCCTAATTGTGCATTTTTTTTTAAGGAAAACCTTCATTCATTCCACTGAGAAACTACATCAGACTACAGAAAAGACAAATTTTCCATAGGATCTTTTCCATATTTGAAAGCTGGGAAGCATATAACAAGGCAGAGGACAGGAAACCCAGGTCCTTCAGTCAAGACTCAAGTACTGCCTCTGACAGCAGAATTCTATCCTGAATATTCCTTTCTCATGAGGCAATACATATCCTAACATGTAGTCACTTCTTAAATACTCATTCTCTGGGAGCCCAAAATGAGATTCTGAAACTAAGAACTAATACTAAGGCAGCAATACAGGCACTTTAATGACAAATGCACTGCAAATGCACTAGAACAGCACAGCTCACCTCCACCTGCCTCTTCAGAAAACCACAAAATTCTGACCTATCTTGGGCAGGTGCCTGCGAGCATCTCAAATAATACCAGGTATCTTTGTTTAGGCAACTGAATCTCACATCATGAATGGATGTCACTCAAAAAAAAGCTTTAGAACTGTAAGATCCCAAGTGCTCCACCAAGACAGCACACCACACATCACATACACAGAGGAGAAAGTTCTCTGTGCTTAAGCTTTGTTACCTGAAAAAAGGGGAACAGTCACTACACTGCTGAACAGGGAACCGTACTTTCATTAGTATTTAAGAACCTATGAAAGACCCTTAAGGTCTTGAATGCTCCTGTCCCTCAGAGAACCAAGTTTGATTCAATAAAGCAAAAGACTAAATACTAGACTGTGAAGAAACAAGTCCATGTGAAGGATGTCCCTTCACTTAGGGTTCTCTTGTGCACTGATGGAACAGAAGTTCCCAATGAAAAAAAAAATAAAATAAACCAGTCATGCAATCAAATTTTGTGTACTAAATTAGTGTAAGAAAGTCAGATTTTGGATAATTTTCTAATATTGTACCTAGCATATAAAAAGTCTTTATCTAGAACAGTGTCTTAACTCTCTCACCCACAAGGCATCTCCTTAAATTATCCTGTAAGGTTTCTCCATCACTACCAATGCTCAGTTGGAAGAAACTTTGGACTTGAATAGCAGGTGTTACAGGTTAGAAGAAGGATGTATTCAAAAACTGTGTGGGAGAGACTTCTCAGTGCTCACCTGTGTTACACTTAGTGCATGTCTGGATTTCTCAGGTCTCATTTAGGTAGAATCAAATCTCTCACATTTTAATTCCTAAAATCTTGTCTGTGAACAAAGCAAAAGAAACTTTTGCTTTTTCTTTGTCTATACACAATATTCAATAAGGTCAAAATGCTATATGCTGGTTAATTTGATAAATCATTATAATACATCAGGAAAACAAAATAAAAACTCTTTTGACATATTAAAAGAAATATCATCTGCCTGAACAGTAAAGGGCATACTTCAGATGTAACAGAGTAAAATATAACAACATGAGTAATTTTTGCCTTATTTCTACAACTGTAGCAAAACCTCTTGAAACTGCTTACTCAGTTTGGAGGCAGGATGCAGCAGGTCGCTCTGACAGGTGTTATCAGCACACACATCTACCACACCATACAAGATACTAGTACTAATTCAATGTCCACAGATTTTTTGAAGGCAGCCTTCTCAGAGAGGAGCTTGGGAAGCTGGCATGGCTCTGAACAAATACTTGAATAAAAGGTATTCATCCATGGTAAGCCTTCCCAGGTGAGCTCCTAGCCAGATGAGTAAAGAGCAAAACAACAGGAAAAGTTGCGCAGTTGGCTTCTGCCTAGCAAAATCCAAAGCAGCCCAGACAGGAGAGCTGGCCTGCAAGTTGGAGGGGTCTTTCACAACTCTGCTCAAGAGCTTTTCCTATTCCTATGTGCTAGCACATGTTACTTAAAAGTTCATAAATAGACTAATAAAAGATTTGCAGCGAGGCATTTCTTCAGATGTTAGCTGTTAGCCTGAGCACCTCTAGCAGTAAGAAAAGGATCGTGCATTCCACATTTCAGGAACACTTCTCCATTTTTCATCTGTTTTAACAGATAATCTCAAAGGAGAACAGGCATTTTGCACATGTGAATGCCTGAACGTAAGAACTTCTCTCACAGTCACGCATATGCAGCTCCTTGAAAAGCTGACATTAGCTCACTCTATAGCCAAATTTTATATTAGCTATTTTTAAGTGTCACATTTCACATCTTGCAGGGTGTGCAGTTACACTTTTCATTATGTTCTTCTTGTAAGAAAAATCCATGCAAAGTGATTAAAAAAAAACAACCACCACCACCACAACAGGGCAAAGATCAAAGGCAGCACACAATTCTTCACTGATACGCTATTTCACCATGAAACACTTACTAGTATACCTGAACATTTTAAAGGAACTCCCAGTAGCAACTTCCGAGATTCAAACACAAAGGTTTCTGAACTTCCAAAAACATGTTACACAGGCACGACAGCTCTGTACCAATTATAACTCCTCAAATTTTGAACTATTTTGCCATATTTCACTTTTTTAGCAATGAATTCTGAGCAAAGGGGGCAGAAGAGTTAGAGCAAACAGAGCTTTAGAAAACAAGTAGGTATTTTATAAGAAGCAGGTTTACAACAAACAGAAATATTAGCTACAACATTCAGTGGTTCCCCCCAGGATTTTATGACCTTATGGATAGCCTTAAAATTTCCTTTCTTTTAGTGTAGCTGAAGTCCACAGTCAGGTAGGTTTTATAGTGTCTTCTGACTATCTGAAGTATTAGCTAGAATATCCAAGACAAAGACGTTACAAAGACTGCAGATTTTTATTAATTGCAGTTGTTTATTTAAACCTAAGCAATCCACATTTTCAACTAATGTTGTCTGGAGGGAAAAAAAAAAAAAAAGGAAAGAAAAACACCAAACCAGGCCATGAAGGCTGCTGAGGAATGACCACAGTTATTCCTGTAAACACAGAGTATTTTGGGTGCTTTCAGGTGGGATCAATCCTGAATTCAATCCTTTTTAAAGAGTATTTAAATAGGGACAAATGAATGTGCTGTTTTGTCATAAGGTAGAATAATGAAAGCACATAAATCTGCTCAGGCTAAAGAAAGACCAAACTCACATGACACCAGTTAAGCCTTAGGTACTCCCAAAGCATGCATTTAAAGGCCTAGCTCAAGTTGATTAAAATAATTCAAGACAGCCTCATCTTCTAATTTAACCTTTGTGTTTGCACTTGGGGGCTGGGGGAGGGATCTCAGTGTAAAGTTTCACCTCCCAACTGAAGAACTTAGCTCCTGGCTCACACCTCTATAGCTTGTGGTGCAAGAAGCTTGATATTGAGAGAAAACACAGGGAAAGAACAGAGTTCAGACAGAAGAGAATGAGAACTGAACTTGCAAACTCTTCAGACTAATAAACACCCTAAATTACACAACTAATGAAGTAGCATTTTAAAAATTCTCCTGCTAGAGCAGCACAATCTTGAGTACTAATAGCAAAAGTAAGTTTTCATCTTGCTTGAGGCTTATCTACAGGTACAAAATCATGATTAGAGTGAACACTATGACTTAGGTTCACTGAGCAACTAAAAAGATTTTTCTCCCCTGGCTTCAACTTGCAGCTAAGAAGAAGTGGTAAAAGTGCACACAGCCCACTGTTTCCTTACTAGAAATTGTTAACTGTATGATGTGGAAAACATAACATTCTAAATTAAACTTTTATTTTTGATTTGCACATAATTCATATAAATTGCTGTAGGTTGTCAAGGCACTATTAATATTGAAGGAGCAGATAAGTCAAATCTCATTTTTGATAGAAAGCTGCAAGATGCATCCAATTAGGCAAAGACAATCACACTTTAATGGCTGGTCTTGTAATTAAGCCATAATATAAAGTGTCAGAATTACAGAAAAGCAGAGCCAGAAGAAAATTCAAAAGGTCATCTAGGCTCCAACTATCAGACTACCACTCCAAAAACCTACACGCAGTACAAAGAGACATCACTTTAGCAGGTGTCTAAAGCTTCGAAAGGCATTACTGAGACTATCAGAGTTTTCAAAAAGATTTTACATTAAAATTAAGGCTGTAGAAATTTCATTTAAAAAAAAAAAAAATCTGCAAAATCTTAATACAGAATTAATTCAGAAAGGACATTTGTCCACAATTCTTAGTTAAAAAAAGCTAGAAAGAAAAAAAACAACACCTTGGAAGTACAGCATCTGCAGCTCAACAGTAAGGTCTCAGTCAATTACCATCCATTAATTAATAAGAGACTGGAGCATTAGCTTCCACGACAGAATGCAAAACAGATACCATTCCCTCCTGAATAGATGGTTCATAAAAGGAATTCCAAGAGGTGGAGTTTTCTTAATACTATCACACCCCACTGGGAATACACATTTGTCTGCACTTGATAATACTCCAAGAACAGAATTATCTCTCAGAGACACATTGTCACAAAGTATTACTTGACTGGTACTTTTATTTAGTCTCCTTTATTTGTATGGATACATATAACTTTAGAAAAAACAGTTGTTTTAAAATTCTCCCCCTACAACTATGCATCAAGTGCCCACAGAACACAGCTTCACAACTCCAAAGCAACACAAATGAGAGCTTAACATGAGAAAAATCAATGCTATCAGCTTGTAGAAACATGAAGCAGCATGTCCAATATATTCAAACTTATATTACAAGATCTTTATTCTGTGTGCTCTCAACACTGGCAGATAGTCTTCTCCTGTACCGAGGCATCTTTTATGTCCAACCACGGCAAGTCCCCAACACCCCATATATTGCACTACCACCGAGACAGCAGTTTCAATACAAGTAAATGTAAACCAATTTAATACTAGCTGGCTGACTCAGTATTTTGTCATGGCACAAGACCACCATGAAGCTAACTGTAAAACACAACATTCTTACAACAGCAAGTCCATGACCGACAGAATTCTACCACAACCCAACACCATGGGGCATCATGCCACCCCTACAGCTCAGACAAACTGCCAATTCACACAGGACAACTGAAAAAAATAATAAATAAAGTTACTCCTGAGCCCCAAAAAAGTGCCATGCTTAATCTAATTCACAGAATAGTTGTTGATTGTGCTTTTCTCTGTGGTTAAAGGCATGTGCCACATCAACAGGTCTTAGATAATAGGTATTAAAAAAAGGTACACAGTGTTTTAAATAGTAAAAATCTATTATTTAAAAGCTTAGATGCCAAGGTGCAAGCTCAGGATGTTAGATTTCCTCCAACAGTATATGATTTCATGAGCTCTTTGCCTTATAAAGGAAGACACATTTCCTGGTGATGAAACTGTGCTACTGAAAGGAAAACATGCGGTCTTGGATTAAGAATTTCTGACAGGTTAAGTTTAAACCCCTCCATTCACAAAACTTTTGGCATTTTGATGCTAATCAAATTTCATTTCTGATCTACATTTAAACTATTCTTCCAAGCATTGTTATTTGCCTTACTGAAACTAAAGAGCCTAGGTCATGTAATTTAATCTTTGACTCATCATGCAAATTAAATCACACCATTCCCATAAGACAGCATATAGGTTTTAAATAAATCCTATACACCTACATGATCACTTACCCAAAATTACATTTTCTTAAGAAAAAAAAAATCTAAAAAAAATAACCCGAGGCAAAATACTGGATAAATCCCAGATCCAATAGTAGATTTGTAAGGAAAACAACACTGAAAAAAACTTTCTTTGTTTTATGGAACACAGTGATTATGCTGTGTTAGCTTTCTGGGGGTAGTCTGCAAAAAAAGTAGAACCTTGACAGCCCTCACATACAGTTACTTGTGCACAGAGGCGTGTTAGGACTAAGAACATGAGTAACAATTGTAGGAAGAGGCCTTAGACCTGGACATTGAAAGGGCTGCGTAAGTTAGTGCCTGCCCCACACCTCCAATCAATACCTGTAATAAAGAACATAACAAAGAGATTTAGGTGGGTGGTCTCCTGACTAAAAGGCTAACTCGGTTGACCACTGCCTACCTGCTTTTCACTTCGCCGCTGTGCTGGGACAGAGTATTCCCACCGCCCAGCCCGAGAGATGCCGGGCTGACTCCCATGCCAGACACGGATCCGGTTCTGCGGGCTGAGGTAAACCCCTCGCAGTTTTGCCTATCAATTCGTCACCCGGGTACGGCATTTGAGGAACTTCACGATAAAGGGCGCAGCCGCACCAGCGAAACACAGCCACTGCTCTGTCCCCTTCCCCTTCAGCCTGTCCCCAGGTTTTACACACAAACACAGACGCTTCCCAAACCAAATGGCACAGACCTCCAGCGAGTAAAGTTGGTACCTGTCGGGACCTGCCCCCGTCCCCAGGCCACCACCGAGCTCCGGGGAGGAAGCGCCGCCTGCGAGGCCAAGCAAGCCGGCAGGCCGCCACCGAGCGGGAAGACGAAGCAGGAACGCAGCTAGCGCAGGCTGGGCCAGGCCGCGCTCCCCGGCGGCCTCCGCGGCCCATAGGGCACGGCCTGGCTTGGCCCTGCCCCGATCGGCCGCCCCACACGCACCGTCCGCGGCGGCACCGCCTCCCGGCCGACCCGGCCTCGTACCAGGGTCAGTGGTGGACAATGCCGTCGGCTTCGACAGCCTTCATCTCCTTCACCTCACGTACCGCCAGGCCAGTGTCCGACCCGCTACTGGCCTCCCTCACACACACACCCCACCGCGCCGCCTCGATACCTGGGTGACGGAGCGCGGCCTGGCGCCTCCTCGGCGGCGTGTCCGGCGGGGCCTGCCCCTGGCGGCCCGACCGCCCCGGCTCCGGCGGCTGGCGGCGCAGCTCCAGCGGCTGCAGACAGAGGCGCGGCGCGGCCCCGGTTCGCCCGGCCCCCTCCCCCCCCCCGCCCCGCGCTCTGCTGCGTCGCAGCGGCCCTTCCCTCGCCCGGCGGCGGAGCGCGGCGGCAGCGGGCGGCGGAGCGCGGCGACGCTTCCGCACGCCGCTGCACGCCACCGCCCCCTGCCGGAGCGGAGGACCGAGGGCGGCGCCCGCGCAGCGACGGAGAGGGCAGTGGGTGCCCTAGTACCGTCTGTACCCGCGGCGGTGGTGGGAGCGCTGCCGCACCGCCACGAGGCTGGGGGCTGCCGCCACGGCACCGCCACCGCAGAGGTTATATATTAGTAATACTAAACATGTATTCTTGCTTCTCTTGTTAATGTGCTTATTGTATTATTTAGTAGTATTAATTTTATTACTTTCATTCCTTATTATTATTTTTTTGATCTTAGTATTATTTCGTACTTTGCATTACTTATTATTTAACCGTTAGAGTACTTTTTATTCTTACTTCTTTTGTTCTTTATTAGTATTTTGGCTTTAATATTCTTGTTATTATTTAATAATTGCTATTTAAATGTTGTGATTTGTGATTTATTACAATCATGGAATCGTTTAGGTTGTAAAATACCTTTAAGATCATCAAGTCCAACTGTTCAACCCAGCACTGCCAAGTCACCACCAAACCCTGTCAACCTCAGCCCAACAATCCACGTGCTTTTTGAACACTTCCAGGGATAGTGACTCCACCACTCCCCTGGGCAGCCTGTTTCAGGGCTTGACAACGCTTTCAGGGAACAAATTCTTCCTCATGTCCAACCTAGATCTC
Source organism: Dryobates pubescens (assembly GCF_014839835.1). Taxonomy (NCBI): domain Eukaryota; kingdom Metazoa; phylum Chordata; class Aves; order Piciformes; family Picidae; genus Dryobates; species Dryobates pubescens. The sequence goes on along the minus strand of NC_071624.1, from coordinate 3,455,304 downwards.
CCCTGGCACAACTTGACATTTCCTCTAATGCTGTCAGTTGTTACATGGGAAAAGAGACCAACCCTCAACTCTCTCCAAACTCCCCTCAGGTAGCTGTGGAAAGAGTCCCCTCAGCCTCCTTTTCTCCAGGCCCAGCAACCCTTCAGTGCCTGTGGCCACTTCTCACAAGACTTGTGCTCTAGACCCTTCACCAGTTTCTTTGCTCATCTTTGGGCACACTCCAGTACCTCAGTGTCTCTAAAATTTTAATATATTATTACTTATTCCTGCCCCCCCCCTCTCTGCCCTGACCTCCTGCAGGCCCCTTGCTCCCTTCTGCACTCCCAGAACACTCATTTTTAGCATGTCACTAACCTCAGGGATCCGCTCTGGGGCTGTGACTCGGCATCGTGCATTGGACTTTGACTTCAGCCAGCCCCACACATCAGGTTGCTAGTGAATTATAGTTTTCTGCTCATTCCCACTTTGGTATAGAACGGCTTTGGGCTGTGTCTGTGTCCCTGGCAGGTAATATCCATCTGCTATTCTTTCCATGGCAAATGCAGATTAGCCTGAATTAATAAAAGCCCACACACCTCTCAGCACAGATCAGGTTGATGTTGTCCATCAGTGCAGTGCAATACACAACATGATCTTAAAGCAAAAAAATATATTTTTATGGACCAGATTGTTAATTCCTTACAAGCCATGAGGTAAAAGCTTGTCCCTGTGTGTCTGGTGCACTACTGTTGCACAGCAGTGTGGGTCACGATGGCCTGGTTTTCTAGAGCACCCATATGCTCCTCGTGCTCTACTGCACTGCACAGCTCCTGCTGCCAACTTCTATCCGATTTCTGTTTAATTATGCCTCTCCTCATCCCTGCCCTGCACCTCCCAGTCACATTACTGGGTAGGGATTGGGTTGGGCTTCTTGAAGCAGTGATCTTTCCTTTCAGCAGCATGTGGCTGCTCTGACCTTCACACATCGTGGTGGTCTGGTCTGCCATACAAAAAGCAAGCAGCACTGGCAAGCAAAGCTGCTGTCCAGGTCCTGCTAGGGTCCTGTGCTGGGCACAACTACTCTTGCTGGAGAGCTCACAATGCATGGGTTGAAGCTCCTGTCACCTGGAGTGTGCTCATAGCTGAGTGAGCTCTTGTTAAACAGAGTGAGAATTGACTCTAGCCCCAAGCAGGTGACTGAGTGGGGAAAAAGCAACAGCAAATTCTGTAGTGATATCTGAACTAGTGCAGAGTAGAGAGGTAGAATCACCTCCCCTGCCCTGCTGGCCATGATGCAGCCCAGGACAGGTTTGGCCGCCTTCTGAGCTGCAAGTGCACAGTGTGAGGTCATGTCCAGCTTTTCAACTACCAGTACCCCCTCAAGTCCTTCTCCTCAGGGCTGCTCTCAATATCTTCATCCCCCAGCCTGTACTGATACTAGGTATTGCCCCAACCCAAGTGCAGGCTCACATGCTTAGCCTTGTTGGACCAAATGAAAGTTATATGGGGCCTCTCTCAAGTGTGTCCAGGTCCCTCTGGATGGATCCTGTCTCTCAGGTGTGTCAACTGCACCACTCAGCTTGGTGTCATCAGCAGACTTGCTGAGGGTGCACTCAATGCTGCTGTTTGCATTGCTGGTGAAGACATTAAACAGCACTGGTTGCAGTACAGGCCCCTGAGAAACACTACTGAGAAACACTACTACATCGAGTTGTTTACCTCTACCTCTGGGTCCAACCAACCAACCCGCCCTTATCCACTAAACAGTCAAAGAAAAATCAGCATCAAATCCATACCTCTCCAATTCAGAGCAAAGCACATTGAGGGGTCTGTGTCAAAGGCCTTGTATTTTATTAGGGGATATTGCTTTCATACCTCAAATATGTACTTGCTCTTCTATAAAGATATAAAAGATGAAGCAGCTCTGGGCCTGGAGCAAGCAGGGGGGACACGCTGCCTGCATGAGGTGACAGGACCTTGGGGAACCTCTTGCCAAACTTGCCTAGGTTCACAGCATGCAGTCAGGGAAACACTGGCCCTTCATATATCCCACTTGTGAGCTGGGAAGAATTGTTTCCAAAGCCAACAGGAGAAGGGTGTGTATGTCTGAGTTTAAATTGGTGCCCTGTAATTATGCTGAAAACTTTCAAGTTTAAACAGATAATAATCCAGGTACTGAGCAGAGAGAGGAAGGAATTAAAGGCAAGTGCTGGTGCAAGGATTTGGCCCCCACTCCTGAAAGACAGACATTACCACTTTACAAGTGGCCATTGCAAAAATATCATGCAAGGAATAGGTTCAGTGCAGTTACCCTCCCCGTGTACTATGCTGCAGGGAAATCCCTGGGCAGAAAGCATGATTTTTCTAAGCTCCTGGAAGCAGGAATTAAATTCAACACGTGAGAGAGCTCTTGGTACACCAGCAATTCGCTAATTCAGAGCCAAGACTGAGACATCCATTGTGGACTAATTAATCCTTGCAAATTAGAAGTGAATAAACATTTTAAAATCCACATTACTTCACTGGGAAATAGAGGTCATTAGAAAGGTAAGTCCTTAGCTGCTTTGCTCAGGAGGTACAGACAGCTGAATGGGATCCTAGCGGGGTTTGCTGCTGGTTTGAGGCCCAGGAAGCTCTGCAGCTCAGCTTCAGCTCCTCTAGTCACCCTCTGGCACTGACAAATGGCAGAAGTAGGGAAAAACACCATGTCATCCTCTGAAATCACTCCTCCTTCAAGCAGCTCTGTGCTTCCTCTCACCTCTTTCCTTCCTTACACTGCGTGGCTGTGCCCTACACAAGAGGCAGGGTCCAGCATGGCAGCAGCTGGCTCTCCAGGACAGCCTCCTTCAGCTCTCCTTGAGGCCAAGGGTGGGTGGAGGCAGGGAGGCTGCCAAGAGCACCACAGCTCCCATGGCTCAGCCACAAACCAGTCTGGGCCAACATGTCCCTGCAGGAGCACCGCACTTGAAGGATCTCTCACACACCAGGCTGGTTTCTTTATGAAAGCAGTGACACAACAGTCTCTCCAATATGATTTTAAATAGGTCTCCAGCAGTCCTAAGGATCTCTGTCCCACCCCATCCCCAGGGAGTAAGGCTTATTTCTTAATCCCCCTGGCTGCACTCTCCTCTTCTTCAGTACTTCATGCAGGTGAAGTAACTCTTTGCCTGGTTTATCCTTTATCTTTTCCAGAGCTGTAATGCAGTAGGATACATGTGCCCTTTCCCTTTGGAGCAGGTTTCCTCTTCTTGTCTGCTACCCTGCTGGAGTAGGTCCCAAGTGCCCCTCATCATGTCCTGCACAGCATCCCCCCAGGTCTTCCAGCCTGCTACACACTTTTAGATGTCACTGCTCAAAGCCCACACAAGCATAGTCCCAGGCAAGGTAAATGCCACTCCCAAAAGAAGCCCCACACTGAGTTTTACTAGCAGTGGTGCAAGTAAGGGATGCCCAGGATAAGCCCTATTTGCACAGAGCCCAGACCAGCATAGGGAAGAGAAGCAGGGAGCACAGAGGCAGAAATAACTGCCTATACCTCAGGCATGTCACTGCCTGGCCATGTGATGGGATGGAGATGTTCCTTTGGCCATCTCAGTAGAAACATCACACTCATCACATGGACCATCTGAACAAATAATCCGGGTCTTCTTGCCAGCTGCCCTAAAAAATGCACAAAGAGGAAAGAACACAACCAACATCCAGTTTCTGTGTCCATTGGGAATGGGCATGGGCATGTATTGGTGTGATTGACAGACCAGAGCCCAGGTTCCTGTCCCCTAACAAAGTGTTTCAGGGAAAAGGAACAAGAACTTTAGAGTAGGGATGACTGTGGAATATCTTCTACTTAAAGTTTGGAAGGACAAGAATCCAGACTTTGAACCAAGCTGAACTGGCTGAATTTAATCCTTAGTGTTTATGACTGTACCTTAAATCATGTTTCACCCATTACTGGTGGGGATGTTCCCTGCAGACTCCCAAAGCTATTCTCAAAGAAACATCTCTAAGTAAGCATTTTGTTACTTTTCAGTTTACTCAATTCATACACAATAAACAGATTCACACTTCCCTATTATTCTACTATTTACAGTAGAAAGCATAAGTAAATGTAATTATCATTCATATCAGGTTTTTTCTTCCTCACGGGGGTGCTATGATTTATATTCAAGTTCCTAGTTCAGAACTAAAAATTATATTAAAAATATTAACAGAAATCACAAGAACTAAGGGTAGCATGCAAAGATTGCCAGAATAGAAAGACAATTGGCAGAAGAACTATAGGGGGAAAAATTAATCTGGTTTAAATTCCTTTCCTGGAAAGGAATAAGAGCAGCAGTCTGCAGAACCAAACCCTTTTTAAGCTTCTAATTACTGTGGAACAACTGGAAGTTATCTATAAAGAGCAGCATCCATTCCACCAAGAATCTACTACTAAAGCCAAAGCCAGACTCCCATTGACATGGCAAACATGAAAGGAAATAACAGAAGTTGCCCTGAAAAACAGCATTGTAGAAGAATATATTTCCTGAGTTAAAAAAAAAAGGGGAAAAAAAGGTAACAACTCAGTCAAATACCTTTGCTAATTCAGTAGAACTGGAAGCAAATACATCTATGAGAACAGTAGTGAAACAATTAGCAGGGTATTCCATCTATTGGCACCCTTTTAATACAGGTACTGTAAACAATGGCAGTATTAAGTACAAGTGCCAAGGTGCAGGAATCCACACAGGTGCTCCCCAGATGGAAAGCACACATGGGTGCTCTTAATGGGTGATGTATTGCTCCGCTGGTCACCCAACATACCTGAGTGACCATCACTGCCATGAGCCAGCCTCGCTCCACGTGTCCGTGCAAGGGCTAGCTGCCACACAAAAATTCACAAGGCTTTGGGAAAAGACAGGCATTTTCTCTATCAACCCAAATTTACCCAACAATCTTTCTGGAAGGACTGCTTTTCTTCTATTATTTAGCAGTACTTTTATTCTCCTGTTGTTACCAAGTCAGTTCTGAAACAAAATTATTGGAGGAGAAGGAAGGGTTTTTCTTGGTTATGGTGCTATACTATGGTTGAAAACCAGGGAATCGTAGTCTCTGAATGGTTTGAGTTGGAAGGGACCTTTAAAGGTCATCTAATCCAAACCCCTGCAGTAAGCAGAGACATCTTCAACTAGAGCAGGTTGCTCAAAGCCGTGCCCAATCTGACCTGGAATGGTTCCAATGACAGAACACCTACCATCTCTCTGTGCTAATGTTTCACCAACCTCAGTGTAAAAAATGTCATCCTTCTATCTAGTCTGAATCTCCTTTCTTCTAGTTTAAAACCATCACCCCTTGCCCTGTCACAACAATTCCTGTTAAAAAGTCTGTCCCCATCTTTCCTGTAGGCCCCCTTTAAGTACCGAAAGGCCACAATAAGACCTCTCTGGAGCTTTCTTGACTCCAGGCAGAACACCCCCAACTCTCTCAACCTGCCCTCACAGCAGAGGTTCCCTGATCTTTTTGGTGGCCTTCTCTGGCCCTGCTCCAATAGGTCCATCTCTCTCCTGTGTTGAGGACTCTAGGGCTGGACCCAGCACTGCAGGTGAGGAAGTGGAACTGGAAGGCATTTGGTCATCCTCCTTCTTCTTTTAGTGGCTCTCTCTCAGGCTTTCCCTATTCTGTTACATTTTAAAGACATTATGAACCAAGCTTACTAACTTTATTTGAGTAGTGCTGCTTAAGCTCTACAGCCGAGGCCCTCTCAATAATGGTACAATGCACTTACTTAGCACTTTACCCCTTCAAAGGACTTTGCAGAAACTAATTAATTAGCATTTACACTAGAAAACAGCTGCAGTGAAGGCATGGGCTAAGTGCTGCTGTTCAGCTGCTATGGAGCTGAGTTAACACAGAAGCCATTGCCCTGTGACACTTAGGGCTGTGTTGAGCCACTCCAACAAACATGTGTAGGGAACTTTCCTGAGAACCTCCAAAGCTTTTCTGTGCCTCCTCCTCATGGGGTCCCTGGCTCTCAAGAAGGGCACTCCAGAGCTAAGCCTGTCTTTACCTGCAAAGTTAAACACTTGCTTGGGGAAGAGATGAGCCACTTTTCCCTAGCTCAGCAGTATTCGTGTTTGAAAGCCATTTACATTCTACAGCAAAATTTTTATCTCCTGAAAATCTTCCACATGCAAGTGAGTTGCTACCTGCACAGGTGTATACATGCACACTAGGAACAGGGAACATCACCTTCAAAACACAACAATATGCCCAGCTGATTATAGGCATTCTTCTGGAAAAACCCCTGAAGAGCTCACACGGATTGTGGCCTCTTTCACTTCTTGACAGAGCAAACTCAGGGCACAGCTCCCAGTGTTAAAAGAGAAGAAAAACATTTGTGACAGTGGACAGTGGAGGGGTTGTTGTTATTTTTACATGCCTCTATGGAGAAAGTGAAACAAGTGCAAACTCTGCTTTTCCCATTCACAAACCAGCCCATGGAGCATCACTCACATTCTCACAGCTCCTGGCTGCTCTCCTCCCCATTGGGGCTCTGATATTCCTCCACAGAGCAACTGTGCCTCAAGAACTAGCGGGATTCCTACATCCTATGATTCCTCCAGAATAATAAGAAATCCACAACCCTATAAAAAAAGGACAATCTCGAAGGTATATTTGACGAAGGAGAAAAAAAATTAAAGAGGAGAGAGATGGTTAGAACCAGATTGTATTTATAAAATAGCAAAAAAAAAAAGCAGTATAACCCTTTTTGCTTTAATTGGTAAAAAAGAAAATATTAAAAAAGTATAGATAAAAAAAAAATTAGCTTAGAGAGCAGAATGTGATTTTATGTACAATTCAGGATGGACTTGGCTCTCAATGACAAGAAACCCTGAAGCTCACACCTTCTCAGCCTAAACCTTGTGTTCTTTGCTGTTGCAGCAGCAGCAGCTGGGCTGTGCCAAAGCTGAACAAGAAAGTGCAAAAAACCCAAGCAAGTGTTTTCCCACTTCCTCAGCTGCTGCAATCCCAGCCCTGCAGCACCAGAAACAAGCAGCATACAGGAAATGCTGCTGCTAAGCCTGGTGCCCTCTGGTCATCCTGCTGCAGCCCACCTGCCCACAGCTCAAAACAACATGCAGAGCATTAACACTGACAAGCCTCGTCACCTTGTTGGTGCTGACAAGGTATTTTGTGTCAGGAGGTCAGGATGTAGTGTCAGTACACGTATACGTGTGGACTGCAGAAGGAAAGCTGCTAGTGGCACGTGGCCAAGCCACATTTACTCACAGTCACAGAAGAGGTATTTGTCTCACAAAGGTGAAACATAACCTAGATCCTTCTGTGGCCTTGGGAACTGAGAAGCTAAGAAGAAACAGGCTCTGCAGGGGCTGGGATACAGGTGAGCAGCTATTGAGATATGGGGCGAGCAGGGGCTGAGTGTATTGTGTATGAGCAGGAGCTGGATATATGGGATGTGCCAGGACTAGGTACGAGGTGTGCAGGGGCTGGCTATGGCGTGCTGAATCCCAGGTTCCAATATTTGGGGAGCCACAAACCCACACTGCTGTGGAAAGTGAAGCTTACTAAATAAACCAAGCACTTACTCATTATGGATGAGGCTTGTTACCTGGTGTCATCTGGTATTATCACATGTACAGTGTGAGAAAGCCCAACGATGCCCTCTTGAATGAAACAGCTGCTGGGATGCCTCATGAGGAAAGTTCAAGAACCCCTTTGAAATGTTCCCTTGAAGTGCACTACACACTCTCCACCAAGCTTGTCTCTTGCCCCTCGTAGCACCACTTCAGCACAGGCAAGGGGCAAACCCTTATCAGTCTATCATCACACACAGGGCTTATCAGATTTCGTTCTTCCTGTAAGGCACTCTTGGCCTAGGAAGTGTGTTGCAAGCAGCGGCTTTCTGGCTCTGAAGCAGAATTCCTCTGGCCAGGAGCACTGCTAACTTGCCAGGCAGGAGACGGCTTGAGTAATGTCAGGAGCATCAGCTGATCCTTAACACAAAGGATGGATGGGGGGGGGGGTGCAAGAAAAGCTGAGAATTACTCAGATAGTAACAACCTTGTAATTATTTTCTATCCCAGGAGTTCACTCCTGAAGATGGTAAAGCCATCTGGTAGTGAGAAAGCCAAGCTAGAGCTGGCAAGGTTTGGTGCAGTCAGTAAAGGAGTTGGATCAAGAGACATCAACTGGATTTCCAGAAGATGTCCAGTTCTATTCCCCTATAATGAAAATACCACATGTGGCACTGTTCAGTGCCATCTATGTTCTGTCTCTCCACCTGTAAATATCTTTGGAGCACGCGAACCTCCAATTGGCGAACCTCCTAGCCCTGTCTACACCATAGTGAATTGCACAGGGCATTGCCTTAACAGGCCACCAATTGACCATAGACTTTAAGACTCATCTCCTAGATCCCCTCTGCCTCTTCCTCTCACAACTCTTGCCCTGGCACAAAACTCATCACCTTCCATCTCTCTGCTAGGTAGAGAGGGTACACCCCAGATGGCTTCATCCCAGCCCCAACAATTTAACCAATATAACCTTCCAATGCAAAGAGTGTCTGGAGCAGCCTTCTCCAGCTGCAAGCTCTGATGGTGCCTTCAGTCTTGTGTTCCATCGTGAATGGTGTCTGCTGCACTGGGACTGTGTTCTCAGCCAGCTCTCCTTATCACAGCAAGTAACTGCAAATGCTCTTTTCCATGCCCCATGCACAGATAAATCATCATTTGCTTTTGTGCCCCAGCTTCTTTCCAGTGTCGTACTCTTCCGGCTGAGCCATGGGACACATGATGCCATCCATGAAGACACGGCTGCACCAGCCCAAGATGGGATATGGCAGGTACAACAACCCAGCTGAGGCCAGTCTGGAGACAAAACTCTGGTCCCCCCAGGGAATCCAGCAGTGAGTAACCTCTGAGCAGCTGTGGTTTGCGTGCCTGGTGCCAGAAGCCAGCCTGCCTGCCCAGGCACTGCCTGCACCCAGCAGACCCAGTCACCACACCGGTATGTCCTGCTGCTCCTCACACTTCTCTCTTGCTGTAGCTTTCTGAGAACAACCCAACCCTGGGCAAGACAGGGCTTCAGGATGGGCTGCTTGGGATTTAGAATTATGAAGAAACCCCTAGATTTAAACTCATTTTACCCCTCATTTTTAAACCTCAGCCTTGAAACAGAACTGACCTTCTGAAAGCCCCAGACAAAAACCTCTTTACACTGCATGACTAAAGCCCCTGTAAAAACAGCCTCTCCTTAGCAAGTGTTTGCTCACAGCAAGGTGGGTCTGGAGCCCATCCCCACAGGAGGGAGTGCAGGGTGTGTAGGGTGGCCTGAGGTTGCACATCAGGACCAACTTGCTCCCATGCCAGCAGCACCCACTTCTCCTGCCTCACCCTGCCCACTGTCTGTCTGCTCTGGAGCCCCCAAACTTGGCACTTGGCTCCTTGCTTCCCAAACCCCATATTGCAGTGGGTGGAAAAAGTAAGAAAAGCAGACAAAGCAAACCCACACACAACTGGGAGTGCTGGATGGGGCAGGACACCTCGAGCACCCTGTCCACCCCTCTGACAGCCTGTTCACCAGGGCCTCTTGAGGGCCAGGGACCCATGCTCACACACACCCAGCCTGCAGAGACACCTTAGAAAAGGGACAAATATTTGCTTAACTGGAGATAAATCCAGTCTACATATGTCTCTATCCCAGAGAGGGGATGGGACTCCAGCTTTGGAGCCCTCAACAAGAGAAGGACATGGACATGTTAAAACAGATCAAGAGGAAGCCACAGAATTGATTGGAGGGATGGAACACTGGAGAAGAGAAATCTCCAAGGACACCTTATTGCAGCCTTTTGGTATTTAAAGGGGCCTACAAGAAAGATGAGAAAAGTCTTTTTAGCAGGGCCTGTTGTGACAGGGCAAGGTGTGATGATTTTAAACTACAAGTGGAAAGATATAGATTAGACAGGAGGAGGAAATTTTTTACACTGAGGGTCGTGAAACACTGGCCCAGGTTGCTCAGAGAGGTGGTAGGTGCCCATCTGTGGAAACATTCCAGGTCATGCTGGACATGGCTTTGAGTGACATGATCTAATTAGAGATGTCCTTGCTCACTGCAGGGGTGATTCTGAGTGGTCCTGCCATGAGCAGGAGCACCTGCTCATATTCCCTCCTGCTCTTACATGGCAAATCCATCCATAGAAAAGTCTCAGCTACATTAACCAGGCCATTAATTAGCTTGCCAGGGCTTTGAGTTGGACTTAGAGGCCACCCCAGTCCTGCCAGGTTTTGAGCTGGTGTTCACAGCATCACCCTGAGCCACTGGATGGACCAACTAGGGTGGGCATGTGGGTCTCTGGTAACACAGAATCCTTCCTGCACATGGGGCTTCTCAACTTGCCTGAACTGGCTCCTGCTTCCCAGCCACCAAGCAGAGAGGGCTCTGCTGATAAAAGAAACACATAGGTAACATCCACAGCAGGGGTTTCAGCTGATCGCTCCAGCACTTGACCTCCAAAGAAGCAACACAGCTCTATCTCACCAGGCTTTCCCCTCCAGCCCCAAGCAGGGAAGAAGCACAGCTGCCCAGTCTGTACAAGTGGCTCTACCCTCTCCAGAGCTCAGGGAAAATGAATCAGAACAGAGGTGACAGAACACTTGGAGGAGCTGGAGGAATAATCACAGAGCTCCTCAGCATCAACAGCAAACCAGAATTAGTTACCTTTTAGGGGAAGTTTATTAGCTCTTCTCCCTTTTCCCTGCTTCTCACTAAAATATTACCTGCTTTCAAAGCAAAAACTTCCTTTAATTCATTTTACCACCTAGAGAGAAGGAGCAGAGGGTGAACAAAAGGTTCACAGAAAATACTTTCTCCTCTCAATGGTTTTGCCTTCTATCACAAAAAAAAATTAAAAATCTTATTGTCTTGGAAGCAGTTTCACAAGACTCTTTTGTCTGGTCCTAAATCAATCGAGTTACTGTTACCTTGGCAGAACCTCTTACTTAAAAGCTTAATTAAATGTGTGTACGATGATGCCGTGTCTTGCCACATCCTTCCTGTCCAGTAGTTGCTCTGCCTTGTACTGCAGAGGTTTGACAGTGCCTTGGCCAGTGCATGTGGGATATCCCAGCCCAGCCACCTGGAAGATACCTGTCCTTCATCTCCTCTCCTACCTGACCCCATGGGATGGTTGAGTCTGCAAATCAGCCAAGACCATTCAGCATCTCAAGAAAGACGGTCCTTAGCCAGAGCACCACACTGGATGCCCCAGAGGGAGAAGTCAGGGGGTGAGGAGGGGACACCCCTGCTCGCAGCCCTGGGGACACGGCAAAATCTCCTTGTCCTGTGGCCCCTGGCTGCCCCAAACCCTTCCCAGCAGGGCTGGGGGGCCACTGACCATTTCTCTGCTGGTTATTAGATTGTTCACGGCTCTCAGGTTTGTTTGAATAAGGCCTTTTGTTCACGGGCGCTTTCCCACGTCCCTTCGTTCGCTAGGCAGTCGCGTGTCCTGAGTCAAAGAGGAGCCCTGGCAGCCAATCTCCAAAGAAAGTTTTCTTCAGAGCAAGACATCTGCGTCGGAGAGAACCTGCCAACATCTGCCACACTTTTCCCCTTTTCAAGAGCCTTTCTTTCCCTCTAAAAAGTGCAGGAACAGATGTTAAAAGTTGTTTTCTTTCTCCAGGGTGTGAAATGTAGACAAATAGCAAAAAAGAAAACTCCAAGCAGCACTGACCCCTTTCTCTCTCTCTCTCTTTTTTTTTTTCCCCTTCTCTTTTTGGAAAGCTCAGGAAAAAAAGGGAGGCTTTGTTTATGAAGGAGAATCCCCTTTTCAGTGAAACCTGGCAGTAGGCAATGCAAAAGGAAAGCGGGAATTTGCAGAAAGCCCTCTCTAATGCTCATTTGCATTGGCCTGTTGCGTCCCTACAATCCCCAGCACAGATGTCAGCCTCCCCCCAAAGCCAGGGCAGCTTTCCCGCCTGCACCCACCATGCCTCCAAAATAAAGGCCTTTGCCCTGACTGAGAGGTGTAAAATAACTGTTTACAGCAAAAGCTGCACTTCTTTTTCACTGCGGTGCTGTCTTACAAATGAACCTTGAAATGAGCTCACCCGGAGCAGACGCCAGCAGGCGAGCCAAGGGTCTTGCCCTGCCGAGGCTGAGAGCTCAGCTGCCTTGCGTGGGCTAGGCACGGACCCTGGCTGGGCGCCAGGAGCCACTGTGCTGTTCTGGGCTCCCCGTTACACCCACCCGTCCCTGATGCCCACCATTTTGCCGCCAGCATTGCCCCTGCCTGCCTGCTTTGTGGAAGCTGCTTTGCAGGGGAAGCTTGTGTGGGACCCTCTCTCAGAGCATTCCCCTTGCCCAGAAGTTCAGAAGCACCTTGCAGGGCTTGTAAAGCAGGAATGAGGGTAAGGCAAAGCAGCAAACCCAGGCCAAGAAGGAAAGGGAGGGTGAGGGAGATGCCACCACCACAGACACCAGAGAGACTTTCTTGGTGATGTTGGGGGTGGCCACCCCTGGGGTCACTAGTACAAAATATGGGGGCACACAGCACCCTGTAGCTGTGCCTGCCCAGGGAGGGATGTTAGCAGGTACTGGCCAAGTTTTTCAGAGCTTTTAGGCAATTCTATATTTGCTGACACCTCTGCCATGCTCAGCTGGGTCAACCCTTGCTCATGAGCTGACAAGAGGGGTTTCCCACTCAGGGTGATGGGACATCCTTTTGCCATGCAACAGATGCATCTGAAATAAGAAGCACATTCCTGCTTCCTTTACCTGGCACAAAGGACAATTTATTAACCTTCCCCTTCCAAGCCCTCATCTTCCAGCACACAAACCACATCAGCCTACCCCAGGCTTCTGCTAAGTAGGGCACTTATAAAACTAGGTAACTGCGCCCTAGCTCTATGTTTGATAGACAAACAACTCTGCCTGTGAGATGCCATGACTGAGGACATGGTTTCACGATGCACCCAAGCAACAGGGCGTACAGACATGCTGCAAGTATGTTTGCATTCACACGCAGGCAAACACACACCCACGCCGCGTTTGAGCAAGGGACGCGGTGTCCTCGCCTTTATCGCTGGGGCACATCCCCACCCACAGCTGCAGCAGCTACACCAGCTGCTGGGAACCCCACCAGTGGGTCAGGAGAGCTCGGGGTGCTTCTGAACCGCCGCGGCCGCTTCCTCTCCATTTCAATAAGGTGACACATTCGACACCAACCCAAAGCGCTTCACCTGTGGGACTCAACAGGACACTGCCAAATCCTGCTCATTAGCAAAGAGGCTGTCAGAAAGCAAAAGTGCAGTCATGAAAAACACCTTTGGGCTCCGCCCCCAGACCAGGCAGAAGTGAGGAGGCATAAAAGTGCATTCTCATCCTGTGCCAAATCTCATCCAAAGTCCCTCCTGCTCCTGTACTGGCATTTCAGAAGAGCAGACAGAAAAACACCCTTCCCCCCAAAGGTACCCAAGCCTTCTTGTGACATGGTGGAAAAAAATCAAAGAAGTAAAAATCCCACAGAACTAACTCATCTCTGGGTTTGTTTTTGTCTGCAATGGCCTCTAAGTTTAAATTCTATACAGCAGCCAAAACCTAGAATTCTAGAGTTCAGTATTTTCTACACCTAGCCATATGCAACAGAGAATTCAGGTTCCCAGGAGGTAAATACAGTTCCCATGTTTTGCGAAGAGGATTTCTGAATGGAAACGATGTTCCTACAAGCATCTGCTGTCAACAGCTTTTAACTGATCATCATTACCTCGTAATAATAATTCCTGGGAGCAGGAACTCCTAGCTTGGATATTCTATCATTAAATAAAGAGGCTGCTTCAAAGACATAAGATGTCTAGGGCTTGGGTTAGCAGGTAAAAATAGGCATCACTTTAAGGAGATAGAGAGAAAAAAGATGGGTAGAAGGCATTTTCCCAGGTGTAACAGGACCGCTTCCCGGCTATTGTTTTCCTCCCTGGGAATCTGTGCAAATTGAGCAAGAGCCATGCAAGCTGCTCCGAGCTCGCCCATTTTCCTTCCCTTCTTCCCTAACAAAAGAGCCCTCCAAAGCCCGGCGTCGGAGGCTGGACATCTGTCGCCGTTTGGGGGGGCCGGCTTGGTCACTGAAAAGAAGCAGTGACCTGTCAGCTTTGATTGATGGCCACAAACCTCCGGGCTCGAGCCCTCGTGTGGGAAAAGAAGTCCCGCCAAGGAAAGTCCCCTTTCACATGCTAATCCTGGGTTATAAATACAGCAGAGGAGCAGCGGAGCAGCAAGAGCCCTTCGGGAAAGGGAGCGACCCACTGCCCGAGCGCCTCCTTCCCATCCACATCTTCCCAGCGCCCAGAGCAGACAGGCTGGATTAGAATGACCGCCACAGCCACCACTGGCAGCACCCACAAGCTGGCCAACACCAAGGAGGAGAGGAAGGTAGGTCCCGTACGCGCTGCTGTACCCACGCGTGCAAGACCGCGGCACACACACGTGGCACAGGAACGATGGGTGCTGGGGCTCAGGGCACTGCTTCTAGGAAAGAGAGAGGTGTCAATATTTTTCCTCATGTTCTAAAGATGCTTCCTCCGAATTAAGGCTATGCAGGTGGTTTTTTTCTGCTTCCTTTCTCTGGCTTCAAAAGGCTGCTCTTTGTTTGGTTTGAGTAAACTCTGTTTAAAATGAGTGCAAGTGGCAGAACTGCGAGATGACACTCGCAGTGGTGACCAGTGTGGCGACCAGAGCTGGGGACACCACACTCTTCATCCCTATCTTGTCCCTGCCAAGCATCATGTCACTCCATTCTGGCTTTATGCAGGAGATGAATCTCTCTGCCTTTGTTGAACTGCAGCAAGGAGAAAAAGGGGAGGAAAAAAATATTCAATTACAATTTTACTTCCTCCTTTTCCTTGCTAGTTAAGGAAACCCCTCATTGAGAGGAAGAGAAGGGAAAGGATTAATAATTGCTTGGACCAGCTGAAGGAGACTGTTGTGGGCGCATTTCATCTGGATGTAAGTACTAATTTTGATGCTGCCTTTTGTCCTTTTGCTGGTGGGGGATCTGTTTGGGTGGAGTGGTGTCTCTTCTTTTGAGAAACTGGGCACAGTACAAACCCTTCATTGCCCCTAATTGCAGCACTCTCCTTATCAGCAGTCTAAACTGGAAAAAGCAGATATCCTTGAAATGACAGTGAAGCACCTCCAGAACATCCAGAGCAGCAAGCTAATGGGTGAGTGTCCAGCCCCTTCACCTTATGAGTACGGTCAGTGCTGGGGGAGGAGAGTGCCAGCAGGTTTCATCAGCTGGTGGCTTGGCAAAAGCATCTTTCAAATCTGACGAGTTCCGGGCTGCTGCTCGGGTTCGGCTTTCTCCACTAGATGGGGAGATGGAGCTGGGCACTGGTTAACCCAGGAAGGTTTTTTTCCTTCCAGAGCCACCTTCTTCCTTTAGTGCAGCTTTGCTCTCTGGGATGGACAGGAAGACACACGGGCTGCCTGCCTGGGTGGCTCACACCGTGCATCACCATCCCCTTGCTTCCCACAAATGATTCACATTATAGTAAACTCCAGTTGGCTTCAGCAATGACCCTCCCATGAGTGCACATGGGAAACATGGTGAATGCTTTAAGCAGAAGCACACCATGCAGCTTTTACATGCTCACCAACTTGTATTTTCTCCTCTCCAATGCAGCCGACTCCAAAGTAGGCCTGGAAGCCCAGCAGAGGTACAGCACAGGGTACATCCAGTGCATGCATGAGGTGCACAACCTCCTCCTCACCTGTGAGTGGATGGACAAGACCCTCGGGGCACGCCTCTTAAACCACCTGCTGAAATCCTTACCCAGGTCTGGTGAAGATACCTGCAAAACAGCATTAAAGTCTTCAAGCCTGTCTCAGCAGCCTTTCCTGACACCAAAAAGCCCCGTGAGTCCGAAGGGGAACACTCGGGGCACAAACCCATCACCGGAGCGCTTCTACCCCATGGAGAACAGGCAGGCTTCAAAAAATTCCTGCCAGGTGCCACCGGTTTTCAGCCAGATTGATGCTGTGCCTGCCAGACAGGTCCTGCAGCCAAATTTTTCCCATAACAACCCCAGAATGGGGTCATTAGATATGTGGAGACCATGGTAAAGTGTGTTGTAAAATGTTTATCCTAACCTTAGACACTCTTATGTTTGTATCTTATAGATATGCTGCTTTAAAACACTTGTGGAGCAAGTCTGTTCCTGTAGGTGTACTAAAGACCAGGGTACTTCAAGCCGAAGTAAACCTACGTGTAGCCTGCATTGTAGAAGGCTGCCATTATTTTCTATTTATTTAATACATCTAAATTATTGTATAGAGTCCTCTCATACTCTTTAGTGGATAGTAATTATATAGCTTTCTTACACTGACAAAATAATTAGCTTCCTCTTAATAAAAGTACAAGGCAACAAGCAATGACCCTTTCTGGCATTATGCTTACCTCTCAGAACTCAAGTAAATACTGAGATCACATCACTGGATACAGGGGTAAACATTCAGTTTCTTCTGCTTTTTATTGTTATTATTGTCATTGTTTCTGAGCAGCTCTAGGAGATTCCAGTTCTGATTCCTGTGAAAATGCTGCAGTAATGAGGAAAACAAAACACAAACCACAACAAAACAAAAACCACAAACACACACACACAAACAACCAAAACTGCTCCCAACACAAAACAGAGAAAGGGAGAGACTTGGACTTTTAAGACTGTTTAGAAAGGCTCTCTGGATTGATCACTGCAGCTATGCTGTTCCCAGTCACCTGGACATCTTGTTAAACTAGTTAGCTGCATGTATATATGTATGTGCTGCCTATAGTTGTATTTAGGCTTTATTATTCGTTTTCATAACTTAAGGTTCTAAATAAACTTTTTGGAAGATAATGACTGAACTACTCCCAGCCTTGTCCTGTCTGCTCTGAATAAACATGACTTGGAGATCTGCTTTTGTTTTCTTCTCTCACAAACATGTTTTTCCCCCCTGCACATGGTTAAGAGATGTTTTGGGTTTTGCCTTTGATGCTTTGTACAACCTCCCCCCTCTTCCCCCCCTGACAGAATCACCTGGATCAGAGTAAGACTTAGTCATTAAAGAAATCAGGAGTTGGGTTTATCAGCCTGTATCAATGCCTTAGATTTTACCTATGAGAGACTTGCAGAGAAAAATCTAAATGGCAGAAGATAAAGCTCCCTGCAAAGTGGACCAAAGAGACTGAAACAAACCTGCTCCGCTTGTTGGCAACATTTGGTCCCACTTTTTCATCTCAAAGGCAGTTAAAAGTTCCTCACTTTAACAAAAAAGCAAGGAGCTCTTAAACAAACACCGCATACTAATTAATGGACCCGTAGTTCAGAGGGCTCATTATGCAGTGAGATCTATTTGATGATGTGGGGAAGGAGTGAAAACCATCACCTCTAGGTTTAGCACCTTTTTCTGTAAAGTCCCTTTTATCTGTCCCTCTTGAAAGGCCATTAGGGGCAGTGGCATAAGGGCGGTAGGAGAAACAACTGGCCTGCACATGGCTGTGCTGATGCAAGGCAGGTTTCTTCAGCCATGGAGTCAGAAGTCAGGTAAAGACACAGAACTGTCTAGATCTTACCACAGACTCAGTTTCCACCCTCTGCCCAAAAATTCGAACTTTCCCCTTCACTGATGGGAATCTCCAGACTGACCACCAATAGACAAATTATCCAAATTATTCTACCACAAAAATTCAGATGAGGGTGGGAGCTGGGGCCAAACAGCTGCAACAGAGTGCACAGAATACTCATGGGCAGGGAAAACACTCAGGCAAAGTAAACCACTAAGTTCTGGAAGAGGAAAGTTTTAAAGACCTCCCTAGTTTACTATCATACATGTTACTTGGCTTAGGTAAAGCCCCCATCCCACCAGTGGAACCTCCATTGCCCAGCACTGGGTTCTTCACACTAGTGGGGCAGGCAAGAAGAGCTTCTCCCTACCCAAGATGGGGCTGAAGTATCATTTGACTTCTAGATGGTGTCAGTTACACATCTCATGGCACTTGTGGCCACCTTATTGTGGTGCTAGGAGAAGCTGTGGTGGAAATATTTTACTGCAGTTTGACATCATCTTAAAACCATCCTGTCCTCCTACAAGCTGCAAATCCCCAGTGACTGTAATGATCAGTTATGGTTTTGGTGCTGAGAAGAGATCAGTGGGAATTCTGTGTTTCTCTATTTCTTACCATCTCTGCTTGTTTACTTGGCATATTAGAAAATACTTTGTGGTTAGTGAGTTTTATTATTTCCTGTTTCTAATCAGTAAGGTTTTTTCTGTCATGGGTGTGGAGAGAAGGGTCACTTCATGGGCTGGCAAGAGAGATTTATAAATAGAAAAGTGAGACTGAATTGTTTGGCCAACAAGCTACAGGAACATTTTCAGTGCAAGACACTCATTTTTCACTGCTTTTATTTCAAACTGATGGTGACTTTTCGTATGATCTCTCTGTCACATATCCAGTGTGCACTGCAGAAACTGGTTGTGAAGTCACTAGCTTTCAACAAGGAAAATGCTTCTTCAGAAAGGCAGAAGATTACTCATAGCACTTCATATACATTAATTTCAGCTATGAGTTGTTTCTGACAAAGGAGCTCCATATTTACTTCAAATCCACCCAGGTTTACCAAAGCCAGGACTGTGCAGGAACAATACTTTGCTCTTCAATACCTCTCAACTGACAACTGAAAAAAAGAAATAAATAGCCAGCTACTATCACCTTGTCCCCAAGACAAAGGAAGCCGTGAGAAGCTCTCCCAGCCAGCTGGCCCATATAGAGTAGATACTGTCCTCAGAAGTCAGCGTTTGAAGCTGCACCATCATACACACTCCAGACACAACAGCAGGATCCATACAGCTGCTATTTCACATCTGCAGCAGGTACCAGCAGCTGTGTCTTGCTACAGCACAGCCCAGTGCTTGGTCGCCCAGCACGTGGAAGAGGCACCTTCAAGACTGCACCATCATTCCCACTTGGGACTGTATGCCCAAGGCACTAGGGTTTTGGAGATGCAGACAGCAGGGATGCTGCTGCACACCCAGGACTTCATAACCAGGCTGGAAACAGCCAAGACAAGCACCCAGACCAGATTCCTCAGTTTGGGAATGGCCAGAGAGGCCTGTTTGCTAGAAGTGGTCACAAGATGCATCACATCTCACTCAGCACACACAGGGCTAGGACAGCCTGGTGCAGATTTGGACTTTGTTTGTCCCTTGCAAAAGTGCTCTTCCAACTGAATCATTAAAAGGCAGCAGCCAGTTGCTACATACACAAAGATGTGAGGAAGGCTGGTCCCAAGGCTCAGGACACCTCTGTGTCTAACACAAAGCAATTACAGATTTATACAAAAACACCAGCCTGGGTAGACAAAATAGCCACGTGCATAGCAGCTCCCTTTATATCACTTCTACTTCCAGACCAGCTCTCATGGATACAAACAGCTGAACTCCCACTTAGTTCTCAGAAAATGGGATCAAATCCTTCCCAATAGGAAAGCACAGAGGCTCATGAGTATAAGAGAACTTCTGCCACGCCATCTTCTCCCCCAGACACACACAACCCTCAGGGCCTCTGAGTAACCCTGCCTGCTCCCTTACTCCTCCCCTCCCACCCCAAGGGCACTGGAGCAACCTCTTTCTGACCTATGCAGTCCTATAGTCACCCACAGCAACCAAGCCAAAATGCTTTATGGATTTAGGAGTGGTGCTGAGGCCCTGCAGATCATTAACGAAAGCTGAGCACAATGCTTAAAAAGGGAACACAACTCAAATTTTCAGTTGACCTCTTCATTGAGGCCTCAGTTTGGCAAAGAGGGGAACTTCAAGCTGCCAGTGTGACCTCACCAGCTGTGGAGGGGCTCTTAATCCTACACACACACAAGCGACCTTGCAAAATTCCATGCAAAAGCAATTCTGCAGCTAAATATTTTCAGACTGATTTGAACCACACTACTGTGCTGCAAGTGCTTGTAGTTCACTTCCAAAGTCCTCCTCTTGGGAAGGAAGTGAAAAACAAACCCACCAACACCAACAACTTCACTTTCCTTTTATATATGCCATTATCTCACAGCTTCCAGTGTGTACATTCCTGTCTTAACAGGAACACGCTCATATTTCATCTCATGAGAAGTAATGTTTTGTTGAGAATCTAACCCAAAGTCTGTCACATTTTTCAGAGCTTTCACATACTCATGAATAACATAACAGAAGCTGAAGCCAGGCCTGGATCTGATCTGCACCTCTGAGATGTTTCATTTATAAATTACAGCCCGGGTGAAAATGTGGCTTACTGCCTGAGGCATCACCACAGACCTCACAGGGCCTGGGAACTTGTTTTGCTTCTGACTCTCCCATGGTCACTGCCCTACATGTCTCAAATCCAATCCCATTTAGAATTAAAAAGTGTGTTAAAGCAGTTTCAAATTTTCCATGGCTAAGACCACCAAGCAAATTGTCTTCTTCTGTTGATCCCACATCTGCTACCACAGAGAGATTTGGTCCTGTAGAAAGAGCTCCAAGAGGCTACTCTTGGGGGCTGGTGGACTGTTCTTTCTGTTCTGTCAAACAGCAAACACCTCAAGGAGAGCTGGGAACACCATCTTCTTTCCAGAGACTCCTTCCCAAGACAGCCAGAGGAATCATAGAATGGTTTGGATTCAAAGGGACCTTCAAAGGTCATCTAGTCCAACTCCTCTGCCAGTAAGCAGGGACATCCTCCATTAGATCAGGTTGTCCAGAGCACAGTTGAGCCTCACCTAGAATATCTCCAAGGACAGGGCCTCAACTACCTCCCTGGGCAACCTGTTCCAGTATTCCATCACCCTCACGGTAAAGAACTTGTTCCTAACATCCAACCTAAATCTACTGTTCTCTAATTTAAAAAAATCTTCCCTTGTCCTATCCCTACAGGCCTTTGCAAACAGCCCCTTTGTCAGCCCTCTTGTAGGCCCCCTTCAGGTACTGGAAGATCACTCTTAGGTCTCCCAGAAGCCTTCTCTTCTCCAGGCTGAACAAACCCAGCTCCCTCAGCCTGTCTTCATAGTAGAGTGTTCTAACCCCCCTGATCATTTTTGTGGCCCTCCTCTGGAACCACTCCATCAGGTCCATGTCCCTCCTGTAATGAGGTCTCCAGAGCTGTACACAGTACGCCAGCAACCAGCACCAGAACAAGGGGACACAGTCTCAAGCTGTGCCAGGGGAGGTTTAGACTCGAGGTGAGGAGAAAGTTCTTCACTGAGTGAGTCGTTCATCATTGGAATGTGCTGCCCAGGGAGGTGGTGGAGTCACCGTCCCTGGAGGTGTTCAAGGGGAGATTGGACGTGGCACTTGGTGCCATGGTCTAGTCGTGAGGTCTGTCGGGACAGGTTGGACTTGATGATCCTTCCAACCTTAGTTATACTGTGATACTACTGTGATACTGTAAAGTCTCACCAGAGCAAAGTGGCAGAATCACCTCTCTGGATCTGCTGGCCATACATCTTTTGATGCAGCTCAGGATGCCATTTGCCTTCTGGGCAGCAAGCACACGCTGCGTGCTCATGTCCAGCTTCTTGTCCATCAGCACCACAAAGTCCTTTTCTGCATAGCTGCTTCCTATTACCTCATTCCCCAGCTTGTACTGATAGTGAGGATTGTTCCAGCACAGGTGCAGTACCCTGTACTTGCTCTTGTTGAACCTCATGAGGTTCACCTGTGCCCACCTCCCCAGCTTGCCCTGGTCCCTCTGGATGACATCCTGTCCCTCTTTGTATATTGACAGCACCACTCAGCTTGGTGTCATCCACAAACTTGCTGAGGGTGCACTTGAGCCCAGCGTCTATATCATTGATAAAATTATTAAACAGCACAGATCCCAGTACAGACCCCTGAAGGACACCACTTCTCACTGAGGGGAAATGGGAGGACCAGCTTCATAGATGTGGAAAAGCTGCTCAGCAAGGAACAGCTTTGCTGGGATAAAAGGAAGGATGGAAAAACCACTGCTGAGCTATTCTTTCCTTGTCTAAGAGTTTCCTAAAATCTTTTCCTCTATCTGCTCCTGCCCAGCATCCCTCATCCTGGAGCATACCCAAACAGTGGAAATCTGCTGTAGAATTTCTCATTCCTGTGGGTGACAACACAACATTTTTTTTTTAGTTACACAGCCCTGAAATGTTCTCTGTGGAACAGGCCTGGAATGCTTGGCCCTAAGTTCGTTTGCAGGGAGGAAAAATCCAGAGGCTGGCCTTGCTACCTCATCAGAAACGCTGTTCTGTCCTGTAAAGAGATGGTTTGCTGCCTTTCATAACCATCTAATGAAGCACTTGCCTCTTCACTTCTGTCCTTGCTTGATACGGACATGCCCGGCAGCTCCCACACTCTTGTGGCACACCCTGTGTGTCTAAAAGCACGAGCCTTGGTCAGCTGTGTGAGATAAGGTCATCAACCATGGAGGCATTTACACAGCTCTGCCATGGTGTCCACTTCACTGTCCCACACAGGCTCAGTCAGGACCCTGCTCACTTTCACAGCCCACCCACCGGCAGCTGAGCTTTGCGCAGCATCCTAACTGGATGATCTGGAGACCCAACAGATGGCTATCTGTCAGAGGCCCAGCCATCACTGATCCCTGAGACAGCACAAAACAGTTCCCTCGCCTCTTAGCCAAGATGCTGGTGTTTTCCAAAGCTCCAGTGCTCACCAGGAGATACATTCCCATAGCACAGTGGATGCCAAAGGGAATAGAGCAAAAACTGCTGGAAGCACCTTCCTGCTTGTATGTCACTCACTCTTTGCTCCAGGATGCTGCAGTAAAAATGTTTTTCAGTTGAAAAAACTGTAAAGCTAGAAGGAAGCCCTTCACATGCACACAGCTACAAGTCGGGGCATGACATGAGCCACATGCAGTACTGAGTTTAGCCATCTGCTTAGCTTTCCCCCAGTAACCTCTCCACATGGTCACACCATGTCCCAATGCTCAAGCTGTTTCTTTCTACCTCCTATGGTCTGAGAAGAGAAAAAGAAAGAAATAAGCATTTCCACACAGTTCAGAAGAGCAGATGTTAGGTAGGACAGTGAAGTAAGGCAGGAGAGCCATGGCTGAGCTCCTCAAGACAAATGAGCACCCACAGAAAGGGCATAACATACCTGTGTAGGAGCTGGGACTTTCCTGGGGCCCTCTGGGGCTGTGGGAAGAACCACTCAGGAGCAACCACATAACCTCAAATGGCTGTGCCCCATGCCCTACCCTAGTTACCCTACATTAAAGTGCAAAGCCAAGTACTTTAAGATACACACTCTTCCCACTGTGAGAAGAAGCAATCCACATGGGATAGCAATCACATCACATCATGCACTCCTGAAAAGTGCTGAGATACTGTTTTGGTAGGCATGATAGAAGAAGGGTCCAGACCATTGAAGACAATGAAAGCAATACCTGGACAGACAGGTTCTCCAAACCAGGTACCTTGCTGTCAGAATCCTCTGGGAAAAAGCAGAGCAATGCCTCCTGGTGTTTCCCATAGTTTGACACCGCATTCATGAGCACATACCTATTACAAGAAGTCTAAGGTTTTGTCCTCCCTTGTCCGTGAGAATCCGTGAACAGAGAGCACTTTCCAACGCAGACTTGAGACACTAGAGGAAAACTCTGAGCCTGCCAGCACAACTCATCTCAGCCACTGTTTGGTGACACTTGGTGTCGATTGCCCCATGGCTTTTCAGAGCAGATGAGTTACAGCAATGTAGTATGAAGCAGCAACTAAGTGTGGCTCCACAAGACAGTTGATCTTGTTCTGAGCCCAACTCTCACCTTCACCTGCTCAGCACCTGATTTTTTTCCAGTCTCCTACTTGGGGATGATGATTGTATTAATCTTGGAGATCTCCAGATGAAAAGTGCTAGCAAAATGCCAGGGATTGCCCAGAAAAAAGAGACGAGGCAGGACTTGAAAAGCAGCTCGCCAACCCTCATATGAATCACTTTTTCCAGTGTCTTCCCAAATCCTTGCCTCTTCCAAGTCCCTCTGTACAAGCATACCCTTGCTACCACTGGAGCCTTCTCTGCAGTGTAGGCAGTGCCAGGTCCAGCTTTCCCACTGCTCTCACCCTTGTCTGGCCCATGCTCCTCACCAGATTTCTGCCACCCAGCTGCTCTCCTACCATTTTGCCCTTGTGTTGGTAATGCTATGGTCAACCTAGGTCTTGCTACCTGATCGATAGTGCCCACCTCACAAGATGAAGTGCACATCCCCCTCCATATCAGGTTTAGCTTGTCCTCCCACAGCTGACACAAAGGCAACAGGAAAGCATGAAGCTGTTCTTGGGAAGATAAATTTGTGGCTGGGAGCTGCCTTGTTGCAGAGTGGCCCTCTGTTTCTTTCATGAGGAATTTTTTCCATCCCTGACCCCTTACCAACAGACTGGGAGGTGATTTCCATATCAGAGTAGCAGGTTCTGCTCAGTATCTCTGCCCCTTCCTGCTGGAGGTGGTGCCTGGTCACTCCAGCACTGGTGCCTCCTTCAGGATTGTGTGGTTTGAGGTGATACCTGCACCTGGGCAAGAAGGAGCTGGGAAGCCCTGGTACAAAAGCTAAAAAGAGCTGTTGTCTGCTGCAGCTAATCCTCTGACAGCTGCAGGGAAACTGCCACTGCTGTGAGCACGCATCATCTGGTTACACTGCCATAGCCAGGTCAGTGGTAGCAGAAGGACAGAGCCCAAAGGTGCTGAGCTTGGAGGTGCTCCTGGGGCCATTCCTTGACACAGTGCAGCCAGAGCACAGTGCCTGGAAGCTGAGCATGTTAGCCAGCAGCACTGTAGCAGTAAGGCAGGCTGGCACATCTTGCCTCCCAACAAAACACTTCCAACAAAGAAACCCATGGCCTCCCATACCCTGATCTCCAGCAGAGGGGTTTTTACAACAGAATAAGGTAGCAGAGGCATTCCCAAAGGATCCTGGGATGGCTGCAGTTACTTTCCAGACCACAGCAACCCCAGAGAAACCCCATCATGTGTCCTCCTGATGGTCTTAGTAGAAGAGGTGAAGGAAGAAAACCATCTGGCCATTCCTGAAACACTTAATGTACAAAGACCAGCCTGTGTTCTTCCTGGTGGCCCATACTGACTCTACTGCAAAGGGGGAACACTTACCCCTCATCCTGGCAGAGTGAGCCTACAAACACTTCAGTGCAGGCCACACTTCAGTTGTAGATGTGGGGTGCAACTGTGATGACTTACAGTCCCTGGAGAGCTAAACTTCAACACCCACTTGAGGCCACTACTCACTAAGGGCTCAAGGTCACAAACTCAAACGAAGTGTCTACAGCAGCAAATAATTGTGTGTGACAGGGGAGATCAGTTGGATGAATCAGTTTTTTATTGAACCTCCTGCACCTATCTTGTGTGCTGCTCAAGGATCTTGCTTTCAGCTAGACTTAGTCACCTGGACCAAACCCCTTGACATGCATGTGGTTCACAGCTACCCAAAGGACCAGCTGCTGTTTCTCACCACCACATCCTCCTCCACTGCTGAAGAACATCTGGTGCAAGCTTAGAACAGAACTTCTGATCTAGTTTCCACCAAAATGAACCCAGTTTGTATGCACAAAAACTGTGCTGACAACTGATATGGTGAACAGAGAGTGAGAATAAGTAGGAAGCTTGCCTCAAAACCACACAACTGCTCCAAAATGCAACGTCAGTAGAGTTGGAGCCTACGATCACTCAACTCCCACTGGTTTTGGAGGGAAATATGACTGCACTAGATGGAGCCTAAACCGTTTCCATAAACGTTTGGTTTCACAGCTTTAATCACAGCCCCTCAGGGGGGATTTTACACACCCTTTCACCTTTCATCCAGCTCTCTCTGTCTATATCCATCTCCTGGCACGCAGATCAGAGAGGCCTCGCCCAGCATGCAGACAGTTCTCCTTCCCTAAACATGGGGTAGGCGCTGCTCCAGCTGCCTGCAGTACTGCTGGGGACCAGGGAGCAAGTCTAAGTGGGAAGGGATCTGCCTGCCAAGGGCACACCCTTCCACCTAAAGGGCCACTGGCCTAACAGTCTTGAGATGCTTTTGGGTTGCACCTGCCTGTCCTCAGTCAGGCAAGATCCCATTGCTAACAGGGGTTCAAGCTCCATACCATGCACCTCTGCAACCACTCACATGGCTGAGAGAAGACAGGAAACTTAAGCCAACATTGGAAAAGCAGCAAGCAAATGCGGGCTGTGAGGTCCTCCTCAGAAAGACCAGCTTTGGAGAAGAGAATTCTCCATTTACAAGTGATTCTGCCTGAAATGGGAAATACTGGATTTAGTGGCTTTCATCAGGCAGAGGAAATCACAGAATCACTAAGGCTGGAAAAGACGTATACGACCATTGAGCCCAACCATAACCCAACTACCATGACCACTAAACCATGTCCTGAAGTGCCACTTCTACAGCTTCTTGAACACCACCAGGGATGACAACTCTACCACCTCCCTAGGCAGCCTGGTCCAATGCTTCACCAGAGAAAAAGCACCAACCAGGAGAGCAGGAACAAGCTGTATGTTTTAGAGAAATAGCAGGGTCACTAGAGTGCCTGCATGTCTCTGCCATCCCCTGCCAGAGGTTCTGAGTCATTCCACAGCTGGGACATGAACCACAGCAGGACGGACAACATCTGCCTCCTCAAAGGCAAGATGTTCTTGTCCCAGCTGTGCTTTCATAGTGCTGACAATATCCTTTTCAGCCTTGTTGCCTCTTCACAAAGAGGCAAAGGGATGAGGACAAGTGGATTCTGGTTGTCTCAGAGCCAAGAAATATCCATTACCAAATCAAGTCCTGGGGTGTCTGCACTGCTGCGTGGTGCACGGCTGACCTGGTGGGTGGTCAGCTATGCCAGGGCTCTGGGCTCACCACTGCTATGCTCCTGCCACCTATTACAATTGCTTCAAATACATTGAAAAGTCCCTCTCAATAAATACATGAAGGTAACACATGTTGAGTTCCTGCAATGTCCCTTAAAATGAACAACTAACACAACTTTTTTGGCCCACCATGTATGTCCCTATGTTTGTGTGTATCTATTGGCATGCATGTTGGTGCCTACGCAGGTACTCACACAAAACCACATACCCGTCAGACTACTTGTGAAACAGAAAGATCAGGAGACAGAAAAAGATGAGGAGACTAAAGATAGTACACAAAACAATTGCCTTTCCAAGAGCCTCCCTATATTTTTTCACAATAAAGTCAAGAAAACCAAGGGCAGAACCACCAGCCCAAAG
Organism: Dryobates pubescens; assembly: GCF_014839835.1. NCBI lineage: Eukaryota > Metazoa > Chordata > Aves > Piciformes > Picidae > Dryobates > Dryobates pubescens. The sequence continues at coordinate 3,428,061 of NC_071624.1, read as the reverse complement.
CAGCGGTGAAAGCCACAGCAGCAGAGCAGAGTGAACAGAGAGAAACAAATGGAGCATGAGGTGAGCAGCAAATCACTCTGCACACACTGCCATGTGCCTGCCATTGCATTTTTTGGTGCATTCTGGCTTCCCAGGTATTCTGAAGGAGTCAGAGACGAGCACCTGGTGTGTCCCTCAAGCACAGCATAGACAGCTGGTATAGGTGGGAAGACAGGGCAGATTTCATTTCAGGCTTCCAAAGATCTACTACATGCACAGGCAGGATGAAGCAGCTGGTTTGCTGTGAAGAAGGGGCCTTGCCTTTTCTGAAGGAACACTTCACAGGTGTGAGAGCAGGAGAACCACCATTCTCAGAAAAAAGGATTGAAGTGCTAATTATTGCCATGCTCCACTCCTCCTCCAGCACTCCCAAACCAATCAGCTCCTCTTTAGCATCTCCCTCTCCCCAACTCCAAAAAATTCTTTTCAAAAGGTTGTTTTGCCTCAACCATTCCTAGTGACAGATCATGGTGTGTGTAGATTAAAAGGAGATGTTGCATTCCCTGGGGCTCCCCAGAATCTCAAAGAGCTTGAATACAAGTCAAGGTACAAAAATGGTTAGCTAAAAGGCTCACCTGCAGACAGCCCTTGTGGAACTCCAGGACACGGCAAGAGGCCCTGGCACAATGCTGTCTGAGAGCTCCCTGCATGCACAGGCACCCAGGTTTTATAGAGAGCTCAGACTTTGGGTGCTGAAATGTCTGGCTCTGGGGTACTCTCAAGGGAAACCCTTGACCTCAAAGTATGATAGTATGAGTGTGGGTCCACACAAATGTACAGAGAGATGTCTGATGAATACTCTGCTCCCAATGATGGGAAGCCCATCACACATTCCTGCTTCCAGATATGAGCATGGATTGGCCATGTTTTACCCACAACACATTAAATGCTGGCTTAGGAAGCAAACACCCTCACTCTATCACTGAGCCAGCAGTGACTGAATAGGGAGATATGCAGTATTGGCTGCCAATCAATTGATATACATCCAGTTCCTCTCACCTGCACTTAACCAGTCTTGCCGGTACAGCTACACTGACAAAACTCCCCACCACAGCAAAATCCACCAGTGGAATCAACACATCAGACAAGCAAAATCAGCTTTGTTTACCCAGTGGTTTTATGCTGGTATAACTGGTAAGGATTTTGCAGTGAAGCGGTGTAATTAAAATCAAACAAACGAACCTTTGTGAGCAACATCCTGCACTGATCAGACTTGACAGTGTGAGGCTGTTTGATGCACGGGTCCTCTGCAAAGCAGGTCCAAGGGACTATTCCAATGGCCACTGAAAAACTCCCATCTCTGAGGTGACGTGCAGATGTATTACCTCAGTTTTGTCTGATGTAAGCAATCAAAAATACTGTATGGAGCTGGAAATGGAGGAAGACAGAATCAGAGGAGAGCTCTGGGACCGATGTATTTGGCCTCTGGCCTGGAGACTCTCTGAGTTGTGGGATGTATGTGTGCAGGTACATTTGGTGTCTAACAGTCAGGTTAGAGACAGGAATTTCCCCTCTTTGCACCAATGCCTGAAATACCTGTTAGGATACAAGAGCAGAAGAATCACTGGACATGAGCTGCCAATGTGTGCTAGCATTCTAGAAGCCCACTGTATCCTGGGCTGATGCCCAGCAGTGTGGGTAGCGGCTCAGGGAGGGGACTCCGCTCCTCTACTCTGCTGAGACCCCATCTGCAGTGCTGGGTTCAGATCTGGAGTCCTTGGTATAAGAAGGACATGGACCTGCTGGAGCAGGTACAAAGGAGGTCATAAAAAATATCAGAGAGCTGGAGCCCCTCTGCTGTGAGTACAGGCTGAGAGAGTTGGAGACGTTCAGCCTGGAGAAGAGAAGGCTCCAAGAAGAACCTACGGCAACCTTTCAGTAGTTAAAGGGGCCTGTAAGAAAGATGGGGAAAGCAGGGCCTGTTGCAACAGAACAAGGGGTGATGGTTTTAAACTAGAAGAGGAGGGATTTAGACTAGATAGAAGGAAAATATTTTTACAATAACATAGGTGAGACACTGGCACAGTTTGCCCAGAGAGGTGGCAGTTGCCCCATCCCTGGAAATATTCAAGGTGAGGTTGGAAGGGGCTCTGAGGAACCTGATTTAGTTGAAGATGTTCTTGCTCACTCCAGAGGGACCAAACTAGAAAAGCTTTAAAGGTCCATTTCTATCCAGATCATTCTATGAGAGCAGGAGGCCAACAAACACAGCATCCTGTCTCTGATGGCCTGTGGAATGAGCAAAGAGGAGAGCACAGAGCTATTATCCCACAGTACATCATCACGATCCCCATAAGCCCTCCCCCCATCCCCTTCAAATTAATTTTTTTTATGGTTTCCATTTGTGAATTAAGCAGGGGCAAAAAATTAAGACGACAAAGACTTGAATTTCAAAGAGCTAATGCTGAGGTTCCTATTTTAAGTCCAGATAGATTTAGGGCTGTCAATCGAAGGGTCACATTTGCCTTCAAAGACTGCTATGCTGCGAGGCATTTCCGGATACTAAGCCCTGGCTTAGCTGCCCATTGCTGTGCCAGGCAGAGAGCTGTGAGACCATTCACTCTGACCTATCAAATACCCAGCAGCTTGGTGCTCTTGTCAGGGGATATAAAAAAGTATTTGCCCTAATCTCATTTTCCAAGTGATGATGCAGCCTCAAACCAAAGGAGACATTCTCCAGAAGAGCCTACCTCTGGGGTGCTTCACCATCTCAGGGTGACTCAGCCACAGCATTGGTCTCTGCAGCAGCATCTCTTCAGAGGTGCCCCTCCACCTCTAGCAGCCCATCAGTGAGGACATTTGATGTGGTGAGGGCCTGTATTGGATTTCCATGGTCTCTACTCTCTGCAGAGGAGGTTTCCTGATCAGTCAACATAGCTAAGAGGGAGGAGATGGATGAGTACAGACACAAGGTCACTGCACAGGTACCCCTGGGAAGGGGACAGCTCTGCCTGGGGCAGCTGCAGTATTGACAGGGCAGACAATGCAGGTATCTCCCCCATGCTTGCCTTGTGCTCCCATCACTTTGCCAAAGCTTCTACAATTACTTTTAGGAGCTTCCCCAAGGGAATGAGAAGATTAAGGCATGAATAAGAAAACCAGAGGCATGTGGATTCTGGCCACAGCATAGGGGCTGGATCAGGCTCCCACCTTCACCCAGGGCTGCTTCGATGCCTGCAGCATGCAGGAACTCTCATTTTGACTCCTGGGGACCATTTCCTCCAGCAATTTTATCACGCCTTATGCTCTCACCATGTTATCCTCCTTTTCAGATCTGCACCCAAACAGAAGCATATCTCGCCTCATCTGCCCAGAGCCTGCAAGCTCCTCTCAGTTCTCATCAGCAGTGCCCATTCATAGGAAGAAAAGCAGTTTTCAGAGTTGAGTTTTGGCACCTCACTCCTCCTCAGAGGGATTTGGGATTCTCATTGGGTCCAAGGTCTGCACAACCAACCCCTTCACCATATCCATGATTCCCCATCTGCCTACAAGTACTCAGTCTATGGGGAGCCCTTACTTGCCTTCTGGGTGGTTTCTTTGTGTTATAAAAACACAGATTTGCAAAAAAAAGAATGTGAAGCATCTTCTGGAGAAGACATAACACAGGCAGGCCAGAGGAGGAAAAACTCTGCACTGGTCTCTTCCTTTTGCATGTAATTTTGTCATGGCTGATCACCAAATCTGCTTGGGGAGATCAAAAATAATAAGTGCACATCACACTTGTGAGAAAAACTTGGTGGCCACCAGCAAAGAATTCCTTGTATGGGTTGTGCTCCACCTGGGAACCGCCCGCTCTGAGGGACCTCACATCCCAAGCCCAAAGCATAAGAGTCAGAAATTTCAGAGGCAGCCAGAGCCTGCCAGAGTACTGACCATTGGCAACCCTTTCCAAACTGAGATCAGAGGGGTAAACCAGCTGCAAAGCCCTGAAGGACAGCTCCCTGTGTTCACATGAAAGCCTTGGCATGGGCTGGGCAGGATTCACAACACCTCCCTGCTAGTACCTGAAATCAGCAGCAATGGGCACACCCACAGAGGTAACTGGTGGGGAACATCCTGAGAGGGAAGGTGTTTCAGAGCAGTGTGACAACTTATATTTACGGGAACACGATCTCCACAAGAATACACTGGCGACTCGCCCAGCTGGTGGAAATGTGGCAGCTCCTGCAGTTACAGTCGGCATATGAGAGACAAGATGCCAGTGAGCACCTGCCTTGTGTTTGTGCAACACCACAGCACAGCAGCTGCTGCCTGCCCTCTGCATCCCAGATAGCTTGCAAGGCAAAATGTACCCAGTGTAGAATAACCCAAAATTTCTTGGCAGCCTGGGCGAACACTTGAAGTGATTGCTGGGCTCTGAAAAAGAAGGGTGGACAAAGAGTGGTTTTTACCAGATTGTCTGGGAAGGAGCTACCAAAACACTGATGTCCACAAGTATTTTCTTCTCTGAATGCTACAGCTCTTCCTTCTCACCTTCAAGTCATTGTGTTATTTGCCAAAGCCTTGTGAACCCTGAAATCCCCCCTAAATGAGCTCTAGGAAACAAACCCACAGCTTCCAGCTTTGCTGCAAAGCCAAATTTCAGCCCAGGTGAGCTGCTCTGAGGCAGTATAAGCATACATGGCCTGGCTGGTATCTCCATACAGAGCGGGAGCTGGCTGCCATGGGCTGGCTGGGTGGATTCTGTGCAGATGCCATTCTGGTTTATGATCTCAAAAAGGAGAAACCACCAAGCATCCATGGAAATGGAACCATTACAGTGTAGGATTTTCTGCTGTTTGAGGGGCTGAACTCCTGCTGCAGCATCTCCTGCAATGGGCACCCAAACAGACTCTCTTTGTTTCCACCTGGCCACCTATTCCTTCATCCCTGGAGAGCAAAGGCCGCACAGCACCCAGACCCACCTGCTCACTCCATGGCCCAGCTGGATTCACAGCAGAGCCCCAGTGAGAGTGTGGCAACAGGCCAAACACTCCTACGCCAAAGCCAAGCCCAGTAACCAGCTCACTGGTTGTTTTTTTTATTACACTGTCGTCTCTTGTGTGGTGAGTTCCGGGTGGGGACTGTAACAACAGATGGGGCTAGGATCACCTCGCTCGTGATAAAGTTCAGGTACAATGTGTAACCCATAACGGTGAAACCTCTGGCGTTTCATCCTGACATTGCAGCCCTGAGTCACGAGGGTTTGCATAGCGCAAGGTGGGACAACTGGCAGCTTTTGTCACCTTTGGGGAGCAGGTGGATTTGTAGGTGAGTGCTGGAGATGGTAAGAATATACCAACCTGGCTAAGTCCTGTTAGCGGCTGGCTCCTCTGCCGAAATCCAAGTGAGGTGCTGGCTGCAAATAGGGCAAGTTGTGGAGCTCTGTCTTCCAGATGGAGTTCAGCAACCCAGCCTTTCTGAACACAAGCCCTCTCCACCTCATCCCCGACTCTGGAAGAAAGAAAGAACAAGGGAAGAGGACATATATAACAGAATATTGTGGGCTGTCACTCAAGAAGGAAAAGTCCAGCAGCAATGGGCACTCCAGTGGGTAGGGCAACCAAAGGGCTGGGTCATTCCTTCATGTGCCAGCTGTCTGCTCTGTGTCTTTCCCCACTTTGTTTTTCCAGTCTATGGAAGTATTTACAAGACAGTATTTACAAACTGAAGGAGAAAAGTCCCATAAGTAAAGCAGGCTTACTCAGAGACAAGTAACTTCTGTTTGCTGCATTCAGAAAAGGGCTGTTTTCTCTGGCCACAGCTCTTACACGTATCTGAAGATCAAAGGTGTATGCTAGTCCGTCAGTCCTTGTGAAGTTACACCACTGAAGTGCACAGCAAATCAGACAATGGCATCCAAATACCTCAGAGAGCTAAATTTCCTCCACACTGTGCCAACAAGCAGATGATAAATGAGCAACCATACATCCTGAGTATTTGGGACTCTATCAGACAGTGACCCTCAAATCTAACATCCCTTGAGGATTTTCAACAGCAGAGGCAGGGTCTGGCATAGCAAATCAGTCACCAGCTCACAGCACCACTCAGGTTTGGCACTGTGGTGGAGATAGTAGCAGAGATATTAGCAGCCAGGTGTACAGATCTGGAGCAACTTACACAGGGGAGACACTCAGATCCCTCCCTTCCTAAGACAGGTATTGCTTAGATTTCTTAGGGCACAGATCCACCAAGACCAACATTACTTGCATTGTGACATATCCTCAAAAAAATCTGCAAATATGCCCCTGCCCTGCTAGAGTGACAGGCTGGGGAAAGGAACAGGGAGTGTGGGGAGAGCCTGAAGGCAGCCAGAAGCAAGTGCATGCTTAATCAGCTTAGCCAAAATGGATCAATAGGCACTAAAATGGGAGGGTCCCCTCAGAGAGCCACACAGCAGAAACCTGCTGGAAGGAATGGAATGTGCAAATGAGCAGCTCTCCCCAAGATACAATCTGAATCAACCTGAAGCACCCCAGCCAGACGCACCATCTGCGCAGAGGGTTCCACAAGGACATGCTGGTCAGCAGTGTCAAAACCAGCAGATAGATCAAGGAGCATTAATACAGAACATATCCCCAAACCAGCTGGCAGGGAGCGTTCACGGCAGACCTTCAAAAGGGCTGTTACGGGACCATGCCTCCTGCTTGAGACAGACTGGAATTTATCAATGGCATCGTATACACAGAGGTGTGACTGCCACTGTAGAGGGGAAGGAAGGGCAGGATAGACGTCAGACAGCAGCTGACAAACCACCCAACAAAAGAGACGGCTGCTGTGAGACAGAAGACGAGACATCCAATTTTAGTGCTCTAACAAAACAATCCAGCAGTAATGGAGCCTGCACAGAGCATATGGTTTCACAAGTATCACTGGTACACTTGCAAGCAAAGGGTCAGACAATCAGATCATCAGGGTAGCAATGAACTCACATCACACTTCTAAAGTTCACCTATTTGGTGTGATCCCCAGAGAGTTCCCATAAGATGCAAGATGTGGCTGGTACAAACATTTTTGAGAGCTTGTAGCAAACAAGACAAATCCCTCCAGGTCCTGTGTCTTGGATGCCTTTTAAGATTCAGATGGACAGAGTCTTGGACCATCTTATCTAGACCAGGCTTTTCCCAAGAAAGGTTGGAGTAGATGATCCTTGAGATCCCTTCCAACCTGGTATTCTAGGCTTCTGCGTCACACAAAGCAAGCTAGTGTGCTGGAGTACTGACTAGAGCAAACCAGGGCAGCCAGCAGCAGGAGAGCACTGCATGCTCTTCTAAGCCTCACCTCCCTGCTGCTGCAGTGAGAACAGGTTTAGACCACCAGACCTTTTGGAAACACCATGCACAGATGCCCTTGAGTCTCTAGAGGATGTAACCTGGAAGAGATTGCTCTTGCCTCTACCCCAAAGACCTGGTGGTATGCATGACTTCCTTCCAGACACTGTCACTTTCCTTGGCTGGCTGTCAAGCAATCATTCATAGGTGTCTGAGGCCCAGAAGAAAGAAGAGCAGAATGTCCCCCTTCTTCATAATCCCAGCATGTAGGGCAGGAAGACAGAGCAGCTGATGTTCTCTTTGGACCCCAGCTCCTCCATGTGTTTCAAATACCAATGCCTGAGGCAAAAGGGGGAGCAGAGAAATCTGTATTGCAAACACAGCTTTTTTTCCTTAAGGATTTCAAAAGGGGAGAGGCATTCATGAGGAAGATGAGAATGATCCTTCTCTATGAGATGGTTATATCAGCAACAACATGGGTAACATCTGAAACAGGCAGCTTGGGACATATTGCTGTATCTTACAAATAAGATGACTCAATGCAGGAAAAACAAACAAACAAACAAGGGCTGGAGGCCAACCAAAGGCTAATTAGAGCTGTGCAACATTTGCCAAAAAGGCCCCCCACTGAGCTACAGCTTCTCCTGGCAAGGGGAATTGTCTGTCTGTCCAGACAAATTACATCCCAGAATAGCCTCCAAGCAGCAGAGGGGCAAGAGGGCTCTCCTGGGGGGTGCCTCTCATGCCACCTCCTGAGACACCCTCAGCAGCACCCTGCAGGGCCAGGGGCCCTTTCTTTTCAACTCCCTGAAGACAAGGTCATGCTGTGAAAACATACTGAGGCTGAAGGAATGCGAGGACAAGCCTCTTCTGGCACCCTGGATTTGCAGAAAGAAATGTGAAAATTTTACAGGCCTTCCTGGAAAAGCTGGAGTGTCACCAGCTATTGCAGCGCAGCCAGGGGACACGGGTCCAGCTCAGTGCCAGCAAGTACACAACCGCTCAGGAGGGCTCAAATGCACAGCTTCACGCTCGGCTTGTTCAGTTGATCTCATTCATACAAACCCCAAGGCAGGCCCTGGGAATTCTGTATTTACTCTCTTTGAGGTGCTTTATAAAAACCTGATTCCAGATGCACTCAAAGGGAATAACTTGGCAGAGCCTCTCTAAAATGGGCTGTATTTGAAGACATAGCAAGAAAGGAGGATGGTTCATGCAGTTATGCTGACAGTAAAATGCCAAACTTAATTATTACTTCAGCAATGATGACGTATTTGTTATGATTGAGTTCAAGATCTGCAGATAAGAGGACATGGGTAAAGTGCTGGGTTCCCTGGACTCCCTTTTTTTTCTTCTTTCCTTCTCTCCTCAAGCCTCATTCTCTTCCTCAGCCTGCCTGTCCTCCCCTAGAAACATTTGGCTCTTCTAGGAGCCAAATTTAACAAAGGAGCAAGTGTAATAATAGATATAGATATATTATATTTAATATCTCTGGCAGTGGTATCTTCAGACAAGACACCGCCATAACTTACGTACAAAGTATATTTACAGGTTCTGTTATTCAGTTGTGGGTATTACATTCCACATATGAAGGCAGCTGAATGATTTAAGCACAAATCTGAGAATGTCCGAGGCAGCGATTTCACATGGAAATAAAGGTGCCATGCTCTGCGGCTTCCCACAAGGGGCATTCTGGAGCAAATTAGCTGGCTACTCACGGCTTGCTCCTCTGGCCGGTATCTTCCCACATGCTGTAACCATAATTCAAGCAGCTCTTGGCTCAGAAAGGGCTTAGGGGCCTCTCTCCTCTCATGCCCAGTTCACAGGTTGGAGCTTTTCTTGGCTTGGAGATGGTTAAGTGACTTCTCTCTGATGTGCTCCATCACCAGGCTGTAGCCTTTCCTTGGCTCAGAGAGGGCTAAGGGGCCTTCCCCCTTTGGTGCAGGGCTCTCAGAGTATTGGTTGCCTTGGTCCAGGTGCAAGGCCCAGGTGTAGTTTGCCTGCTAGGGCAGGCTCTTCATCTGCAACTCTGACAGCATTTGGCTCTTGTTGCTTTCTCAGTGAGAACGAGGCCCAGGTGTGGTTTGCCTGCTAGGGCAGGCTCTTCAGCTGCAGCTCTGACAGCATTTGGCTCTTGTTGCTTTCTGGGTGAGAGCAAGGTAAATTGCCTAGCATCTTGGCTGTTTTAAATACTGTCCAAAGACAATTAATGCCCTTTGGTAACAGAGAAACCTGATAGCTGAACCTATAGGATGGGGCATATCCAAACATGGCCAGGGGCACACATGGTTCACAGCTGTGTTATAAGGTTAATTACACATGCTACACATTTACCTGGACCATCTGGACCCTGGGAAGTGTCCAGGTTTGCAGATTCACAGGTACTTAACCCATTGTCTGGGTTAGGACATGTTTTGGGACTTACCCCTTCACGACACCGAGAAAGAAAAAAAAATATGAGGAAATTAAGATCCTGTATATTCTGTGAATGTGGGCAGCTGGGCCAAGGTGAGAGGTCCTGTAAGAGAAGCTCACCTATTACTGGGATGCAGAGGAACAAAGTATGGACATGAAAGAGACTGTGGGACATCAAGCTTCATCACTCCCAGAAAAGATTGCTAGGTGACAAACATGGAAGAAAGCTTTCTCCTAAAGGCTTATAGTTCATTACAAAATATATTAAAGACAGCTCCATGCCACCCCTCTCTCACTGGCTACTTGTATTACACAGGTGATAAAGAGGCAGCCCGTTACCACTCCATGATCTCCTGCACACACACAAGGCATTCTGCTGCTACAGAAAACTGCCTTGCTTCTATTCCTGAGTTCAGAGTGGGTTCAAATGGATTCCAACCATTTTGGGCTGCTAGAAGAACTCATCTTCAGGTCAGGGAACAAAAGTGACTCTTTCCCACATCCACCCTGCTCCCTGAATGTACATTTTTCATATGGAGATTCTACTTATCCTAGTAAGCTGGAGTGGACAGCTTCCATCTAGATCTGCATTACTGTGTCAGACTAAAACCACTAGATATTTAGAACCAGAAATTGTCTTTGAAAACTCTGATAGTGTGCTGGCAGTCTTACCAGAATGAGCAAAAAGCTCATTGGAAGGGACCTATGGAGGTCTCTAGCCAAATCTCCTTGCAGCACAACCGTTTCCAATAGCAAATCAGATGGACTATAGCTTTGTCTAACTGAGCCTCAAAAGCCACTAGGAGGAAGAGTCCATGACCTCTCTAGGCAATGTGCCCAGTGCTGCACCATCCTCATGGGAGAGAGGGTTTCCCAGTATCTGATCTGAACCTTGCAAATGGCATGGTGTGGCCACTGGCCCTTGGGTTACTATCTGCCACTGACAAGAGGAGCCTGTCTCCACCAACTCAGTAACTACTCTTTCAGTAGTTGTGGGAAGTTGCTAGATCCCCTTCAACTACCTCCTGACCAGACTAAATAAGCCCACCTTCCCCAGGTCCAGGGCCATGTTGGTAGTTCCCTACTGGACCTCCTCCATGTTTTCACAACCCTGCTCACCTTGGGATCCCAGAATTGGATGTCACTGCACTTGCCATTGCCACAAATCCAGAGTCCCATCTATCACCTGCCACTCAAGAGTTTTTGGAGCTCAGCAGCAGCCTGATGCTGGGGACGCTCACATAAGTAATTTCTATCCAGCAGGAGCACAGAAGAGATGTTGCACTGAAATAACTGGGCAGTCTAGGGCAGAAATAGAGCTTTTAAAAATTTGTAATAAAGAGAAATATGATTATTGAACATTGCTCCTTCATTTAGTGATGAGTTGCTCAAATGCAGAGTATGAAGGTCCAGGATGTCAGCCCTTCTCCTGCTGCTGCAATTGGACAGCGATCTGCTACAAATACCGAATGATGTTTTCCTGTTCTCCTCAGGGACTTACACACCATTGTGGGACCCCTCCAGCCTTGGGAAACCTCCAGGAGTGGCTCAGTTTGGAAGAGGATCAGGAAACTCTGATTCAGACCAGAAGCTTTCAAGATCACTTCCTCCTTGAGACGAATTCTGTGCAAATAACTTTATTGATACAACAAAGAAGCAGACAGGGCTAGAGTAAACTAGTCAATTCTCTCCCCTCCTGGGCCTGAACACAAACATCATAAAGCCTTTTTCTGGGAAACACAACACAAAAAGAATAAAAGCAGCCCTTGGAGTCAGGACCCGAAACCATAGGTCCCCTCTCTTAGCCCACAGCCCGCAGCCCCCTCCCACCCCCCATCCCTTCCCCTCCCTGCTTTCACTGCCCTAAGAGGTGCATTTGGCTGGCCTGAAAGGAAAAGTCAAAAGCAAGTCTCCTGCTTAATGCAGGACTGGGATTGCCAAAAGACTGCCATCATCCTGATGGAAGCTGTGCTGCTCACAAGGATTATACATGCCTACCCTTACAAGATGAATCTAGACCCAAAAGGCATGACCACCCATCTGAAGCCTCAGGTCAGGTGGGTTTCAGATACACCCATACAATATCTCTTAATGACAATTTCCAGGCAGCCTCTTACTAAGTACATGGATGTATTAGAACTCCGTTTCAAGGGACCTAACCCTCAGACAACATTGTTTAGATAGAAGATGTTCAAATTGCTTCTTGGAGCTCAACTCTTCTCTTTTAAACTCTTATATTCTATTAAAAGCCACAATAAATAAATTAACATGTAAACCTGAAATAGTCATCATAACAAAGGAGCTTTTCCTAGAAGAAAGAAAAACCCAGAAAACAGGAAAGGGTTTTGGAGACATGACTGTGTCAGCAGAGCTGTGAGGAGACACTGAAGGAAATCACACTCTCTGGTACTCACAGTACCTGCTAAACACAACCCACATGACAGCCAACAGGAACTTGTGACAGCTTCTTCTGGCTGCCCTTTAGATTACATTTATCACCAGAAGAGGTTCCCAAAACAAACATTACAAGCTTTTGGCAGAACAGAGAATACTGAGGACTAGCTGAGTATCAGTTGCCTAAGGAAAAGCAGCAGAAGAGCATGACTAGAACCTTCATGCACCCATCTGACCCAGCTCCAGAGGGCAGAAAGCCATCCAGGAGAGATGGGAATAAGAAAGGCAAGCAACTGAAGGAGCCTGGGATTCCACAACATGTGAGATGACCAGAATGGAGGCTGTAACCACAGCACCAGATGAAAACACAGAATCGTAGAATCATTAAGGTTGTAAAAGAACTTAAAGACCATTGAGTCCAACTATAACCTGACCACCATGATCACTAAACCATATCTTGAAGTGCCACATCTACACACTTCTTGAACACCTTCAGGGATGTCTAGTCCCCTACCTCCCAGGGCAGCCTGTTCCAACACCTCATCACTCTCTCAGTAAAGAAGTTTTTCCTAATGTCCAATCTAAACTTCCCCTGGTACAACTTAAACCCATTTCCTTGCATTTTATCACTAGCTGCCTGGGAGAAGAGACCAACATCATCCTCACTCCAATCTCCTTTCAGGTAGTTGTAGAAAGCAACAAGATCTCCCCTTAGCCTTCTCCAGCCTAAACAACCCCAGCTCCCTCAGCCACTCCACATATGACATGCCCTCCAAACCCCTTCCCAGCCTCATTGCTCTTCTCTGGGCACACTTCAGGACCTCAGTGTCTTTCTTATGCTGTGCCCAGAACTGAACACAGTAGTCAAGCTGTGGTCTCACCAGGCCCAAGTACAGGGGCACAATCACTTTCCTACTCAAGCTGGACACACTGGTTTTGATAGAGGCCAGGATACTGTTGGCCTTCTTGACCACTACTACCTGTCATCCCCTGTCCTCTTGGGCATATTGCTCTCTACAAGAAGGAAGAGATGGTAGCCAGTGGGACAAGCATACATACTGCTTGAAGAGAAGGGTGTTCATCTTGTGGAGTCCAGCTCCAGGCCCAAAGGGCCTGCCTTCTTGCTCCATAAGAAGTAGCATCAATGTCTCTGAGGAAAAGCTGGGACGCTGTCACAGGATGTTGTGATCTGTTGATCCTCTGCCCAGCAGAGACATATTCAATCCTGCACTGTCTTGGTACAGCTTTGCTAGTCTGCCACCCGCAGTCACTGATGCCCTCACTCTGCAGCAATCTTGCAATCCAACCACCATGCTGCAGGTCTCTGCCATAGCCAGGGATGAGCAAGGTCTCCATTCTTGTCAAGGTGAGGCCAAGGCTCTTCCTAGGCAGTTGCAGGAGGCATCTTAGCCCTACCTGCCCAGTTTGGGCTGTTTGAATTTCAAGCACTAACAGGTAGGGACTTGAAGTTTTGCCCATGCTTTCCATAATGAAAGTCCCCAGAGGATCTGTTTACATTGACATCTAGGGTCAAGCCTGAGGGTTGACTCCACCCAGCTTAAGCCTGCCTCAGAGCTTGCACTAAAGCTATCTGCTCTGTCCTTCCTGATCCTCCAGATGAGCTCTTCAAGAAATCAGTCTAGTTTCTCCTTCTGGGCTTGTCTCTAATTATGGGTGTTAGAGACAGGAAGTGGGCTGTGCTCAAGACGAGGCAGCTGTGGGTTTGATGTTGGCCAACTGCTTGATCTTGCATCTAGCAGGTGAATGGTTTGATCTCAGGCACACAGCATGGAGGCGTGAGACTGCAAGTTGATTTCTTCTCAGATCCTGAAGCCCAGCAAAGCTGTGTCAGAAAGCTTCCAAAAGCAAAACTAAGGGAGGCAGCAGAGTAGACAGCCAGCAGAGCAGAAAGTCAAGCTTCCATAGTTTCCCTACTATGGCCTGAAACCTAACAAAATTTGTGCTATTTACCCTTAAAAGCCAGGGCATTTTATGCACCACCTGAAGCAAGGGCCACCTACTGCACCTTCTTCAGCACATGTCTCTTGTGAGACAAATGCACTTAGAAGTCACTAGCCACGACCTCAGAGTTCTTACTCCCCAGGAACTTGCTCTTTGAATTCCTTGTTACTCACCAAACAGTTAGGGACAGGTATTTCTTTAAATGCCTGGGCTCATAACCTTCCATTGCCCTACTTTTATCCATAGGCACTTTAGATGGTACAGTTGTCAAAGGAGTTTGCTGGGATTCAGACAGCTCAGCAGCTCTGGGGACAAGTCACCCCTGCTCTCAGGCAGCCCTAGCAGACCACATACCGCACCTCTGAAAGGGGCTGGAGGGAAGGAAACAAAGAGCAGCTCAGACGGTGTACCAAAGTTGCCTGCATTTTTGGTTGGTAAGTCGTTTTTCAGAGCTGCCCTCTAATTACAGTTTTAGACTGCATATCTTTGGGATTTTTATTTGACACAGCAATGGGCAACGGCCTCTAGTGGATCTAGTCCTACCACTTTGTTCAGAAGTCCTGTTTTGTGCACGTGTGCAAACTTGGTGATTGCTTTGTCTATAACTGCAAGGGCACAGAAGCTATGGCTGTGCTAAGAAAATTTTACTGGAGTGTAGAGATCATCAAATAATCCCCAGAAGCCAATAAAATGGCTTCCCCCCCCTGCAAACTAGCCATTTCAGAGTCCTGTTAAACTGGATCCTGAATTCACCAAGTAAGTGAACTGCTTCCTAACATGCTCCATAAAACAAGGCATGCTGCAGAGGATAGTGCTGCCCTTTCTGCTTTCCAGGGCTTAAGAAAACAAACCAACCCCCAAAACAGAATAAAGCATTTTTAATTTGCTAGGGAAAAAAAAAAAGTTTTACATGAACTAGCATTTTTTTCTCTTTTAAGGTCACCCTGAATAGCTTAAATAAGAACTTTCATGATGTTCCTGACATCCTGTGATTCCATTGCTCTTTCCTGAGCTTTTTTGCTTATGTGATTTGTGTCTGTCCATCAGAGCTGACTATGATACTCTCTGCCTGTTGGCACTGGAATGGTCATGGGAACAGCAATCATTTTGTACAGATCCTGAAGGCACAGCACCTTCACTTCAGCCCTCTGAAGGTCTCTTCCATCGCCACCCCATGAGTGCTGAGGGGTGCATAGAAGCACTAAGCAGCCCCATGTGATCAAAAGTTAATGCTCAAAACACAGAAGGAAGACATTTTGTGTATTCCTGCAAATGTCTGTGACACTAGCAAAAGCCATGAAGAAAAATGACTGTCCAAGCAGAAGAATTACACTCATCTCTGCAAGCCATACTCCTGCATCATATTCACAAGTCTTGGGAATCCATCCAGCTGTTGGGAACCAGAGAGACAGACCAGTAATATTCACTGGCCCTATCCATAGAGGATGTCAAAACCCATAGTCTGCAATGTCTTTGAAGACTTTTGTTTCCACCCCATTTTTGACACCCACAAGTAGCTCAAACATTGGCTCTGCCTGTAAAATATTTCTCATTCTGATTTAGAAAAGATCAGTGTTAATCAAGACTGGCCATCAAATATATTCTCTCCTTGCTCAAAAGGATTTTGCAAGCATGCCCCTGACTGCACAGGAGCTTTTCCCCCACCTACAGATACATAGTTTGCAATGGGAATGCAAACATGTGAGATCTTATGAAAGCAGGCATTTGCTACAGCATTTCACAAATGCACTGGAGCAAGGTTCAGAGCCTGGTTATGTACATGTTAATCTGATTAAAATAAAACCTGTGTCCTTTCAACAAACTTGGAGCGTCACTGCCAGAGGTACAGCCTGGGAGTTACCCTGGCCAGGCACTGTGTTGGAAGAAACACTCTCTAAAGGGCATACACTTTAAAAAGCCTTCAGCCTTAGTCAGGATCATGCTTAAAGGATTCAGCACTTTCTCTGAAGAAAAAGCACTTTAATGAGGATGCCTGTAAGTCAGTTAGGAACTAATAAAAGTATCTTGCAGAGGAGGACCAGTGATACACACATCACTGTTACAAAGATAGGACAGAGCCTACGATGAAGTCAGCCCCATAATTAGGGTAACTTTCAAACAGCAAAAGTATTAGAGAAATGAAATGCAAGAGGCTTCCCTGGAAAAACTATCAATGGCTTCCTGAAGCAGCACAGGCAGATTTGGTTTTTTTAATCCAACTGAAAAAAAACCTCCAAACATGTATTTGTTTCAGATAGTTATTCTCACCTCCCTGAAATAACTTCCACAAACACCACGGGATGAAGCGATGGTGTCTCTAACCTCACAACACTCTTGGCCCTGCCACAGTCAGTGACAACAGACCATAAGCTGAACAGTAGGTGTTGAAGCAGTTTGCAATGATATATGAGTTTAGACATATCTTTACTGGAGCCCAACAGGTTGAGGGGAAAGAATGACAAGGCAATGAAAGTGGCACACAGGGTTTTGCTGGGGGGAGCTGCCAACGCATGACACCCATCCATCACTCACCCATGGAGAGAGGCTCTGCTAGCTCAGCACAGCATTTGAATCTCACCAGAGGTACCTTTGAAATGGCGGAAAGCAGGGCCCATCCTCTCAGTCCAAGGGGAACCCAACCCTTCAAAGGCAGCAAATGAAGTCTTGGGGCTCTTCTGTGAGTGGACATAAGCCTCTTTTGAATGCTGCTCATTAGTGTTGTAGCTGGCATGAAGCGTTCCTCTGTGCCCCAGCTGATGAGCACAAGCACTGCTGCCAAACCTGCTGATACGTAAAAAAAGAATAGGAAAAGCCTCACGGTTTTCGAAAGGGGATACAGAAACACAGTGCTCAAGGAAGCAAATACGATTTGCAGTAACACATTCAAGTCCAAGAGCGGGTCAGTGATGTTCAGCCCAGTTTTTCTCTGAAACGTCTGCTTTTAACAGCAAGGGAAATCAATAGCACTACAGGCTGCTAGGATCAAGCTGATGGGGAATGCCGCGAACTTCTCCAAACTGCCTCTCTCATTCACTTCATCTATCACATACAGCCCTCAGCTCTCCCAGCTCCAGGCATGCTCCCCTCCACCTTGGTTCTGTGAGTGGGACTAATTTTCATCAGAGATAAGGCAGGAGACTAATTACTGTACACATTTCATTTGTGAAGGGACCCCAGGGAGAGAAGGAGGGGGAAGATAGCTCTTTGCTCGTTCTGTCACCTAAACAGTTTGTATTTGTTAGTGTAGAAATAAGTATGATGACAGCAAACTGATGCCTAAGGAGCAATTCACCCATTAACCTAACATCCACCACAGTTCACACCCACCACCATTTATATGCCCCATTAATATTTATAAGGATGACGTGTCTCTTTGACAGGAACTTGTGCCTCCGACGACAACAGATGTTATACCATTTATGAAAGAAACTACTCAAGCATTTCCAATGGGCCTTGTCCATGCTCATCATGTCTTTATCCCGTGCTCTGATTATATTATCCACATAGAGCCTGGGTGCCCTAGACTCAAAACGTGGATGGCAGCACACTTGACTGTAGAAGTCCTTAAAACTTTCCAGAGCTGCATTATGTCTCTGTGGATGTTCTGAGACCTAGAGACCTTTCAATTCCCCCCAGTCACTCACACAGAAGTGTGAGGCATTATATTGCAAGCTCCCACATCCCAAGAGAAATTGCCATTAATCTGGGCCTTCAAAACACATGGCAAGTGGCTGAAGCTGCAGGGTTGTCTCCCACAGTTACCTTTGCTGCTGTCACCACAGCTGCATTAGTGACCATATATGATCTACAAAGAATTAAAACCTGTTACATGCTGCATTACTCTACACATGAACTTGCAGGAGAATCCATGCAGCAGGGCACTGATCCCATTATTTTTCCTAAGATTATGCTGCTTCTTTCCTAGACAGCAATTTGCATCATGTGCAGGAGCACCAGCCCCTGGCAGGACAGACCTCCCTGCTCTAACAGAGGGCAAATTCCCACCCTCCATTAAGGACAAAGCAGTGTCCAGACACCTCCCTTATCAACAGACAGCAGGATGGGTTTAACCTGAAAAGAACGATAGAGATGAGTCAATGGGTTTACTGCAATCCCCTTCAGGATCCACCATGCATGGGCAAGCACTGAGATATTAGACAGGCTATCTAAGGAACATTTTCTCTTACTACATTGCAGTTGACATTTCCATTAAAATGCATGAGGTTATCATGAATCGCTTCACCTGATGTGATGGAACTTGTTCGAAGTGGCACCAAAATGTCATATCATCCCTGTGGGCTAGAGCAGATAGCCTGCAGTGACTTCCTCCTCCAGAACGGCAGCCCTAGCAATACCCTGGTATTTGTGGCACATACATTTTTAATGCCCGGCACAAACAGCTTCAGTGTTTGTCTGCTCATTTGACTAGCAGTTTTTCAATGAAAATACAGAAGGAGACACTGTGGAGCAAGAGCCTGCAATGTATAAAGTACCTTGACATCAGTGTTCACCAAGTCAGAACAGAAATAGGATGCCATAGCCATGGCCAACTCTCTCAGGCTATTCTTGGCCAACATTGGCTAGCCCACTGCTGGAGTGTCCTCGTGATCCAGAAGTCCGTACCCTGTGCCTATGGCTCCTCACTGCTCACAACCATGTAGTTCTGAGGCTTGCAAGAAACAGTTGCTGTTCAGCAGCCACCAGCGTTTCATCACACAAGTCCTGATACATTTGAATTGTGACTGAGGTGAAGTCAGGAACTCCATCATTTGACATTTTCCTCGATTAACCCTGCAGCAGCTTTAACCAAAGCTAGCTCTGAAACACGACCTATGCAAACCGCAGTAAAGTGGCCTCACAGATTTGGGGACTGCCTCTGTGGACACAGTGGTGCAAAGCTGCTTCTGTAAATCAGAAGTCACACCAGCAAAACAACCCACTCTTGGAGCACCTCTGTTATGCTAGGAAAAGCTAGGCTCTCTCTGAAGGCAAAACGAGCTCACAAACTCTGGGAGTTCACCTTTTGCCAAGTGATTGCATACATTCACTGTGCTCCTGCAGATTTTACAAGAGTGTGTGTGTGTGTGCATGTGGTTTTACATGTGTCTGCTGATCTTGCATGCCCAGCTTTGGATCAGAACAAAGATGGCTCCTTCAAAATCATGACACTCATTACTCAGTTGTAGTTGGCACCCATACAGTTGTCTTTTTTCCTTCCCATTTAGGCTAACTACAAATAAGCTACACAGGAAATACATTTACAGGTGTCTCTAACCTGCTTAAAGACAAAAATGTGATGTACTTAGCCTGGCCTAGACAGTATTTCTGTTTAGTTTGTGTTAATGTTGCCCATGAAAAGGATAAGACAGCTTCCACATTGTGTTACATGGTGCACTAGGTGCATAAATGGACAGACAGATTTAGTCATCTAGTCCCATAACATCCCACTTTGCTTCTGCCTGGTGCAAGGAAACATCATCTACAGAGAAAACTGCCAAAATCCAAGCATTGTTGCTTTACAATAGAATGAACATAACAGAAGCACCCTTAGGAAAATAAAATCTCCTGTCCATAAAGAAAGTGGTCTGAGCTTAGGTTTCCAGCCAAGAGGTCCCATGTGCTAGCTTTCTCCCTGATGCATACCTCTGTGGTGGCCAGGTGAAGACAGTGCTGAGTATCTGTATCCCAGTTTGCTCTCAGACATGGATGAATGCACTGCAAGCAGGGATGTTTGTATGGAACACTGAAAATGAAAAGCAGAGTCAAGTAAGAGTGGGACTAGCTAAGAGCTACCCTGGCCTTTCTCAGAGCACATGCCTATACCCACTGGACTGGGCAGGATGGAGTCATAGAATTATAGAATCACAGAATACTCTGGGTTTGAAGGGACCTTTAAAGGCCATCAGGGCCAACTGCCTCTGCAGTAAGCAGGGGCATCCTCAACTAGATCAGGCTGCCCAGAGCCCTGTCCAGCCTCACCTTGAATATCTCCAGGCATGGGGCCTCAACTACCTCCCTGAGCAATCTCCTCCAGTGTTCCACTATCCTCATGCTAAGAACTTGTTCCTAACATCCAATCTAAATCTGCTGTTCTCTAGTGTGAAGTCATTGCCTCTTGTCTTATCCCTACAGGCCTTTGTAAACGGTCTCTCTCCATCCTTCTTGTAGGCCCCCATCAGGTCCTGGAAGATCACTATTAGGTCTTGCAGAAGCCTTCTCTTCTGCAGGCTGAACAACCCCATCTCCCTCAGCCTGTCTTCACAGTAGAGGTGCTCCAGCCCCCTAATAACATTCATGGCCCTCCTCTGGAACCACTCCATCAGGTCTATGTCCTTCCTGTATTGAGGGCTCCAGAGCTGTACACAGTATGCCAGGTGAGGTCTCACCATTGGCCTTCTGGGCAGCAAGTGCACACTGCCTGCTCGCTTTTCATCCACCAGCACCCCCAACTCCTTTTCCGCATGGCTGCTTCCTATATCGTCTCATTCCCCAGCCTGTACTGATAGTGAGACTTGTCCCAGCCCAGGTGCAGAGCCCTGCACTTGCTCTTGTTGAACCTCATGCAGTTCACTTGTGCCCACCTCACCAGCTTGTCGAGGTCCCTCTGAATGAGATCCTGTCCCTTCTGTATATTGAGAGCACCACTCAGCTTGGTATCATCTGCAGACTGGCGGATGGTACATTTGATCCAACTGTCTATATCATTGATAAAAATATTAAACAGCACAGGTACCAGCACGAACTCTAACGTAACTGCAGATCAACAAGAAGAAACAAAGCCGGGTGCACCAGTTCTTGATGGACCTCTCAGCAAGGAAAGCCTCAGCATCACCAAACCAGGGGGCGATCCCTGGGCTTTTCAGTGGTGAAATAAACCAGGAGAATGCAAAAGTATGAGAGAAGCTGTGCTGGACACGTATAGAGACGAGTGTGCAGCT
The DNA here is from genome assembly GCF_014839835.1 of Dryobates pubescens. NCBI lineage: Eukaryota > Metazoa > Chordata > Aves > Piciformes > Picidae > Dryobates > Dryobates pubescens. Next base: position 3,407,063 of record NC_071624.1, on the reverse strand, counting down.
CTGTGGTGGCAATGCTGATTCCAGCAGGGGATGTGTCTCCCATTTCCTCAGGCGGTAAAAATATGACATGCATTAGCGAGGAGAATAAAAGGAGGGAAACAAAGGAGCGGGAGCGAACACCTGTCGCTCTCCTCAGGGACGAGCCCTAATGCTTTTATTTGCCTCAGTCTGCTGGGGGAACTGCAGCTGCCAACTGTCATCAGCATCAAGTTACCCGCACAAAGCTGGCCTACACAGCTCTTTCAGCCAAAGGCAGGCAGAGGGCTACGATGCACCCAGGGACAGCAACGAGCATTCAGGACCCGGGTCCCCACGGCCACCGGGTGGGCAAGCAGCCCCCCCACCTCGGGCTAGGGAAGGGCTGCATGGCCTCCTCCAGGCCGGCTGCTGGAGAACAGCCATGGTGTGTGATGCAGCCCTGCTGCAACGGCCTGAAACCAGCCATGGTGTACAGCCTTACTATATGGTGAGAAACCGGCCACAGTACTACATGGCCCCAAACCTGCCTGTTGTCTCAGGCACATCCCCAAACCCCACCTGGCCGAAAGAGACAGACTTTAACAATCTCCCCACCCATTTGGATAGGGACAAGACCCAAAGACAAGCCCCACTGGCTGCTGTGCACGCTCAGAACCTGCTGGCTTCCTGCGAGGGGCTCAACCTAGCTTCTGCCAGGCCCACGCGTTGCTGCACCCACAGCCCCAGGGCCACGCTCCAACGAACGTTCAAACACGTTTGCAGCCCGACACGAGTTTCACAAAGCTTTGAACCCACAAACAGTGGAAGGTCGGTGGCCCGGGGGACTTTTGGGGTGATCCACCTAACCCAGCGCTGCAGTCAAAGGGCAAGTCCCCTTCCCAGTGCATTGTCAGCCTCCTCCCTGCTGCCTGGACGTGACAAGCCCCGGGGAGCGAAGGGCCGTCCAGCGCCGGTGGCGAAGCCAAGCCTGCACCGGGCCGGGCCAACAATGCCGGACAGATGCCAGCGGGCAGTGCGGCGACGACGGCAACCACAGTCTGGAGGCGCGCACCCCGCCCCGGCGCAGACAAAGCGCCCGGCTGTCATTGGTCCATTCGGCCAACGCTGCGGCGGCTGCCCGCGCGTCGCGGCCAATGGGCTCATTGACATGCAAATGAGAGGCTATAAGTAAGACGGCACGGGGCGGGGAGTGGCGCGGAGCTGTTGGAGGTGAGAGGCGCTGGCTGAATCTACCCGGTCGCGCCATGGCGCCCTCCTTCCGGCCCAGCAAGGGCCGCTCGCCCCGGGGGGACGAGGACGGCACGGAGGCCAGGGCCGACAGGAGGGTGAGCGGCGGGCGTAGCAGCGGCGCCGGGGGGGCGGGGGGGGAGGGAGGTGGAGGAGGAGAAGAAGGGAAAGAGGGGGCCAGGAGGGAGGGAGGGAGGGAGGGAGGGCGGGCGGGCGGCGGGCTGACGGCGCTGTCGTCCCCGCAGACGAGGAAGCCGCTTGTGGAGAAGAAGCGCCGGGCGCGGATCAACGAGAGTCTGCAGGAGCTGCGGCTGCTGCTGGCCGACAGCGAGGTGAGACAGCGGGGCGGGGGCCGGGCGGGTCGATGGCGGCCGGGCGGGCGGCCGGGTCGTGCTGACGGCCGCGGGGCCCCGGGTCAGTTTCAGGCGAAGCTGGAGAACGCGGAGGTGCTGGAGCTGACGGTGCGGCGGGTGCAGGCCGTGCTGGAGCGCCGCTCCCTCGGTGAGTGCCGGCAGGGCGGCGGCGGGGGAAGGCCGGCCCGAGCCGCGCCTCACCCCGCTCCCCTCTCTGTCTCCTGCGGCGCAGAGGGCGGGCGGCTGCATCGCGAAGCCAGCGAGCGCTTCGCCGCCGGCTACATCCAGTGCATGCACGAGGTGCACACCTTCGTCTCCAGCTGTCCCGGCATCGACGCCACCACGGCCGCTGAGCTGCTCAACCACCTGCTGGAGTCCATGCCCCTCAACGAAGGCAGCTTCCCGGACTTGATCGCGGACGTTTTGGCCGATCCCACCCTCGGCCCCTGGCCCAGCAGCGAGGCGCTGGCCTCGGTGGCCGAGGCCTCCTCCCTCTGCCTGGCTCTCCCAGCCTCAGCACCCTCGCCTTCCCCCAGCGAAGAGACCTGCTCCGACTCGGAAGAGGCGGAGGCCGAGCCGGGCCAGACCTCCACCGATGGACTAGACTCTTCCCAGACGCACAGCCTGCCTTCGCCTAGCTTACCCAAATCCATGTGGAGACCCTGGTAACGGAGCAGCGCGCGGGAGTCAACGCAGAGCTACCTACCTAGCGGGAGGACAGCCGGCCCCCGCTCCCTGGCAGCCCTGCCAGCAGCGTGGGGCACCACCGGCCTCTGTGCGGCTGGCAGCGCTGTGCTCGGGCCTGCGTCCATGGCACTCTTATACTGTCACACCCTGACAGGCTAATAGCTAAGGCTTAACATTTCATCTGTGTGTATGTGCGTGCGTGTGTGGTATTTTGTAACTCCAGGGGTTGTTTTTATGAGAGGTTGGGGATGGGGGAAGGGAGGAGTGGGTTGGCTTCTAGTAGCAAAGCTCCTTGGTGGATACACAGCAGTTATTTTATAACCCTGTCTCTTTCTTTTGGCCCTTATAAGTGGCCTGAATATCACTACCTTTTTCTTCTAAGAAAAAGCCCTTGTGCATTTTAAATTGTAATGGTTAACTCCATGAGAAGCTTGAGTTGGGTCTGCATGCACAGTTTTAAGTGTTCTAGTGATAGCAAAGATCCCTGAAAGGGGTTGGTGTGGTTAGCATCTGTACGCAGTAGTCTAGAGTTGCACCTTCAGTGAAGGAAAAGAAAACTAGAAACCTGGTGGAATTAGTCAAAGGTTTAAAAGATATTGGTGGCAGGGTGCCTTTTAGAAATGAGTGGCTTTATGCACATTTTGCTTTTAGCACATCTGAGTTTATTGTGACTTTTTGTATATTAGGGTGTCAAATGTTTTTTTTATTTTTAATCTTTAATAAAATAATACCGAATTCACCATTGATTGCATGTATTGTGGAGTGGGATGCACTTCTAACCCATTAGAAATACACTTCCCTATTGTTAACGATTAACAAACATGTATATAGTGTGGAAACAATGCTGGTAATTAAGCACTTAATTCTTGTACTAAGCATTGTTAGCTCAAGTATTGGGATTCAAATGTTCCTTTTGTTTAAAACTAGAAGTTATTGCAGTGAGCAAAGTCATACTGGTGTAAGGTTGATATATTAGGCCACAGATTTCTGGGCTGGTTTATCTGGAGGCCCATCTCGAACCTACTCTACTTGATCTGCCCTCTGAAGGTATTTCCATATGGATACAGCCCTAACTTCAGAAATGGTAGGCAAATCCTGTCCTGGGGCATGACTTCATGGGGGGTGTGGAGACTAATAGAGTGTGCAACAGACTTGGAAAGTGCTCTTCCAAGTTACAAAACGTCTAAGGGGAACCCTCAGCACTCCTCTACATGACATTTGACACCACCTCCCCTGTTCCTACTTTTGGGAGATGCCAGGTTGCCTATACTGTGTTAATACCTTTCAGAGAGCAGTCATGGTGAAGAGAAAAACAAAGGATGGTGGAGTTGCTTAATATATGGAAGTTCCCAAACACAGAACAACCACAAAAGGAAGTAACCAAACTCCCAAGAGAGTAGACATGTAACTTTTCTTTTGTTAACAACGCTGTGGAATAATAAAAATGGAAACTAAGATACTGGTACTACCTCTCCTTTGTACTTTTCTTTAAGGTACCTGAGGTGAGTGTTGTTATTCAAAAGAGGGCCATTGGGTTTGTTTGGTTCTCCTTATCCCCTTTTGTCCTAACTTCCCTTTGAACTGCAGGGAGAGAAGGGCAGAAACCAGCTGAGCAGGGGAGGTGAGAGCTTCTATAGTGACCTTTCTGCTTTAGGGAGGTTAGGGGCTTGAAGTGTAAATGAAGGAGCAGCCTGGGACACTTGCACTGAAAGTAGCAACCCTCTATGCAAGATGACCTCTGGGGCTGAGCCTGCACCTCTAGCCCCAATGCAAAGCCAGGTTTGTTTTTACAAAGCTACACACAATCACCCCCTAGTTTTTGGTACTTCACTCTCCACTTCTGCGTCATTACCCCTGACAGCAATACCAAAAGCACCATATATGACATGTTGCAGCACCTTACCCTGCTGCACTGGCAGAGCCCCCTGCTGTTACCATCTAGAAGATTCCCCTTTCCTCAGCACAACAGCCCAGCCTCGCTCACAACAGCACACTTACCTACCTAACACTGCTGTGCAGCTGTCTGTGGCTTGAGCTGGCCATCTTCTAGCATGCCATCCAGGGTTGGTCCTGGGCTGGTGCGGCCATGCCAGGTCCTCAGCTGCTGCAGGAACACCAGAGGAAGCTTGGCTTCACTTAATTTCCATGACATGAAAGACCTCCGGGTTAGGGCTCTTCTGTAACACTCCTGTGAAAGCAAGTGCAAATCCTGACACTTCAGTGACAAGAGTCAACATAAAAGTGCCACCTTTGGTTCAGCAGTGGATAGTGGGGGCTAGCAACAGAGTCATCTTTGCTAAATAGCATTGCAGATGTGTCGCTTGACTGTTCCTGTATCAGCCCTGGAGAACGAGCTGAAGCTGTCCTTCCCTGTGTACCTGCTCCCATTCCTGTTGCACATCCACACCTCGAGTAACCCTCCTGGGCCGGTGGATCCATGCCACTTCCACACATCTGTCATGATGGCTGGAGTCCTGGGTACATCCCATCCTTGCTGCTGCAGAAGGAAACGGGCAGAGGGGCTGAGAGCCTGGGGCCACAGCAGCCCGGCCACCTGCAAAACCAAAGCCAGGATGGTTAGGAAGAGCCACAGCAGAGCAATTACAAGCCTTTTTTCCTGGGCACTCAGTCCTGTATCAGCTGAAAATAAAAAGCCAGGTCAAAACAGTGCTACCACTTTTTAAAGAAGTGTCAAAAGCATTTTAGAAATGTGTTAGCAATATGCCCCCCCCAACCCCCCCTTTTTTGTTTTATTTAATCCACAAATCAGGTTCACAGAAAGTTTACATCCTCTGATTAGGTGTTGCTGTATTTCTCCATTTGCATTTCTGTACCTTACTGCAAAGGTGTCAAATCTGACACTTCCCTGGCAAAGGCAGGAAGAGGTGAGCATTTTGGGGGTGGGGCTGTGGAAGGGGCAGTGCAGGGAAAGAAAGGTTTCCAGCAGCTCTGATGAAAATCTGGTGAAGCCTTTTCAAGTCCTCCTTTATAGAAACTGCCTTTATTCTTTTCCATTCCAAAGTAATACAAACAGACTATCTGATCTGACAGTGCACTGCCTTGTAAAAGGAGAGAGGAGCAGCACACTAACAGGAGGGCTTTCGTTTGATATGCAGTTGAAGAATAATAGAAAGAAGGGCTCATTTTCCCCTCTCTTTGCATGTCAGTCACTCACACTTATTGCAGGGGAGAACTGCTCCTTGTTAGAGCAGGTCAGCTGGGAGGACTTTCTGTTCAAATCTTCTCCTAACCTCTTGGCAATACATACAGGTTGTTTGTTGGAGTCCTCTGGCCAGGAAGCAAGATTGAGCTTTCAGATTGTCCAAATCAACTCACATCTTCCTTTGTCTCCCACTAGCATGTATTACATAGCTCCCTACAGAGCTTTCCTCTCCAAATAAATCAATGTCTCAGTCTCCATTCCAATTAAGTAATAAAGCAGACAAATAAAACCAGTCCAGCCCTCAGCAGTGGGTTGAGGGGATGCACACAGAGGGAAATCCTTGCTAAGCAGATAGTTCATACCTGTCTAACACAGTGCTTACATTTCTTACCACCGTGAGTAGAATGTTATCGAAAGAGGTCACAAAAATGGAAGATGTATTTCTCTAAGAAGTGTGCTGGGATAAATGTTGGTTAATCCTGGCATCCAGAATCTTGACACATTGCACCATGCCCAAAGGGCCCTCCAGTCTTGCCACCTCCAGCTGTTGGAGCCCAGATTTCAGGTTTTCCAGTAGTTCTTCAGCCCTAACTACTCCTCTACCCTGCAGGGCCATGGATTGGGTTTCACAAGTCTGGTGTTCAACTTTCAGGACACACCAAGGCTCTTGTCTAAGCAGCTCTGTCTTTGCTCTGGTGATGAAAACAACTTGGCTAAACAGCATGTCTCCTGCTGAGTTTGCCCCATCAGCCACAGCTTGGGTCATATTCACTTGGACCATGGAAACACAGAAAGCCACTATGGATGGGACCCAGGACAAAAACATATTCTTGCTCCACAAATGGGCACAGTGGTTTGAACGAGGTCATGCAGGAAGTGCAAGGAAAACTTCAGGATCCAAACAATCCACTAATCCAGCTATCTTAGCCAGAAACCTATCCTTCCTTGGCTTCCAACGACACATTTTCATTTTCTGGCACCAGATACCCAATTCCAAGTTGCATTTATACTCTTTCTTACAGATATTTCCTGAGTCCACAGTTACCTAAATTGGATAGTGTCACTAAATTGTGCACTTTGGTTTAGTTCATGCAGAAGCCTGAGAGGCTTAAAAGGGGGAAAACCACCCCAACACCACCAGCCTCTCTCCTTCCATGGGATTTTAAGTTCCCTATACAACATTAACATTTCCTTATTGTTTTCAGCAAGTGCAATTCATTGCACTGCATTTTAAGCGTGTTAAAAAACAAAATCAAAGCTGGTGCAGAAAACATTAAAACATGAAACTATAACCTTACAGCAAGAGGTTTAAAGCTTATTTTAGTTAAACAAGATGATGACTGAGGGTGATTTGATTAGTTACACTCCATATGTTGTGTTATACATATGTTACATTGCTCACTTACCAGGCTGTGTCATGGGTTCAAAAAGTCTTTTAACTCAGTAAAGTAGAGCCTTAAATGCCAAGAGCTAGGTGGTGAGTCCAAGCTGTTTGAAATTAAGAGGAAAAAGATGGACATTAAACACTGAAAGGAGCCATGAATTCCCTTTCTCCTCATGTCACCGGGTCAAGCAAATCAGTGTCTTTCCAGAAGCAAATTCAAGTTGCTTTGGTTACAACCAAAACCTACTTAGTAAAACAACATACAAGCAATTGTATTAGTTGATCCCTTCTGGCCTTAGATTTCTTAAGTAGAAGATTAACTCAGTTTGTGGTTTTCCAGTTTGTACATTGATCTCAGGCTAAAATACAGGTTGAAAGCATGGTGAGTAGCTTTCTTTACATCTGGAAAATTGCAGACCTAGGGTATCTTCAAACATGTCTGCAGATAGCTTCAGGAATTGCCCATATTTGTTCACCCTCAACTGAACTCCAGACCATTTCAATACAAAGTAAAGCAGCCTAATTTAAAAGCACAACCAAAGAGGCACACTTAAACATATCCTTAGAACAATGTTTCCATTAAGGGGAAAGGGAAGTCACTGAGTATCACCCAGTGCCTGCACGCCCACTCAGATCTGTTTCAAAGTGGGTTTCAGCTTCTCCCAGCCTCCTGTGGAAGCTTCACTGTGATTGCTTTGGACTATCCATGACTGAGAATCATGCTAGAAAAATCACAGAATTTAATTCTCCCTACTCTTAACTGAGTTCACCAGAAGTGGACCACTCTACCTGAAGTCACTATAAAATCCATTCTACTCTCACCATTCAACAGCTTTTACAGTCCGCGTTCCACAGGCTGAGAAAAGCCCAGAAGATGCACATCAACTCCATTATCAACCAAGCTGGGAGAGGTTCTTCACAGTATCTGCATAACTCACCAAGGCCTGAATCACACAAGGTTACAGTAAATTTGCCTCCTTTGGGCCTGCAAATGCAATTTGGTATCTGTGACCCAACTTTGTAAAACAAGGGCTTCTTCATTCTTCCTGTCTGACCCCTACATGGGCCACACATACACATTGCTGCTTTCCAAAACAACACAGCGATTCCTTTCTCTCAATGGGCCCTCAGCAGATGCCTGCAGAGCAGCAGAAGTCTGAGACTACATTACACACGTATGAGCCTTCACAGGGCATAAAGTGGTCAGAAGACAAGTGTAACTGAAACCCCTCACCTAGGCAGAGGGAATACACAGCTTCTTACCAAAATCTAGGATTCTGGAGCAAATCTACTGAGTAACTGCCACTCTCACAGCAGCCCAAATCCTCCCACTCCTTAACCCCTCTGCTGAATCAGAGGATTCTTACTAATCCAGCACAGGTTCTCAGTCCATGACAGCAACCTACAAGTGAGCAATGCTATCCTCAGGAACTTTTTGATGCATGTACAGAGCACCCAGTAGGTTCTTTAGCTCCTGAAAAGCTTTATATGAAGCAACACATAATTTGCAAAGCTCCTGAATGTGCTTGGTCTTAAAAAGAGGGACTCAGAAGGCACTGCTATTCTCACAACATACTTTAGGTGCCCTGTTTGTACACACAGCAGCAGTTGCCCAGAGCAGCACTGTTACACAGACGACAGGGACAACCAAGCAGCCAACAGGTCATCACAGCTGCTTTGCTGCTGCTGTGTGTGTTATCTGCACCACTGACTGCTGCCGCTCAGCAGTGACCATGCTGGCTGCCACAGTGCAGGCCAGCCCCAGTGACTCAAGTGACAGCAGGACAGACTGCACTTCCAATGGCTGTAGGAAGCAGGAAAAATGATTCACATCCTTTCAGCCAACACTGAACCCCCCCAGTGTTGTTCCAAGGCTTGAAAACTCCAGTCGGTGACAAAGGGAGTCTTCAAAATACAATGCAAAACCCAAGATCCTGATGCTCTGTGCTTAGGAGTCTGTCCCCACCCCCGTTCCTTCCCAGAAGCACCACTCCTCTGTTTGTGAAATTGTAACCTCTTTTTAATAAGTAAACACCACCCACTCCCCACCCCCAAAGCAGCACACAATCTCTTACCGCTCAGCTTTTTGCTAGCTGGTCTGCTGGCCGCATTTCCAGGGATGACTAGCAGGAATACCTATCTGCATGCTTGACACCTCAAAGTTTATTTATTAAAAAGAAAAAAAAAATAATTAAAAGATGCAATGAAAATATTAGTAAATCAATGCAGCAGTTGTTATACCAATCACCAGTTAACATTTTGCTCTTGTATAGTTCCAGCAAGGCTTCACCAAGAAGGGAGAAGTATTCTCTCAGGGTTTTTTGACAGGGGAAGAAGAGATAAAAAGGGAATCTGCCAACAAATTGGCTGCACCTTTTATGAGTTTACATAGTTACACAGCAATTTACAGCTGCTATAATCAATTCATTTACAGCATGGATTAAAAGCAGGAGGTAAAGCTGCAGAGGAGCTTATGAAAAATAACCTGGCTTTCCCATTGCCAGAAGAGAATCTATAGGGGCAGAGCATATCCTCATCACTCAGAACTGTCAGGTCTTCCCTGGCTTTTGCTGCCAGTCACAGGAGTGACTGCTGCTGAATGCAATCAGTGGTTTCTTCTTTATTCAGTATTACACATGAGATTCAAGTATACTCAAAGCAAGTAAAGCCTCTCTTTGCTAGAACCAAGTCTGCTGCTGGACACTCCCCCCTCCATTCATGCAGTCTGGATTTCACTCCAGAATTACATCAACAGAGATTTGGTCACACACCTCTCAAGGCAGGATTTTTATTGTGTAACTGGCCGATTCAGATGCAAAAAACCTTCTCAAAATTTACATTCTGTGGTCTCCTATGACTAAAATATTTTGAAACTCAGATCTTGAGTGAAGCACTAAGGTATGGCATAAATAGTGAGTGTTGAGGTATCTAGGGTGAATGACAGATGCATATGTTCTATTTTTTTTGCTTTATTTGGCCACCCAGACAGGTTTGTCAAGTCCCATCCACCCCTGAATACTACAGAGACAAGTTCTCCTCAGTCAGCCTAGGAATGACCACTGACTCAGCATGCATTAAATTTACATGCATGTTAACAGATGGAAATGACAAAGGCCAGAGGGGAAATTAAATATGCAAACAAACATAATCAGTGCCATGTAAAAAAATGTAGATCAGGAAAGAATAGTTACATGCATTCAAGCATTTTCCTGGTTTGGCTGTGGGCTTTTTGTTCTTCCCCTTTGGCTCCCAAGTAGCATGCTTCCAAGAATACTGCTCTGGGAAAATGGATCCCTGCAGTGTTGGCTATACCATGGGAATTCTCAACCATTACCTCCCACCTTGAATTCATTTTATGGTACATCAAATAACTTTAAATCTTGTATACAGACAGTCACAGCACAGTCATTCACCACAGTGAGTCCACTGTAACATAGGGTCATTGCCACAAGAAAAAAGCAATGGCTGGCCAAGGGATTTAGCTGGGGATCCAGCTAACTACTTTTGGGGAAACCTATCAGTTGAGGGGGAAGCCTCCAGCTAAGGGTGTTGTCTTGACCTTTCCTTCATTTCTGGTTGATGAGAAACCAAAACAAAACTGTTGCTCACAACACATTTCCCCTAGAGATGTAGCTGAATCCTGCAATGTAATGGGGAGGATTCATCTCTCTGGCCCAAAGGAGACGACTTTTACATCCGGTCCTTTCTTTTGCTGAAACACATCAGCATTCAGCCTTGTTCCATTGCCTGCTAAGGGGCAGAGTAACAGGGACTGCTGGAAAATAGTGGGAGGGCCTACCTGGTGTCACTGGTTTGTTTTCTGTAATGCTTGTAACCATGGCATTTGAGCAGCCAGAAACAAAAGCAGCACCTTCAGAAGCGGAAAGGCTTCCACTTCCCCTGGTCTTCCCCTGAAACAAAAGGGCATAATTTCTTACATATTTTGCAGTTGCTGGCTTTGTTTTTAGAGAATATTTTATATTAAGAAACTGTTTAGACAAAACTGTTTCACACATTGCTCTGAATAAAGCCACAGATGGATTCAAGGAGCCTAATTACTATTTGGGGTTCTTTTTTTTTCCCCCCCCAGAAACCAAAATCTGAAGTGTCTGGACACACAATTGTGATTTGTCTTGGTTTCTAAATGTTACCTTAACGTTCAGACCTGTACCAAGACTGACAGTTTGGAAACGCAGCTTAGCAGAGGACCCAGTTTGCCCACACAACTTGGTGGGGTTGGGTTCTGCAGCTTCAGCTTCTTTTGCCAAAAGCTTTAGACATCACTTTTCGCTCCTCTTCAAATATTTTGTTTCCCTCCTTGTTGTCTAGACACAGGGCAATTCCAGCCTTCTGTGTTTTGACAACTTTCTCATTTGTTATGGTCACAGCCCATGGAGGCACACAGATTTAACCCTCTGCCTTCCGTTGTGTCTGTATTTTAACAGCTCTTTGTCTCCAACTAAACTGTTCCTAAAGATCCAAATACCCACATGACTCAGAGACATTCTTCTTAATCTCTTTCTCAAATTCTCTCCCTGACAAGGAAGCACTACATCTCACCCAGAGAAAGATAAAATAGTCATTTGCTCTTGATAAAACTATTTTTAAAAAGGCCCTGTTGAGCAATTTCAAAGAAGAGGCAGTGCCCTTTGGAACTGTGTTGTTATGCTCTTCCTCTAATTCTTTCATGAAAATCACAAACCAGAGTGCAACAACCCAAATGTTTCCAGAGCAGCAAACTGTCACCTTCTATATATAGCCCAGGTGTCACGGTTCAACCCATCCTATCTAAGGGGCTTAGAGATATGGAGCACACCACACTTGTAAGGCTGCAGATACTGTGAGGAAACTGCTGTAATTAAATGTAAGTTTTGGCCATCAGCTTCTGTGTGCTGATGAAGTCTGCAAGGTTTGGGGAAGGCTGTTTGTAAGCGTACTCCTGGGAATGCTCCTGCAGAGCAAATCACAGATTTTACCCTCTCATATTCCCTCCTCTCAACTGGGTAGCAAATTTTACGTCTGAAAATTCTGGAAGTCGTCTTTGGAAATGCATGAATCAAGAGGTTAAGACTGTATAAATCAGCTATGTGATTAATACCATCCCCATTTATAGACCATTCTTAAAACACATTTGATCCCATTGCTTCCTGAACCAAATTTACTGCTGGCTCCTTCAGACACATGGAAGATTTACATTATGGTGGCCCAAATATCCCAAACTTCCTCTGCATTACTTCAGTTTGTCCCCTTGGAAGGCACTATGTCACTGTTCAACAACTTCCTGAGCATTTGGACCCTTTGATCCCGTTAAATACATTCAGAAAGACTCTACCTGTAAAGCCATTGCTGCCAATGTAATGAGAAAGAGTTAACACCATAAACTTCACAAGCCTATGAACACTAAATGAGGTGACAAAGGCAGTTGTATATCACTTCATCAAACTAATTCTGTCAGTCAGTGAAATCTGTAAAACCATTTACAGTATGCAGTCTGGCTCAGTTGTTGTTCTGAAATTGATTCCAGACTATAAAATGGTTTACATGGATTAGGATATAGACTTTTTGTTGCTCATTTGTTAGTGAGGAGACTATCAGACCACTAAAAAACAAAACCAAAAACTGAAGCAAAAAAAATCCAAACCACAATCCCCCCCCCCAAACAAATGAAAGAAACCAACCAACCCAAAACAGGAAAAACACAACCCACCAACCAACCACCACCACCAAACAAAACAAAACCAAACCCAACCCCAACCAAACAAAACCCCCTAACCCATGCAGATGTTCCTCAAACCCCCAAAGAACAGAATTTCCAGAAACTTGTGGTTTAAGACTGAAGCATCATCTCATAGGGGCAGAACACATACAGGGAAGGGATCTTAGGTGGACTGCTAGGACTAATAAAACAGTGATGTGCGTAAGTGCTTTTGTAATCAGGTCTTCACAGTTGGTCTCATTTAAATTCACTGCCTATGTAGCACAAGGTGACTAGGAGAATATTAAATACACTGCCTGACCACATCCAAAGCTTTAGAATCCTCCAGCTGAAGAAGTTTGGTAATCCTCATACACATAATTAAGGGCAATGGAAAAAGCATTTCCTAGTTCTTTACACTTCCTTACTGCCATGGGATTTCAGCAGTTGCAAACCTCTGCACAATTCCAGACCTTTTAGTTGGTTTTGGTTTGGGTTTGTTTTTGTTTTTTAATACTTGTCTCTGGAAGCAGGGGATGCAAAAGAGAATTTCAAGGCAACCAATAGTGAACAAAAGTCTTCCAGCCTTCAACTTGGGCAGGGAGGTGGAGTGTAGGAAGCAGTACACATCTTCCTAGAAATCATCTCTGGGCAGCAGGCACTCCTCCCTATCCTTGCCTTCCCTCCTGGCCCTGAACCAAGCAGCTAGAGCAGAATCTTCACTATTCATTGGCAGGCAGCAGTTCTCTAGAACACAAAAAAATGAGGGGCGGGTAAAGACAACTGCTTACAGACACCAGAAATAACTCCCCATTGCCACATTCTTCACATCGTCACTTCTGTGTTGTGTCACACCATATGGTTCTTCAAATGCACAACTCGCAATACTTAAGATGCTGCTTTTGGCCCCAGGCTGGTGACTGAATCCCTGTATGAAGACCTGAAGGCAGACTGAGCAGCCCAGAGATAATGGAGCTCAGTTCCAGGGCTGGGGTTGTCAGCAAGCCTTCCATATCCATCCCACAGATCATCCTGCATCCAGAAAGGTTTCAGGTCACTCTGGTTTTCATACCTTGATACAGACTTTTTTCCTCCAATTCCACTTTTTTTCCCCCCTTCAATTAATTCCCCCACCCCCTCCAAATTAATGCCCCATTTAGCCCAAACAGGAAAAGAAACGATTCTAGCAGTCAGTTGTTATATTGCACAACAAAAGGATACAACAAAGTTCACTTAAATGCTATCTGACACTAAAATATAGGATGTTACACATGTTCTGGTTCTGTTGATACAAGGGAAAAATACCAAGATGTTACTTTATTTCTTAAGACTTTTGTGTTGCTGCAGGGGTGGGGGAAGTATTTTAAGACTCTAGAAGCAGTAGTACCCCTACATTGTAGCTCTTGCCACTCCTAATTGCTCAGCACAAACTGACTGCAACTTAAACAATTTTAATCATAAACCTCTGTTTTTACCCAGCTTAGACATGGAGAACCATGCAAAAACACAAACCAAACAAAACCATATAATGGTTTTTCCACACTATGGGAAGACAGATTTGTCAGTATTCAAAGTGGAAGTTAAGGGTGGTGGGAGAAGTTTATTAACACACAACACAAGAGCACTGAGCCCAGTTTATGTATCTGCTTGCATCCTGACACTCCCAGCAGCTGTGTGCAAGCTCCCAACAGAGCAGCCTATGCTTACAAGCTGGAAAGGTGCAGTCAGCAGGAGCACAAGCCATAGCAGAAGGGCAGGTGGTTCAGATTAAACCATTAGCATAAATACCAGTGTACAACCCATGCCAGGGATGAGGCTCTCACCTGGAAGGTTGGAGGAACTGAGTCTGTCTCCCCAGGGCTCAGCAGAACTGAGCCTCACCAGTCCCAACAAGCATCTGGATCGGAGCAGAGGTAAGCGCAGGCCGCTGACTATTCTTCTGTTTCCCGCAGCTAGGAAAATTAAGAAGCCAACTAGAGAAATGCATTTGTTAAATTTATCCAGCACTTTCATGATCGAATTCTTCTGTTTTCTGGTTTCCAGGCTTGTTTTGGTGTTTGCTCATTGTTGTTTTGTTGTTGTTTGAAAGTTCCCTCTATGCCAAAAAAAAAAAAAAGAAAGAAATATAAAAGCACAGGAAAGTTCAAAGGGAGTCAGCCAGTGACGAGAGGAGGGAAAAGCAGCAGACCTTACCTCAGAAAGGGAGTCAGCTGGTGACAAGAGGAGGGAAAAGCAGCAGACCTTACCTCAGGGAAGAACAAGGATCTGAATTCTCAGTTAGGAGAGCATTTTTTTTCCACCAGATTTGTGGCAGCTGTTAGGCAGACTAAAATTCGATGCTTTTCGGTAGTTCATTTCCCTCTTCCAAGCGGAAAGTTTCTATTTGTGTTCGCTACCACTGGGCCAACAGCTCTTCATTGGGAATTTTATCATCACCTTATTTGCAAATCAAGCTACAGCTTTTCCATCAAATAATGTCCTTACAAACTCAATAGCCCCAGAACACAGGAAGCTGGACAGAAGGAAGAGAAGTGTCAAAGTCACCAAATACAATCACAAGACACCAGTGACGCCTAGGGGCTGCTGAGGTGGGAGAAACTGACAAAGGCTGCTCCCAACAGCTCTGCAGCTGAAGCAAGTCATTACCTTCCAGTGCTGACAGAAAGCACAACACCAAGGAGTATATGAATCCCTGAAGCCATATTTAACTTTACGCTCATTACACTTATGACTACAAAATGTTACTGGGGGTAGTAATAACCATGAAACATTACCTGCTAATTTGTTCTCCTCATGCTGTGTACCAACTGTCAAAACTTCCATGCAAATTGTAGCACATCACCTTCTCTACAGATTCACACAGATACCCTGCGTGGCCCTTGGAGTCCGGTATACTGCTTGGTCAAAACATCTCTCCTCTGCACCTTCAGCTAAGCAAGGAACCAAGGGGCTATTAGGATGAAAGTGTTTTCAGATCTCACGTATACATTGCTGCTCATGGATTTAGAGTCAGTTCAGAAGACTTTGAAGTGATTTGGATATATTGAACAAGTATGCTTTAGAATGCATGCCTCATCAAGAGAGTGCACAGCACTACAGTTCTACCCTTGGTGTGAAGGCACTTCGTGTGACCTGTTTTGAGGTACAGAAATACCTTGATTTTGCAGCTGACAAATACCTGGGTCCCTCACAAGAAGATTTAAGAGTTCACACTATGTTGCTCAGGATTTTTGGTTGTTTGGGGGTGTTTTGATTGGGCTTGGTTTTGTTGTTTGGTTTTTTTTTGGGGGGGGGGTGGGGGTGTGCTTTGTCTGTAGCTTTGCTTTTCTTTTTAAAAAACCACAACAGAACACAAACCTCTCAAAACACAGAGCAATGGGGAAAGCACACCTAATGAGCCTTGTAACCCAAGTATCTCCTAAACTGGAGGGGCAATCCAAAGCAGCATCCCAAACCCACTGAACGCAGAAATCTTCAAGCCACCCCACTTTCTCCACCCAGAGTATAAACTGTAGGAAAGAACACTAGCTTAAGGAGTTCCAGCAATCTCCTGAAGACACAACACTCCAGAACAGAAGGTAAATAATCACTATGAAAAGCAAACTCAAAGGGCATAACTGGAATTCTCTACCTTTATGCTACCAGTATGAAACCACAGAGGGCTGCAGGAGTAAAGGCATCCATAGCTGATACTAAACATGGCAAAAAGGACATACAGTGTGTCTTTGGGTGGTTTTGAAGAATACAGAACTCAGCTGCATAAGCTCTTACAGGTAGTAAATTTGTACATGTTTTCACAATGACTAGTCACTATAAAGACTCAATTTCCATTTGACCACTACACTTACAGGTCACACAAGCTGGCAAACATGCTACTTCAGGACAGTAAGCCACAACTAACTTCACAGCTTGCAGGGTCTTCAGTTTGAAACACCACTTCACATGCTGTTAGCAACACACTCTTGGTTTTGCTTCCGTGGAGCAAGGAACAAAAGGAACAAAAAGAAGGCAACTAAAAATATATCTGTTTTATTTACCAGTTTTCTAAAAAGCAAAGTCATAAAAATTAGTCACAAGTGGCAAAACCCAAAATATATTGCACAGTGTACAGAAAACATTGTTGACATGTTGACAAAGTGTCATCACAAATAAGTCATCTTACAACAGTTTGGAAAAATTACAGCTTCAGAATCTTATCTATAAATGGAGGCATGTAGATTTAAAGTTACAGGAAAATATTTTAATACCACCCTGTAAATGCAAACACTTTAAGGATGCAAGATTAAGTCCATAAGTAAGCACATCCACAAAATGCTCTAAATATACTTTTCTCTTCCTTTCACTAAGTTATAGTTACAAGATGGTCATTGAAGAAAAAAAAGAAAAAGGAAGAAAGAAAACAAAACCAGAATAAAGTATATTTTTCTTTAAAAAAAAAAAAGCATGCTAAAAGCAAAGAAGTTTGAAGTATTTGAGAAGTCCCTGAAAATAATTTGTATGCTTATGATGCACTCCTTTATATAAAGCTTTTATTTTTCCCAAACCCTGGTCCAATTAAAACTTATCTCTGTTTACATGTAAAAATGAAATATGTTCAATACGTTGGTATAGCTGCACTGGCTTCATTTATGATTGAAACATTTAATACATCAGACTTGGGACACCCACATTTGAGTATGTCTCACTCAGTTTATATTTACAGATATTTAAGTCTGACCTTGCTAAACTGTTAAAGACAGGAACCACATCTCGCTGGGTTGCGCTTCACGCTACACTTCAGATATTTATTTCTTCATTTGTGATTCTACTTGTTTCACAAGTTCACACACTACCTGCAGAACCTGTCTCCAATGCAAGCTTCCTCGAGACACTGTCCAATTAATAACCAATTACTTCACACAAATGATTTCTTCCACTGAGCAAATACCAATCACTTCTGCGTGTGTATGGTGGTGTCAGACCTGACTTCACATCCCCTTTGTATGCAAAGAGGAGTACTTCTATAGAATGAAAATCACCTCAAATTTCAGTGAATAGAAATGTTATCCTAATGAAAAAGAAAATGCTTTCCATTAAAAATATGTTAAGACAAATAAAGTTAATTGAATTTCTCCTTTTTTTCACCTCAAGACTTATGGCTGACATCTGGCAATACTGCACCCGAATGTCCTTTCAACTAATCAATATAGCAGAGTTGCTCCTTTGTGTTCTTTTCCCACATCCAACACATATAAACAGCACAAGAACAGAAAGTACACATATTCAAGTCAACACAATCTCAGAGGCATTAAAATTAAATCCTTGACAGCAGAAGATTCCAGCCACATTAAGTCTTAGATTATGCAATTCAAATATAGTGAAAGTCAATGCTGTTCTCAAAATCACTTCAAGAACTATCTTCAATTGACAAGAAACACCCAATCCCCTCTTGTCACATACAAGGTTTGACATTTGTTTAGCAACACAGGAAAAACTAGTGGCCAACCCACTGACAGTACAAACCAGGAAGAAAGGTTAAGTTATACCAAACCTTGTCTAACAGTCACTGGAGCACACTCAATCATCCTCTGTGGCCTTAGTTTTTCAAATCTTTTAAACATAAAGATCTCTCGTGTATAAATTCTCAGAAATTATGTTTCAAGGTAACAAACAGTTCATAGTATTGCAGTGTCCAGTTAAATAGGAGGCTACAAGGCTGTCAGCACTCCTCCATATGGTCTTACACCTTCACATAGTATTTTAACTCAAGACCATCATACAAAATCAGTTCCTCATTTCTCAGAACAAAAAGGGTTCTTACATTCAAAACTGTATGACATAAACAAAGAGGATGGGATCAGCTGGTATGAGAAGGGCAAGTGAAAATTGATTTGCTTGAAGGTTATTTCTTCTACTATGCTGAACCACTTCAAATATTAGAACAATGCTGAAGGGCCACTAGGCAAAACTGCTAGAACAATTTATACACTGAATCATTGCCAAAAGGAGATTTGAAGAACCATATGTACGTAAGGGGATTTTCAGTACTCATGAACCCACTCTAGAAAAAACAGTAGGCATCAATGGAAAGTTTCTATAGTTCATAAAGAAATACTTGAGGCATGTAAGTGCAAAATAGAAGTCTGTCTTTTTTTTTTTAAAGAAAAGCTATACCATCTTCAACAATGTCCTTACTGGGAAGAGATTGCCACCATTTAAAAAGAGATTCATTCACGAAGGACTCTTCCAGAGCAAGAAAAACACATTTGTGTTTATGAACTGGATTCATCTTGCTGGATTCAAGAGTAAAACCTTTGTGGATCATCGCTGTAGTTTTGAAGCAGCTTTTAAAACAACAGGCTCAAAGGCTATGTTTGTTCTTCACTGACTTGACTCAGGGAGACCAAGTTGTTTTCTCCACTCTCTTCAATCATTTCATTAAGGTCCATTTCATGGATTTCTTCATCATATGATGTATAAAAATTGCTCTGTATATTGTCCTCACAAAAAATACATTCCTAAAAAGAAAATTATAGAAATAGTCACAGAGTTAAAGAGAAAAAGCTTTTCCAAACAGTCCTCTTGCATGTGATCCCTGATTTCTAAGTAACCTTTATATCTGTGCTGCAACCACCAGATACATTCCAATCTCCAATTCTCCCACACAATCATTTTATAACACGTAGCAAATCTGTTAGAATCTGTTATGTCATCAATCACCCATAATGTTGACATTTTATGTGCACTTTCAATCACCTTTTCCTCCATTTGATTGCTAACCCTGCTGTAATATGCTCATGCTCGCGGCAGACAGAATAAACTGTAGACTTACACAAGATGAGTGCTATAGGATTAGTGTTGCAGTAACACTAACATCAGGATTAGGATTCCACTGAAATTCTGTTACACTGGATTTTGAAACACTCATGCATAAGGAGTCTCTGCATTTGGTGATTTATGTGGAAAAAAGGTACAAGTGATGGAAAGCTTCGGGAAGAGAGAATGCAATTAGGTATGTAAGTAAAATACAGACACAGAACTGCAAGGACAGTTTGTTTTGGGTTCTTTTGGTGTTTCGTTTGTTTGTTGTTGGGGTTTTTTGCTTCTTTGTTTGTTTTCTTGCTTTTCAAGCCTTTAATCCACTTGTGGAATCGAGGCAATGGAAAAAATCCTGCATGTGAAGTCTAATAGAAAGAAGGAACAGTGCATCCTCATTAATTCTGCACTTTCTAGGAATTCATGAGCATAAATTTCTATGCTCAAAAGAGCCTTATATGTAGTGAGGTTTCTGGGTGTGTTGATAAAGGATTTCAAACAAATACCTGTGAATGTACAAATAGGAAGACTATTTCTCTTACATTTATCACCAGCACTTAACTTTCCTGTTGGAAAGAAGACTTAGGATAAATAGATCAAGCCAGAAACCACTGCAGTGGACTTTGAATTAATTTTTTCCTTGCATAATTGATTAAGCTTTCATACAACAGGAATGTAAAAATATAACTTTGGCAGCTAACAATTTAAGCACAGTTATACATGCAACACTAACTCGCTCATTTAAACTTACAGAATTAGCAACAGTTTTTGGCAGTCCACCTTGCTGGATCCATGGATGAACTTCAATGAGCTCTCTTTTTTGTTCTTCTGTAAATTTTGGCTGTAGTTTCTGCATTTGCTTTAACTTCTGCTTATCTTCTTTTAAAACTGTTTCCAAATCTCTAAAATAAAATGTATTTAAAAACTGAGCTTCAACAATTTCTAGGCTCTATGCCTACATAAGATTACGCAGTTGAATACTAACATTTTTAAAGACTATTTTTGTTCTGGAATGTTAAGCTTACAAATCTAGTATTAGAAGAAAATGAAGTGTGGTTATTTCAACAGCATTCTGTATTTGCAGACAACTTTAATGCATCTCTGCTGGCTCACTATCTTTTCAGATTCTTTCAGTGAAGACAGTTTCTCAGAGCAATTCAGGCAGCACCACTGGTGAGAAACCAACAAAAGCTCCAGTTCCCATTTGCTGCTACCGCAGCAGTAGGTTCCAAGTTCCCCTTCACTGGGAGGACAATCCAAAACAGACACTAGATGCACACATGAAATACTAAAGCAGAACTAGAGAGACACATTTAAGAAAGTCATCAAGAACAGATTAAACTCCAGGACTGAGAGGGAGAGATTTAGAAAACACTGCTCTATTTCAGCAGCCAAACTTCTCCCCCCTCCCAGTACTCCACCTGGATTCAGAAACTACAAAATAAGCCCAGCCCCCCCCCCCCCATTTATAAGCTGTATTTATCTATAAAAGATGACAATAGTAATCAGGAAACCCCGTACTATTTCTGGTCCTTACAGTGCACCTAAGAACAGGTTGGTTTTACACTTCTCTTCCTGGGCATCATGTTCTGACAGTGAGCTTAACTTGCCTTAATACTCCTGTTTTTAACTAGATTCTTTTTGGCAGGCCTTGGTACTCTTACAGTCACTGGAATTCCCATCTCCAGTTGCTAACCCTTCAGGCTACAAAAACTGAGGAATGCCACAGTGTTTTTAAACCTAGGGAAAAAATCTGAAGTTCTTACAGTGTGTTCTCTATTTCGTGACATCACCACCCCCCTATCATCCCTCTGCTTCTGTATACTGAAAGACTGCTCTCCTTCCCTTTCAAAAGATTTGTCTTTACTGAAAAGCTCTATTCCTTTCAAAATACCATTCACTGCTCCCAAGAAATATAAACAAGAAGACTTTTCCTTTATATCTTTTATATCCCTTCTCCTTTATATCTGCTCTTTGCTGTTACAAACTCACAGAATCACTTCGATTGGAAGAGACCTTTAAGATCAGCAAGTCTAACCATTTACCCAGCACAACCAGGCCACTGGCTAAATTATGTCCCTAAGCACCACAACAACTACACAGCTTTTAAATACCTTCAGGATTATTAATTATTTTTTAAATGAAGGTTTTTTTCTATTCAAAATCTTATGATTTTAGCCTCCTACTTCCCTGCCCTATTTGAATGGGAATTTATGGAGAGAAACATACAGTGGAAGTTAGGAACCCAGGAAAAAAAACACATAAGGCAAAGAAGGCTGTGTGCCATTCAATGTGGCATCTCAAGAACAATGGCCAGGGAGCATAGATTATCCATGCTACAGACCATCATTAGATCTAAGCATACTTGCCAGGATCTATTAATCAGATTACAAGGACTTCCAGCAAGTGTGTAGTACAGGAAAGAAAAAAAAATTGCAAGAGTTCTTCCTGACAGTAAGCTAAACAATAAAACTAATCTATTTCTATTGAGACACATACATATCTCTCTCAATATCTGGCCTTTTGTACATATATACAGTTCATGAAGGACAATGACATGGGAATTACCGTGAAGGTATCTGGTAAGTCATCATAACGGTGTCATCTGTGTTTGCCATCAAAAGCCATATAGGATCCTGAAGAACATACTTTATGAAGTGCTCACTTTCTTCCATTTCTGCCTTCATTTTGGTTTTATGATGATTTTCTGAGGAATCTATGCTCCCAAAGTATTTGCTGGTATGACTAGTTTCACTACTACCTTTAAAAAGAAACGTTGAAGTTTTGTTATAAATTGTCAAAAACAGACGATCCAAATGCTTTTGAAAATAAAGATGATTAAAGAGGACTGAAGATATAAATACAACAACTCCTTTGCTTCACTTTTTAAAAGAGGAAATTTCCACCCTAAGTAACTGCATTAATACTTTTAAAACTCAAATTCTCAAGCTAAATCTTCAATAAATTTCAACAGAATTAATTGTCTTAAACTAAAAACTGAAATGAAACATGAAGGCATACAGCCTTTTCTCATTACTCTATCATAACTCCATATTAATGGTTATTTTGCACACATTTTTAAGAGGCTGTACACTGCAAATCAACCACGATATAAAAAACCTTCATGTTGTAGAACATAAAGAAATCTTGAACAAATTATGCAACGAGGATTAAAGACAAAGATTTTTTTCCATATAGCACTTGACAATCAAGTGGTGTTTGTAATACCTCACGCTCCACCTCCTCTAAAATGCTAAGAGCATTACCTGTTCTGCTCCCTGACATGCCACAGCCATTGGATCCAGACCCCAGAGACTCAGCAGCTGCAGACACACCACTACCTGAAGAAGCCGAACCAGTGCCTGAACATGCATCTTCTTGAAGTAAAATGTCAAGCAGGACACTAGACATGGAGAGTGCATCACTATTTTGAGCATCCATTGGAGATTCAGCCTAGTCATAAGATGGGGAAAGGGGAAAAAAAACAAAACCAACAAATTGAAATACCAAACCCCCAAACCAACGCTGCTTTCGTTACTAGCCGTGTCCATTTAGTACTAGTCCACTTCATTTCATATACCAGCACGTTTACACAGTTATTCAAAGACAGACAACTGACAATAATACATGCCAAGACTGCATTCATATCCTTGAAAAGAAAAACAAAAAGTAGAAAAAACACTCTTTCAGCATATCTTTCCAAGCCTCTTAGAAGAGCAACAACAAAGTGCTTTTAAGGTTAAGTCTACTTTAATTATTGGATTTTGTTTTATTCAGTCTGCAGAAGTTGGAATTACTAACTACAATTATAAGTTCATCTCCTGGCATTATAGTGACTGATAACCATCTATTATTAAAAATCCCACATAGATCTCACAAGGAAAAGGTTTCCAACAAAATGATGTAGCAGAGAGAGGAATACAGGCAGGGGGGTGGAAACCGTTTCAGGCACCTCTACATCCCAAGAACTTCAGATATGTTCAAGAATGGGATGAATTAAGAAAAACCCTCCAGACTCATCAGCATACTTACTGGTATGGATTCCTTTCCACTACAGTCATCAGTTGTCATGATTTTGGCTATGGCTCCTTCCTCACTTAAAGTTGTGTGTAAACCCGCAGGAGCTCCACTTTCAGCAGTTTTTGTGGTTTCCTCTAGCTGTAGAAGATTCAGCGGAGAACTGCACCTTGACTGGAACAGAGGCGGAGAAGCCTGGTCCCGAGGACCCAATGATTGTGGAGTGCAGGAACGGGATGGCTCATTTCGAGTCTCTGTGACAGGAGCCTTTTCACTCTCTGCTGGTGCATTATAGTGGAATGGCTGCGTTGGAAAAAACGCCTGTTGTGGGAAAGGGCTGGGTGTAGCAAATGGAGGCTGGGTTGGAAATACTGTCTGTGAAGGAAAAGTGGAATGGGCGGGGAAGTTGGGTTGGGTGTGGTAAAGCGTTTGAGGTAAGTTACTGTTCATCTCTGGGTAGACATAGTTGGGGAGCACAAGAGCTACAAGAGGCGTCATGAGGGGTGCAGAGAACTGGGATGGTTGCACAGGGCAAGTATTTCCAGAGTCTGGCAGCTGATTAAAACCAGACAGCGGAGTCTCAGGAGCTGGTGGCACAGTTCCTGCTGCTGGAAAAACAGGAAGTGGATATGCAGGCATAACGGTGGGAAAAGACATTGCTGAATAGCTGGCTTGTGAAGTGTCTGATGGTGACCAAGCAGTAGCATTCAAACCCTGAAGAGGGAACCTATGGGGGAATTTAGTTCCAGAAGTTGTACTGTCTGAAGACTCTTGTGGTTTAATGCGCTTTGATTTCCTGTTCTTTCCACTTTTCTTCCAAGGCTGATCCATGCCAGAGGTGCCATTTCTTTGTCCACGGCCACCTGCAATAAACAACAACACATGAGGAAGAGTCCTACTTGTAATCTTAAGGATCCATTTCACCTTACAATCTCTAGAAGTTGCTCAAAACTGCAGTTCTGAACCTAGTCTATCCAAATGGAAGGGGGTCAGATTCACTTCTACCTCTGGCACAAGAATTGAGCTAATTGGGGAATGAAAAGCATGCTGACACCATGGAAGAGAAGAAAGCAGCCATGGATAAAACCAGGCTCAAGTTTGTCACCCAAACAGAACAAGGTTGAAGAACAGGGTCTCCCACACAGGAGAACTTTTAATTACTCCAGTAATTACAATAAAAGCAGTATGGGACATGACTGAATGCCTTTCCAGAGAGTTAGGGTCATTTGGGCCCATAATTGAAAACAGGAAAAAACACAACAACAAAACCACAACAGGCAGAAGGAGAAGTAGTATACATGAAAAAATTTCCTGAGTAGAAAAATAGCATACAACCTTTATAATCTTATTTCAGGACAGGTGTGCACCAAGCAATTTTTCCCTAGGTGAAGGCTCTCAGTTCATTTGACTACAGATGTGAGGAACCCCATTCAAAAAAAATAAAAACCTTCCAGCACTAGAAGCTGTTCAGACTTTTAGTTGGTCTAAAGCTTAGATAAGCTAAAAGCTTAATGAGTAAAAAGAATTCAAAGACGTAAAGGGTTTCAGAACAGGTTTCCTAAATCAAGGACCTGCATAACTATTTAAATTTTAAAACTAAATAAATAAAATCAGTGATATGAATCTGGGGGGGAGGGGAGGGCGGGCGTGAGGAATGCTTAGCAGTGTCTGACTTCTGTTCCAAGTCAAGTAAGGACTGAAATAGGAACAAAGTCAGATCAGTATCAAGCACTTCTGAAAATGCCATCTGGATCTCCTTGTCCTAACAAACAAAACAATCTCATTATTATGGCTAGTCTGTGCCATTTCCATTCCACTGATCACATTTAATAATTGTTTTGTTACCTTTACATGAACAGATTGTTTCACTGATCACACAATAATGGAATGTCAGAAACTGGATGTAAAGCAAAAGGGCTGAAAACAAACCAAACCCATGAACCTCAAAAAGAGACAGCTGGAAAGACAGAAGAAAAAGCAAGCATAGATACAGTAAAGCAAACATGCTAAAGAATGGGGTTCATCCCTTGGAAGTCAATGTATGACAGTAATAACAGTGCATAGATTTTTAGAAAAATAAATATACAATCAGAATGTTACCAAAAGGTCAGCGCTCATATTTCATGCTATATGCCACTCTCAGTCTTCAAGAATTACCAGAAAGACTTCTCCTACAGACTTCAAAAATAGCATGCAACTGTCACTACTCAGAGGCCCCACAATACAGCTAAAAATGGAAATGCTCTCTCAGCAGGATTTACTTCCTACATACACAAGTTTTATCATGAAAACTATTGCCATACCACGTTCACCAGGCCGTCCTTTGGGTTTATCTTGCAGGTAGTGATTGCAGTGGGACTGAAAAATATTGAATCTCTTAATTTCTTTAAACTTATTCAAAAAGCTCTGTTCCTCTTTTTGTGTATGCACTGCAAGGACTTCCTTTGTGAGCCCCAGTTTTTTAAATGGCTCCTTTTCTTGATTTACATGTGCTGAGGTGGATGGAGGGGCAAGAAGTTGGCCATCTAAGAGTTCTGCTCCACTTGGACCATCTTCTATCATTTCTACAGTAACAGCAGGGGAAAAAAAAAATTAAGACAAAGTTTAAAAATAAAAAAAGAAAAGAGCTCTGTATATTAATTTTTAAGCTACTACTATTCTGTAATAATTTTACAATACAAATTCTGTCCCTATTTATGCCATTTCCACAGGAACCTTTTAGCTGTAAGAAAGTAAGTCACAAGCTGTTCACATGTGAAATTTAAACTTGCCAGTGACTGTCATTTTGGAGAGAATTTATTAGCAAAAAAACCATACCTAATTCAGGTTGTGTTTTTTTGTCTCCAACATGAACAATGGTGCTACTGTAGCTGCACTGACTTGTGAGAGAGACAACACTTTCAGGCTTGCCAGGTAAAGCCAAAGATGTTAAGTGAGCACCAACCACAGGGGGACCATTTGATTTACCAGATGCCTTCAACACAGCAGGATCTATTGAAAGAAAAAGTTGTAGCTTACTGATCATAAACAAAAGCAAATGCAAATTATATGCTACTATGCTGCAAAAGAGTAAAGGCTAAACTGTGCTTCATGAGACACAAAATGAACACTCTATGCATTCCACCAAGACTGACTCCTGAGCAAGTGCATCCAGTCTTTGATACTGTCACATACAACCTAACTGAATCTTTTCAAGGAAGGACTTCTTGCTCTTTCCTGATTTTCTTTTATGGCATAGCTTTGGAAGAAAGTTTCTATCCTTTCTGAGCCTAAGATGAAGTCCCACACAGCTCCCATATAATTGTACACTTATCTCTGTGGTTACCCTAACAGCTTTGCTTCAAGCATCCACCTATTTCAGTTCTTTAACCTGAAAGCTATACACAATAATCCAGCAGAGGTCATACCAGCACCTCAAACTAGCATTAAAGCCTTCCTCCTCTGTTAGGAACACCTGACATACTTAAGACCTAAAGTCTGCCTTTTCCCTGACTGGAGCATGGTGCTCAGTGCACCAAAGAGGTAATGAACCCACATCATCTCCTCTGAACTAGAGCTACACAGACTCCAAAGTACAGCAGAAATTGTGCTCCTGATCACATGATGCTAGTTACATAATTTCTTTCTTTCCAGCTCTTACGCATTTCAATTCCCTCTACAGGACACTATTTCTATGTATACCAATACCTTTCAATTTGATTCTAAAAGCTTCATTACAACTTGGTTTTGAAGCCTATCAAAAGGAAAGATACAAAATAATTCCCCAGACCAATTTTTGAGGAGCTGCTCTAGACAATTCCTCTTCATATGATGACTAGGTTGAAAGTATCTCCTTCGTGTATAGCTCTTTACCAATCTCAAAATTGTAGTAGCGATGAAACATTCTCCACTTGAGCTCCCCAGCCAGACAGGGACTGTATCAAAGCTATACTTAGCTGGCAACAAACAAAGCTAATGCTTCTGCCCACAGCAGCCTTTTAAAACAGTTATCCTCAGTAATCTCCATCTTTTATTTTCATGGCTCAACATCAAAATGAGTTCTTGTGCCTCACACAACACAGAGCAGTCTGATGCTGCATTTTACCCTCTGCTGTTCCTGGATGTTTTTAAGTATCCACAAAGAAGAAACAGAAGTGTAGCATGCATGTTTTTGTTACAATCAATTTGCTGCAAGTTCTTCAGCTGGTTGTTCTTCTAAGTCCCAGCTTTGAAACAAAGTTTTCACATTTGACAATGACTGGTATCCTTAAACCCTAAATCTTCATTTTGTATAGCATAAGCAAGCTAATTGCATCCACAATCCACATACTCAGTATTGCGATTGTAAGAAAGAGTCTCAAAAGTTAGATCACCAACACGTAACACTGAGAAAATGGCTATGAGGTCATGTCTAAGCTACACAGGTCACTATTCCACAAACAAATGGCATTCAACTGGCTGCTGGCAAATAAACAAATATCCAAGAGAAAGCTGTGATGCAGATACCTCCCAAAGGCTGTATAGCACTGTCAGCTGGTTTTTGTTCATGAACTTCAGAATCAAGTGATGCAACACTCGATGAAGGTTCGCATTTTCTTTTTGCTGTGCCAGGCACGTTACAGCTCTCCAAGTACCTAAAATACAACAATTTAACAATATTAGATATTCAAGCCCTAATTTTAGAAGTCAAGAGTAGTTTACACACTGGTTTCTTACCTGATGACACTGTCCAAACAGCTAATCTGTTGGTAAGAATATACAGGTTGTTCTTTCCAAGCCAACTCTTCAGTAGCCACATTTTTAGGAGCAGTTGTTACTGTAGTATCCTTTCCCACTACATCTTTCACCTGACCACCAGGACCACTTTGTTTTTCTGTGAAAAGAGATGCTGCTGTTAATCACTGTAAAGCAAGTAAAAAGGTTGACACACTAATAGATGAACACTGTGCAAATATTTTCTTGTAATTACGGATTTGTGGAAGTTAGGTTGATGCACATGGCTTCAAAGAGAAATTAGAGTTGAAACACAGTATGAAGACAACTCGAATGCCCACAAGTTAAAACAAATTATCAGAGGAATAATCTAGTAATGTATGCAGAATTTAAATCTCCTTAGCACAACTTTTAAATTCCTGAGGTCACAATGCAAACAAAAAAGACAACATCCACAACATTTTCCTCCACTTCACAGAAAAGATGTTCAATTTGTATGAAAACATGAGCTGAAATGAAGGTATTTGGAAACAACAGCTTTAGGACATGGCCTAACTGTGTGTTATACCATTATCATGTTAGCTGTAGCTAAATAATATTCTCCTGAACACAGTTGAGACTTGGGGAAAATATTCTTTTAATTGATGAAAACACTTAATGCATAATCATTATGCACTGATTCGAATTCAACTTGGAAAAAAAAAATCTTACTTTCATATTTTATGAGTGCAATAGATGAACACAGAATTAAATGGTTAATGTCCTACCTGCAGAAGGCTCTCTCTTGTGTTCCAGTTTTGCTTTATTGTCGGTGAAAATACGCTGTCCTTTATTTTTGGCCTTACGGACATCTTGACGAACCTCCTGAAAGCAGGACACACACAAAATAAATTCTGGCATACACCATCATGCATATTGAGTGCTAAGTAGACTGAGCCTAACCTTAATTAACTCCATTTTACAATTAGTGTGAACAGAGGAGAAATCCTGCTGTGCAGAATTTTACTGTGAAGCATGAGGGTTTTGGTAATTGCAAAAAGAAGAAATTTGAATTATGTTCTTTGTAAACAATTACTCTGCAGTTTGTTTACTATGGCTGAACAACTTGGATAGGAAAAATCTAGAGATGTGTTACAAAAAA
This sequence comes from Dryobates pubescens, assembly GCF_014839835.1. Taxonomy (NCBI): domain Eukaryota; kingdom Metazoa; phylum Chordata; class Aves; order Piciformes; family Picidae; genus Dryobates; species Dryobates pubescens. The sequence goes on along the minus strand of NC_071624.1, from coordinate 3,377,930 downwards.
GACTTTAGAAATACCAAATAGTATTACTTGGTAAACAAAATATTGCTGTTAAGATTGAGAAAGCTTGTACTAGAAGTTTAGCCAAGTGGTGATAGTGAAAACTCATTCATAGTACTAGGACATCCTATCTATGGATATGAAAGAAAAATAGGCATCTATTTCCCACAAGACCAAGACCTCCTTAAACATTACTTTACATAGCTCTGAAATGTGATAAATTATCTGTTAAAAAAATGCATAGATTTCACCTGCCTACGACATTCATACTTAAAGTGAGTACCTTCACAAGTGCGGCAGTCTGCCACACCTGATCAGAGGAGCGGCAACCAAATTTGAGATAATTTACCTACAAGCAATGTAAGTCAAGGAAAAATTTTGCCTTTCAAAACTAAAAGCAACTCAGTGAGCTACAACAGATTTGGGAAGTACAGCAAGAAAGCCGAAACAACTAGAAATGTTAAAGGTGCAGTTCCTTTGCCTGGATCCACACTGAGTACACCGCTGTTCATCTGACTTACGTTGCCTGTGGAAGAGCTCTGTTAAGCACAGGCACAAACTGAAGGCTGCACTTCTGTTTAGACTAAGAGAATTTTAAAAGTTACATCTTGCTATCAACTGGATGTAGCAATGGGCCAATCGATGGTAAAGGTTCAAGCTACAAAATCTTTTTAAAAAGTGAAATTGTGCTTTATTCCATCCCAGGGTATATAGTGCATTTTTGCAATACAAAAAGCGACCACAGTCAGGTTATCTCTTGGTTATGCAGCTAGGGCTGCATTTTATCTTCTGAGTTTCGTTTGGGAAAAGAGCAATTACAGACTTTCTTCTCCCATAAAAACACTGCTGGTTTCCCCCAAAATACAGCATACAACAGACTCAAGTTCACGCACTGTACAGGTGTAAATTCTTTGTACACATTGACTTCACACCTGTAACTGTGCTTCAGTACACTGAGACTTCATCCACATCAGAAATGTTTATTCCCCCAGGAATAACATTCCTATGTTAAACAAAAAAAGAAAGATGACTTTCCCTTTACACTTTCTGCCATCCCTAACATGACAGTTACACTGAAAGTAAAAAAATTCACTTTTTTTTTGGCGGGGGGTGACATATACTTAAATAATAGAAAGGAAACCTACTGGTTTGTCCTTATGAGCGTCTTCATTGTTATTTCCTGTGCTGTCACTGGAGGATGCCACACTCATTAAGTGCTCATGTGAACCATTGCTACCTAGACTTCCATAGCCACTGGATCCACTGTTGTGTACAGGCTGTTAACAACAAAATACACACACACACGTCAGCAAGCCAGCTTTAAACAAAACTGAAAATACTATCAGTAATTCCATGTCAGAAGAAATGGTTTGATTTCAGATTTGCTGGGGTTTTTTTTGTGAGGACTCCATACCCACACAGAATCCTTAAAATACCAACAAGAGCTTTAACATACTTCAGTAAGTCTTGTCTGGCAACCCTGAATCAAAGTAATTTCCAGGGTTGTAGCCAGAAATTCCAGTACAGTAGTAGACAGCTAAACAAAGATAAAGCCTTTTCTCCTGTGGGAAATGAGAAGGGTAACACTAAAGCACATGGTGTACCTGCAATAACAGCCGGTATATTTGCTCAGTAATCTCCTGAACGCTGGGATGAAGGATTCTATCCTCTGTATAGTTGGGAGCAGCAAAGACATCTTCATTTAGGGGACCCCTGCATAAACCAAAGACATCCCAGCTCAATAAAAGGCAAGTATTTCAACCACAGGGACACCACAACCTCAACTTACCATCTATATAAACAGAATCTAATGTTTATTCTATTGCCTTCACAACCAATACATACCCTTACATACCCATACACTGAGCACAACTTCCTTCTGATGCAATTCTTGTTAGCATTGGCAGAATTTGAAGGACTTCAAATAATAGAACCCCAAATTTCAAAAAGGAAGCTATTTGTGTGTGTGGTATACTTCCTCCCTGAAAACCCCTTATGTCTTTCTTAAGGATCACTATGTAAATCCAAGGGGAGGAAATACAAAAATAAATTAAAAAAAAAAAAAGGTCCCAAGTTTATAACAATAGTAAATAATACTAGTTTGTTGACTTACGTTCTAACTTTGTGTCTTCCAATAATAAATGAAACTTTTCGACTCCAAGGGTTGATGAAACTGGACCAGCTAGTGTCCATGGTTATATAATCTCCATTCCTGGTGCAAAACCTGATAGGCGAATAGTCGAAAGGCTGTCCTCCATACTGAAGTACTGCAATGAGTGATTCAGAAGGAGATTTCAGATTAGTATTTGCACAAGGATTCAACATTTTACCATGAACTGCATAAGGAGAAAAGCAATAAAACAAGTATTAGATACACTTATATATTTAGAAATGCTAGGCTACCAGAATAAGCAGATGTTCATAATTTACTGGACCATGTGAAGAAAATGACCTTCAATGAGCTCTAAAGAAGGCTAAAGAAACAGTTTTACATTTTCAGTTCAATAAACAAACATTACCAGAATGTTTATTTTCTTCTCTTAGAAATAAGACAGACTACAATTTACAGTATGACAACTTCTATCATTGCATTCTCAAGAAAATTATGTATAGAATATTGATTTACAGTCAATCCCTCTACAGCAAACACCTTTCATACCAATCACAAAACAAAGTGATTTCTCATTTTCAGCTATTTGCATTAGGAATCTAGTTGTAAAGGATTCCCTATTTACTTGCAGAAAAATTCAGTCACAATTAGCATCCACCTCTGCATTACTATTTTAACAGAAAAACAAAGACCATCTTGCTGAAGTCTTCATAGTCATTGTTAACTTTTAAGAAAAAAATAATAATTGTATTTTGCCACAGTAAAAGATCACATACTTTTCTTGTGAATTGCTAGCATTAAGGGTCTGTCATTTGGGTGGAGATGCACCAAAACCGGTGTTCCTATTAAGTCCTGAGGTAGGTATCCCAACAGAGGTACTGCCCTGGGAAAAGAAAAGCAAAGATTAACAGAATGGAATAAATGCTTATTTAATATTTTAAATATTTTCCTTTTTTTCCTGCAAGAAGAATTAATAGTTTTATGTTAAAATCCAGGGAAACAGTGCCAACATCACAGCAGCACTACTCTGAACAAGGGGGCGGCAGGGGGGTTGTGTTTGTGAAGTGGTTGGGGTTTTTTTGATAGCTAAATGAAATTATGTCATCAAACCAAATGAAGTCTGCTACAGCAGTTTTTTTCTGTGCTGCCCAGCTCTAGAGGATGCTTACCCTAATTTAAAAATAGCATTAATAAGATTTAATCTTGTAAAACTATCATGAAGGTAAATAGACTTCCAATCTATGGGCTGCAAGCCAAGCCTAAGGATCACAGGATTACTATAGCTGAACTAGCAACAGCCTAGTTAACGAGGACTCAAGAACTCTCTCACAGGAAGGTTAGGTTAAGAGTTCAACTCATAAAGGAGCTGCAAGGAAGCAAGCTTATTGATTACAGAATTAAAATTAACATTACCAAATTCCTGCATATCATCTATGACCACTCCTAAAGATGTGAGTAACTAATTTATGTGATGAAGTAGTTTTCATTGGTCACTTAAAGCATTATGGAGAATGAGTGAAAGTTCACGAAGGTCAGTATGCACTTTATCCTAAAGGCCAATTGCCAAAAATAGGCTTTTGGGGCGGGAAGAAGGCACGCTTTCAATACTATCCAGTAATGTGTAAGAAGCTGCCAGATGAAAGCACATCAACTCCAAGTACTGAATAGCCTTCCCCCGGCCCTACCCACTGACAAAGGCCCAGGAGTAGGTACTCGGGTATCAGACAGCACTAGCTAAGAGTTTAAACCATAGTGCACCACAGACAGAATCTGTGTTGTGTTGGAAATCAAAAAGCACTATGGGACAAATGTCTTCAACGCTGCACTTCCAATAAACCCACTGGAATTAAAACAGTTCCCCAAAACATTAAGCGGGTTCCTTCTGGCAAAGCGGCCAAGATATTCAGAAAATATGAGTATAGCAACTAACGCCTTCTTATTGAAGCAATGAGTTATATAATGAGTCTTAAAACCTTGTGGATGAAGAAGAAACTTACACAACTGAAACTCACATGAAACATACCAAATAAAATTTTGGCATACTGACATTTAAAAACACTGCCAAGCTCAAAGCACAAAAGAAAGTTATGCTGATACACGAGTTTAAAATATCAATCAACTCTGAACAACATCAGTTAGGGACTTCACTGAAGAATGTTTTAAGTAGAAAACACAACCCTGGGTTTTTGTTTGGCACTATTCCTGTTCTTTGCCACATACTTCATGAAAACCTGGCAAGCTCTACCTTCATTTGTGCTGCAATACAGCACCTTAAAAGGGATCACATTTTAAACTGCTATTTATTAATCTAGTCATAAAGAAAGATGCAAATTCATTCACTTACATGCAAAAAAAAAAAAAGCCCTACACATTTTTACACTGATATGAAGACCTCTGGAAGCATAAGAGATCTAGGGTGCACCATCAATGAGTAGAGACTGGGCTGGGCTCATCTCTTCCCATGAAAAGGAAGCTAAAGGATAATCCAAACGCTACCCACAACTACTAGAAAGAGAAGGTACAAAGATAGAGTTACATTTTTGTGGCAGTGTCAAACATTAACTATGAGGAATGGCCCCAAAATGCAGCTTGGAAAGCTTATGCTGGATGTTAGGGAAAAACTTTTTAACAGTAGTGCAACACACGAACAGTTGCTTACAAAGATTGTGTAATCTCTGTCCTTGGGGGTTTTCAAGCATTACTGAGGCAAGGTCACAGCTGACTTGACCCAGAGCTGGGCAACAGTTTAATTTTAAGCAAAAAGAGGGAACAGAGAATTTCAGCAGTCCCTTCTAACCAGAATTTTTATGATGATATAATGCTGTATTAGAGAGTACTTAAATTACTGTCTACTAGAGGCAGTACTTCAGCATCATTACGCTTCCTCATAAGGAATAGCTCAAAACAATTTAGAACTTGAAGTTAAACACATTTTATGAGTACAAATGCACATATGGCAGAAGAATAGAGAGGAGAGGCAGCAAGTTCATGTTTTATAGAATGACATTTAAAGTGTCAAAACAACATGAATAAGTTAAATCGGAAACTGATTTAAAATCCTTTACAAAGATCAGTCCACTGTGAACCTTAATAGGACTCCTTATACCCATCACAGACATATCAGGTAACAAATACATTTCAAAGCCATATACAAGAATGATCCGCTTAATGTCAGGAAAATACTTATTTTTACTCAACATACTCTGTGCAGAAATTCACTTGCAGAGTTAGGACAAATGAGCATTTTTCCAACCCATGAACACATATTGATTGTGGAATTAACTTGCATAAAATAAAGTCAGGCAACACTTTCAGGATTATATTATGAGCAATTTTCACTTGACAGCAGGTGTTCAGTTGTATACTTTAAAACATTACACTCAGCTTTCTCGGAAAAACTATTGGTTTGTGCATTCCACCTAACCCTGAAGAACTTAAGAGTAATAAAACTGCATATGCATATCTCGGTAACTATCTGTTTGCCAATGCTCTCAGGAGTTAAACAATCCAAAGCAAAATCAACTACACAGATCACAAGAACGGAAATAAACGAAGCAAAGTCCTAAATATCAGACCAAAATTTCATCAACCCTCACGGTGATTGTTCAAAAATGGTATGTGAAAATAAGGGGTAACACTGGACTAACAGGAAAGAAATTTCTCTAGTAGTTCACAGGGAATGGATTTACTTTACTCACTCCACTCAAGCCCAAGGGCGAAGCCTTTTAATTCATTGATCTTGCCATTTGTGTTGGGTACTAGAAATAAATGAACTGGAGATGCAACAGAAAGGGAAGATTTACATTGTGCCATCAGCATATTTGCACACACAAAGCCACCCTGCTAAACTGGCTTGGAGCAAGTGTGGGAATGATGGAGAGAGAAAAAATCCAAGAAGGGGACATAACTATAATGAACTAAACAGTTCTTCTGTCAGCTTAACCTCTTTAGAAAGTCTGTGTAAATCATATGATAGAAAAGCAGTTTGTCAGCTTTATGCTGTCTCCTGTCCTGCAGGAAATCTTCATACTAAGCCACGATGCCTGTGTAGGTTAGCCAAAAATAGCTGTACCTTGGCATCCAAACTTATCCTCACTGATCAGCTACTGTCATCCTCTACAGTGATCTCCAATAGCTACCTTTTGATATTCTCATTCAATAAAAAACATGTGTGCTGAAGTGCCTGACCTCTCTGCAGGCAACTGTCTCAGAAGTCAAACAGTAACTCTCTCTTCTGCACTTAAAGATTTCGCCAAGAACAGCGTTACCTCTTCAGAAAGATTGCTACTGAAAACCAAAATTGGCCATTATGATGCTACTCTGTCTGAAGGTTAACATTCCCATCTAGATCTACCAAGAAAATTTCAGCATGCTTAAAAACAAGACAATCTCAGAAGTCAGATGCTACTAGGTAGCCAACTTGGTTTTCACTGAGCATATTTAAAGAAGAAAAAAAAATCCCAAGTATAGCATAATCAGAAACCATCATGAAGGGAAAAAAACCCAACAAAGTAAAACAATCAAGAGAAAAAGCAGGAAAGGGAAAAGGTTGGCCGTGTCTTCAATGCAAGAATTAAGTGAAATCTCCTGTCAAATCAAGTCTTCAAACCACTTCAAGACACAACAATATTCCAAAGCGCATCCCTGTCCTTGAAAGCTTGTTGTGATTGTTTCCTTAGTCAGATAAGCTTCTAACTCTGAAGAACTCTCTTCTATTCTTTTCAGACCTCACGTTTCCATCACCTAAACATCCTTTGTAATGCCCCAGGCAAAAGCAATCCAGAAAACAGGATTTACATGTTAGTTTCTGAGCCTCTATGCATGCCTTAAGAGCACAGGAAGCATTATTTGTTTTCACTCTGAAACGTGAATACTTCATCCAATCAACTTCCATGACTGTCAAATCAATGCAAAATCTTCATCCAGTAGAATCTGAGCAGCTTTTGTACACAGACAAAAGCAGCAAAAACTGTGAATAGTATAGCTTGAATTGAGACATCTCTGGCTGTATCTGGGCCAGCAGAAAGTGACATCAGCATATTTGTTATTAATTCTAAACTTAAATCCACAAAACTAAAAATTATACAGATAATCATAGAAACATGGAAGGCAAGGATTGCAAAGAACCTCTGAAGATCATCTAGTCCAACCCCCACTGCTAAAGAAGGGTCACCCCAAACAGGTTGCCCAGGATCACGATGTCTAGGCAGGTTCTGAATCTCTCAGAAAAGGACACTCGACAACCTCCCTGGGCAGCCTGTTCCAGGGCTCCGACACCCTCACAGGGAAGTTTTCCCTTATATTCAGGTGAAATTTCCTGTCTTCTAATTTGTGCCCCTTGTCCCCCATCCTGTTACTGGGCACTACTGAAAAGAGCCTGGCCCCATCCTGTTGCCCTTTAGGTATTGATCAGCATTGAGAAGAGACCCCCTCTTCAGTCTGCTCTTCTCCAGATTAAAAGAGACTCAGGTCCTCTCAAGCCTCTCCTCTTAAGAGAGACTTAGCCCAGACTATTAGCACTGGAATTATCCTGACTGTGAGTTTCATTCATTGCATTTATGCCCAGGTTTTCCCCAGATGGAAGGAATATGGAAGAGCTAGTTCACAGGCAAATAGTTTTCCACTTAAATATCGCAGTGTAACACATTTTCACGCTTAGTGAAAAATGGGGAACGTGCTTGTAGAGTTAAACAGTCTTCAGCAGTCACGTAATTTTTTATCTCCATACAGACATCTTTATTTAATCCTAAAAAGAACTGTAAAAAATACCAGAAAGCTTGCTTATGGGTACATATCAAAAACCATCTTCTAAGTTACCTTTCATCTACATCCTGGAACAAACAAGTTGGTGTGTGCGTAGTCGTAAAAATTCTTTTGTCAGGAGGAATTCTGGGTGCTGAGAGAAAAATAAAAGCAGATTAACAAATGGAGATCTCTGTACAAAATACTTCAAGCTACATGCTTCTTTTAAATACTAACTGTAGTCTAAAAGCACAAAGGAATGCAGCTTCCTAGCTCACAGCCCCTCAAGTAAGGGCAGAGAACAGAACCAACTAGCTTTCACCTCAATAAAACTTGAGATCACTGACAGCCAGCTTTTTTAGGCTGAAATTCAGTTGAGACACCACATGGAAATTCCTGTATCAGAACACAGAAGAGTTCTTACATTCAGGAAACCACAATACTCCTTGTGCGTTCAAAGAATTACCTTCATAACCAGAATGTACTTTTTCTGCAAGCAACACACAGCAAAGCTGGTCCTCTGCTAGTTCTGGATCTTGTACTTTGATAAGGTAAGGAGTCATCCGAAATGGGTGATAGCAAATCTCATTTTCACGCTCCTTTCCCGCACTAATAAATAAGCAGAGTTAATTATTTCAATAGTTGTATCTCAGGCAAAACGAAGTTTCAATTTATCTGTTGCAATTTCCTCATGACACAAGAACTGCATGACAGCTCCTAAAACAGCACCTAAGAATTTAGCTTTCTGAATTATTTTCCCCCCCTTTTCTTTTTTTTTTTAAGGTAGAAGAGAAGCTAATTCTGATAGTATTTGCATACCAACCACAATAAAGAATGTTGACCTTCCTACTGCCTGAAATAAAAAGATCCTCAATTGCTTTAAATGGACATTTGACAGAAAAACCCACCTCCTGTGACAGGTTATTTTGTTGATCCAAAAATCTTGATTTGTGACATTATATCCTTTGAAGGAATGAATTTATAGCTGTATCTCATGCAGATTGCTATATGTCCTCAGTTAACATACAGAGCTTTTTTCACTTAATGCTCACTCCAATTTATTAAGAATGAAGACTCAGAAATTCTTACCTATAAGCTATACCTTACTTATAAACTGTTGTTTACTTAAAAATCCAAAGCATAGTAATGAAAATAACAACCATTTACATAGATACCAAACCAAACCAAAAATAACCCCACAACTGAGTTGTTGGCTTTTGTATTAAGTTTGTAACTGGATAGCTTTTTAAAAACTAAAAAGCTTTAGATCCAATGTTAGCTGGATCAAAACCAAAATAAAAGTAGTCTACAATAACACCAGCAATACTTTACAATAGATCTAACCCAATGGCTCTGGAGTGGTACATGGTTTAGAATTTACTCATACCTTAACGACAAGTAATTAGTTATTACAGAAGTAATAGGATCCACAATTTTTGTTTTCAGAAATGCTACCAATGGCAATAAGCATCAAGAAATTAAAATTGCACAAGAAATAAGAAGTCGCCAGCATTTCCTAAATAAAAGCAACTGAACAAAGCTGGGGGTGAGGTAGAAGGAGAACAAAAAGCAAAACCAAAAGGAACTGCAACGTCTAGTGACAGCAAAAGAGACAGGTTACCCTCATGTATCTTTCTCAATGGGACATTTGATAAAATTTAAGATTAGACCTAAGTCTTTTAGAATTAAAGACTCATAGCAGGTGCTAAGTAGAATGTTCCACAGCAGCAGGAGACACCTTATCAGCTTCCTTTATTGTCCAAAAGGTCAATATTCACACTGATTAACCTTTAAGATGCAACTTCCTGAAATCACTGAGGTGTTTTTTTCTGTAGCTTCTAGGGATTATTCAACCAGAGGACATGTGTCTTTTGCCTTATGTTCACATTATGGAAAAGTAAGAAATTTCCACACTATCAAGTTCTTATGAAAGTCAAATACTTTTGTAATGCATAGCTTCATAATCTAATACTAAGCTTTATGATATTTTTGTCTTACCTGATGCGACAGAAAAACGATTTCTCTTCCATGCAGTCCTGTGTGGAAGACTCTAAGAAATAAACATATTTCACAACAGGTTACAAATTATAGGATTACCACATTTAAAACAATTTTTCCTTAAGTGATGAAGACTGAAATCTTCAAGAAGTTTACATTCCCTGAAGTCACCATATTTGCCAAACAACGTACTTCATAAGCAACCAAATCTGAGGATCACTCGCATTCTGAGACTGGCAACCGAATCACAGCTGCTTACCAGCTTAGCCTTTTGCCAAACCCCTATCTAAACAGTTCTCATAGAACGGTCTGGGTTGGAAGGGACCTCCAAAGATCATCTAGTCCAACCCCTTTTGCAGTAAGAAAGGGCATCCTCAACTGTATGAAGTTGCCCAGAGCCCTGTCGAGCCTCACTTAGAATATCCCCAGGGATGGGTCCCCAACCACATCCCTGGGCAACCTGTTGCAGCGTTCCAGCACCCTCATGGTAAAGTTGTTTCTAACACCTAATCTAAATCTGTTCTTCTATAGTTTGAAGCCATTGCCCCTCATCCTATCACTACAGGCCTTTGTAAACAGTCTCTCTCCATCCTTCTTGAGGCCCCCTTAGGGTACTGGAAGGCTGCTATTACATCTCTCCCTGGAACCTCCTCTTCTCCAGGCTGAACAAACCCAGCTCCCTCAGCCTGTCCTTGTAGCAGAGGTGCTCCAACTCCTTTATCATTTTCTTGGCCCTCCTCTGGACCCACTACATCAGGTCCATGTCCTTTCTATATCAAGGGCACCAGACCTGGAGGTCTCACCAGAGCAAAGTGGCAGAATCACCTCTCTAGATCTTTTGATGCAGCCTAGGATGCCATTTCCAGGGTAGCCACAATTTGATTTTCAAGACAGCTTCTGGTCTTTCAAAGGCTTCAGTGTGCTTAGTTCCACTCAGTGCATTTGTGAAATTTGAAGCTATACACAAACATAATAAAACTGCAGAAAATGCTTTGGAAATAACTAAATAATATGTGTAATCAGTATCACAATCAGAATTCACCATGGACCGTGTTTTGAGACAAAAGTCAACATAAGGTCCCTTCCAACCTGCTTTATGTATACATTACTTACTATATGTTTATCATTAATTGTTGTTTAGGGTTTTGTTATTAAATACGGCTCACACCAACTTAACTCCACAGACTGAGCATGCAACAGAATTACAAACATTTACAACAGACCTTGAATTTCAAGTGTCCATTTAAAATAGTTGGCAGCTATTTCTCAGCTCCTAACAGCTGTAGCTACACTAGCAAGACGGCCCTCCCACAAACAAATATCAAGTGCCCCATGATGTCTGATCCTTCACCATTAGCATGCCTAAAATCGTTTTCCTAAGGCTAAAGGAACAGAGATATGATTACACTTGGTGAATGCACCGTGATGGTCGCCGAGTACCTTTCTACACTAATCAAGGCATCCAGTATTTAATCATAACCATTTTAAAAGGAAGGAGGCAGAGTATTATATTCCTTGCATCTGAGAAATGGAATTTTAAAGATAAGATGTGGTCATTAAATTGCTGATAAGAGTGGAAAGCAAGCACTGTTCATCATGAATACCTACTTCATAATTTAGATGAAAAGGACATGCGAATCAATAAACAACATTATTTGGAAGATTTTTAGCAGGCAGACAAGCCTTGCTGATTTATGCAAGTGTATGATACATCTAGTACTGTTCAGTGATATTCTAACATCTGGGTTACACCTTCAAAGAAAGATTGAGAAGGATGGGAGGATATTAAAAATCAACTGGAGTACTCGCACGACAAAGGTGGTCAGAGAAATATCTGCTGTTGACATCACTCACCAGCTCTATTGCAAATATTCCATGATGGTAACCTGTAGGGTGTAGTAGAAGTATAGAACACGCTGACATCCTGAGGTGCCAAGAACTCCACAAATTTGGCATTTTTAAAATAACCCCTCTTACAGCGGAGAATTGAAGCAGCTTGGTCAGAGATGTACAGAATTTTCCCAGTGATCAAAGAAACAGCTACAGCAAACATATCCTAAAAACCAAAAATATCAAGTTTAGAAAGTTTAAAACATTAAATTCAGTATGCATTAGAAGAACACAAGACATAGAACTAACATGAATAATCTCCAAATAAAAATTAAGTGTTAAAAGGCATTTATTAAGTGAGCAATAAAATACAACTAATCTGCTTATCAGGTAGACTACATTTCTTAAACTACACAATAAGAGTAATTCAGCAGCATTTTACTAGGCTACAAGCTCTAAATATTATTGCCCAAAATTTTATGATGCAGAATGAATTTACTAATTAAGAATCAAAGAGCTTCCAGCTCTAAAAGTTCACATCTTCTTTGTTCTTGTTATAGGCACGTTTTACATGTATAAAATGCAACTGTTTTGTGAAAGACTGCTTACGTTAACCTGTCCATCCACTGCAAAATTAAAAAGTGCTCTAAACCACTCAGTAAAATAATGAGTAGATGGGAAAAAAGTCCCACAGAACCACACACATTCCACTTGTATCCCTTTGTGCTGTTTTCTTCTTGACATAGAAGAGCTTCCTGCGTCACAACCTCTAGTGCTCTACCCACTGACACCACACACAAACTTAAGAGCTGTTGTCAGAGCACTGATTTCACAAACTCGAACGCTTCAGACCAACTGAACAATGATTATGGCATTTGGCTGAAGTTCTCAGTTGTACTCTAGACTTCCTAGTTATTTAACCTTGTGGGCAACCTTTACTATTCATAGATACAACAAAGACCACCTACTTCAAACTAGGGAACATCCCCCACTATGCCATTATTTTACTGATTTCAGAACTTCATACATCTAAGCAAAATATAATAGTGGGAGGTAGTTTAATACATTTAGAGGCAATTATTTTTTTAAGAGCTCTTAAAATATCCATAACACACTGGGAATATGCAAAGTAATAATAATAAAAAGATCAGACCATTATTTTACTGCTAAAAATTACACTGATAGTCTCAGTTGTTCTTGTCTCATTGAGATGACACAGTATCACAGTGCATTGTATCTCATGGATGTTGAGGTACATTGTCATACGCACAAGGTACAATTCAGAGGCTCAAGTGATTTAGTCTTATTATTTCCGACCTAACTGAGAAAAACAGTTTTGATCAAAGTGCTACTGCCAAAGTCTGAAAACGCTCAGTTTCTACTCAGCATCCCCTGGAAGGAGAAGGCCAGTAATCGGCCTGAGTACCAATTCTTACCTTGGTGGGGGGGGAAGAAAGGAGGAAAAAGAAAAAAAACAAAGGTGTGCCCAAGAATTCCAATTCTAGAAAACATTTTCTGTACACACTGCAGACTTGAGTCACCATACTCACAGCATTTTTCATGATGTATTCTGAGGTTATAGTCTCAACTTCCTCCACTGTGTATGATGACACATTCAGTCCAGCAGGCTGGGATTCATTAATCATCAACAGCTGGTAATATTCCTCATTGGCTACATTGAAAACATTAAACAACTTATATTCAGAATTTAGAATCTCATCAATAAACATCCAGGTTGGAAACAGTAAATAGCCAAAATCTTTCATGGCATAAGCACAGAATGGTCAGTAGGGAGATCCTGGTACTACTCCAAATTAGCTCTTCCCCAGTAGAGCTTCCTCCTCAGTAACCCAAATGTATTTACCCATCTTAAGATATCCATACATGTGCCATCACATACTTCGGTCTGTTCGGCATTCAAAAAGCATGAAATAGTAAACCATTTCCAAATTGATTTTCTAACTCAACAAAAGCTCTCTAAAATATCCAGCCTGTAGAGAGCTGCTTTAGCTTTCAAAGAAAGAGAAGTTTAAAGGGCTAACAAATGGGAACATCACGAAAACATCTGTTCAGAGAGGTTATCAAACACAATCAACTCAGCTTTACAAAGACAACCACCGGTTAGTATTATCTAGGTAGCAGCATACTTGATTACCTTTAACTTGTTTAATGCTTTTGAGAGCATATTTCAATGTCGTTAGGACACTAGATTTGCCTTTAATTCTCTTTTCAGAAGGAAGGTGAGCTTTTAGCTCTTGTAAAGTTTTCAGCAATTCCTTTTGTGTTTTGGCTTTAGTGGACTGTTCACTACTGCAAGATTAAAGACAAAAAAAATAAAATTATCATTTGGATGCTTAGCCTCACAAAAGCCCAAATATACACTGACACTTGTCATGTACCTACATTTGTACAGCTAGATACATTAACTTTTCCAGCATTAGTAGCAACATTCAGAACTTAAAATAACTCTTAGATTAGCTAGAATCTTT